>NC_087344.1:189408342-189717357 GCF_030014295.1 Loxodonta africana | reverse complement strand
GCCCTGATGCCCCCCAAGCTTCGATTGAAGCGGCGCTGGAACGATGACCCAGAAGCCCGAGAGCTGAGTAAGAATGGCAAGTTCCTCTGGAACGGGTCAGGACCCCGGGGCTTGGCGGCGGCAGCTGCTGATGCCTAGAACTGGAGGTTGATTGGAAGCTGTTTATACTATAATCAAATACATACCTGTATTTATGTAGCAAGATTTCAGGGCAGGGGTGGGAGGGAGGGAGGGACTTAGACTGGTTTGATCATTCTAGGGGCATAGACTTGTATTTTTATGTTTTGGGATAGGATGGGGGTATCTTCTGTTGTAAATTAGGTGGGATGTGAACACTTTTTTCCTGGTTAGTAGGGCGTAAGGAGGGTATTGAACCGCAAGGAGGAGGAACCTCCATTTCCAGTTGAGGGCTACACTTTATGACAAGGAAACTCCTAAAGGGCCAAGGTACTTTTTGGTCTCATGATAGTTCAGGTTCCAGGCATCTTTCTTTTATATTTGTAAATGGAAAGCCATTGATGAATTTATTTTTTCTCTTTTTGCTCTGACATACATAAAAGGGAAGAGGGCATGGTTGGGAGGTTGAGCAGTGGGAGGCCGTTAATAATAAGTATTTTTTGCCTGAAATGTTTCTTTATAATTATTTCAGGGGAGGAATAAGATAATCTGAGTCTTACTTGGGGGGAGGGGAGGTTGTTCAGATGTTTCTCGTTTTCTCTTTTCCTTTACTGTTGGTCAGCATTTTTTCTTTTCCTTTAAGAAAAAAGTTTTCAGGAAACATGAAACGTATCACCAATTAGCGTGGGACTAGGAAGGCACAGGAGCTGTCCGTCTCTCAGCTGCTGTGAGTTTCGTGGACTTTCCACCTACTTCACCTATTGAAGAAGCCATGAGGAGTTGTAAACTCTTGTTCAGGGAAGAAAGAAGAGGGCAGGAGGAAGTAACCCTATGCCTTTAAAAACAAAACAAAACAAAAAACGATGACCTTTAATTTTTCTCTTTCCATTGTGGGTTTGGGGAGCCAAACCAAAGCGTGACTGAGCGATCTCACTGAGAGGCGTGGCAGCATTGTTGAAAATGTCTGTCCATTATGTCTGGTTCTTTTATCATTTTCTTAAGTCAAGCCTTAACTATGAACGTACTTTAACGTGATACGGGTCTGTCAGCATAAACCTGTAAGAGGGCACGGACAACTCTTCAGATAACCCAGGAATGTTGAGACATGGTTAAATTTCTAGCTAGCAGTTAGTTGTTCTCTCTTGATGTTTCTGGGATGGGTAGCAGAAAGGGAGTTAAAGGGCAGACGATACCTGAAACTGCAGAAGGGAGCTTGGGAGTACAAGTAGTGAAACTGAGGGAAGAGCTGGACAGAAGACACGAAGACAGCCAGATGCGAAAAGGCCTGATACAAACAAAAGAGTTGGTGTCTGTCCTGTTGTGTTGCCATTCTGGCCATACCCATTTTCCTAGATTGTTCTGATTGTCATGATCAATTGGCTATTCTACATAAGACTCCAGATTATAGACAGTGAGGAATTGTTTCTTCATGGGGAATTCCCTTCCAGCAACTTCAAAGGAATGGGAGAGTACTGATGCTGCATGACGCAGGAAGGGCCCGAGCTAGGGGCATGGAGAAGCAGCAGCCAGCTGTGTGTGTGCGCCCACACCCGTCATGCCCGTCATGCATTTAGTTGTATGTAAATACTGACTGGCTCAAATTGGCCCAACAGCAGGGAGAAAATGACTCCTTATCTGATGGGGGCAAGGGGTGGGTACAAGGGTGGTGTCTAGGAATTGGAGAAATTCCTGACTCCACCTTAGCCTAAGTAAACTACATACTAAGATGTATTTGAAGGTTGGCTTTTAATGGTGGAGGGCATTGTTTTCTTTTTAAACTGGACTGTATGCATGAGAGAGAGGCTAAGGAAAGGTTAGAGCAGGTGAGTGAGTCATTAGATGGCCTGGGATGGCTTAGGTCTATCACGCCATTTGTTGGAAGTGTCCCCCCCGTTGTTTGATTGAAATTCCACCAGTGACTCATCTCTCCTCAGAAAAGAGATTGGGAGAATGGTCCCTAGCAACTCAGGCTCTCGTCAGGCTGTCAGGCTGCTTTTGGTGATTGTGTTTTTGTCAGTTTCTTTCTCTGCACCTTGACTTACCTCTGAATCAGAAAGCAAGCCCAGGCAGGTGGAGGAGGAATCTCTGCTTGGCATTGCCCGATCTAACCAGGGAGGCTCGCTGGCCACCCTCTGTCTGCTAGAGGGGAGGGCCAGCAGGTGTATGAACTCAGGAATAGAAACATGAGGCCTTTAAAATAAGAGAGGGAGAAAAATCCACAATGCATACCTGTAACCCCCTAGAACCCAAGTGCCAGAATTAGTTCCTAGATGCTGCTGCTGTTTGAACAAAAAGTTTTTACACTTGAAAAAAAAAAAAAGAAAGAAACACTCGAAAAATGTTCAACTCCATGAAAAATGTGTTTTGGCTTTAAGAACTTATTTGGTGTTTAACTGTTTCCTTTGATTGCCATTCCACCAGTAAATTGTTGGTTGGTTGGCACTGCACACTGGGGCTGGGGGAGGTCCTTACACAGAGCCGAGCCTGTGCTTGCTCAGGAAGTGGACCAGGGAACGGGGCGGTCATGCTATTTCCTGGGGAAAGAGGTGGGAGGGAGCTTCTCTCCCCCATCCCACTCCTGGCCGCACCTGTCACCAGCCTGGCGCAGAGCCAGGCCTTTCTCTTTTCATGAGCATCTCGTTACTGTCCAACAGCAGGTGGGGAAAAGGGGGGACAAAACCTGACCTACTTTCTCTCCCCTATTTTTTCCAAATTTTGCTGTGCCAAATATTTAAAACCTTGCAAATAAAAATCTGTTGAAGTTTTACTAATCAGGAACTTGTTTGTGTAAACAGTTGGCTTTTTTAGCTATAGGGGAAAAAAAGTAGACATCTCTTAAGGGCATCCAGCCTTGCTGAGCTCACCCCCGCCCCCTTTTTAAAAAAAAAGAATAGTGAAATATAAACCATTCATCAAGCCCCGTCACCCCAATTTTTAAGCTGCATTGCATTAAACTCAACTCGCTAACTAATACAGGGAATTGCTGCACCCTAGTCCTGTGTGGGCCAAGAAACTTTCCAGAAGCATTAAAAAAAAATAGTTGAAGTCTGTCACTTCTCACCAAGTGGGTAGAGTCAGTTGGCTGTTTGTCCCTTGTTTCTTATTTATTCCATAATTATGTTCGTGCTTTTTGTCTTGTAAACAGTAATGGAACATACATTTTTATTTTGTTTCAAAGAAAAAAACTTTGATCTACTCTTTCAAGAACTGTTCCATTTATGGTTTACTGGGGGGAGGGAGAGTTACCATTTAATTTCTTTTGAAATATTTAGGCATTCTGTGAGTTACAAAATTGTGATGCAGGGATTTGTGAGTGAGACATTCACAAGTGAGAGATGACTTCATTAGTTATCCGCTTAAGCAGAATGAAGTGTGTATATGTACATAAAATGTAAGTAATCTTAACTCCATTGTGCAGTGCCTTTTAGATGTTCTACTTTCTATATAAAGTCTTCAAATTTTTGCATATATATATTATATATATATGATGTAATGTTATAGAAATATATGTATAATATACATATTTTTTCCAGGGGTATCTGATAGCTCTGTATTTTGTTATGGAAGTTGAAAGAAAAAAGTATTTTACCTCAGAAATTAAAGTTAAATAAAAAAAATGAAAAATCTTTTAAATAATGTTTGCTGAGTGTTGGTTTTGTTGTATACACCAAGCGAGGGTGGTCGAGCCAGAGAGCTTTGCAAGTCAGTGCTGGTTCTCCTCACCCCCATACTTACTCCTGTTGCATAGGTACTGGCATAGTGAGGAGATCTCCTTAACAGTTTGGAGATGTCAGTTCCCTGGACCAGTGGCCGCCATCACATTCCTAGGAGAGCCTTGACGCGAGGACGCAAGTTGGGGAAATTTCTACCTCAAGACTGTTGTAAGGATTCATTAAGAAAGCCAGACCCAAAAGGCCACATATTGTATGATTTCATTTATGTGAAATGTCCAGAATAGGCAAATCCATAGAGAAAGAAAGTAAATTAGTGGTCGGGGGAGGGGGCGAGTGCTATGGCTACAGGTTTCTTTTTGGGGTGATGAGAATGTTCTGGAATTAGTGATGATGGTGGCACAACATTGTGACTACGTGAAGGATGTCGTGAGGGAAAGGTGAGCCTTAGATTACAGTGAGTGAGTAGGGAATGAAGCTTTCAGTGGCTCCCCGTTACCTCCCTCTGACAGCTCTTAGTATGGCTTAGAAGACTGTTCATAAACTGGCCCCTGCTCACCTCCCCAGCCTTGCCCCTAACCACACACACATGCGTACACACCGTCCCTACACAAAGACTGAGCTGCAACCGTAGGAACAGCCAACGAATACAGAGCAGTTACCATGTGCTGGGCGTTTTTAAGGGCTTACACTTATATCTAATCCTCTGACAACCCTCTGAGGTAGATGCTGTGTTTATCCCCATTTTGTTGAGGGGAACACTGAGTCACATAAATGGTATGGCCAGAGTTCAAGCACCAGTGCCTGTGCTCTTAGCCAGTCTGCTATAAGGCCTCTCAGCCGTACTAATCATCTGGTCTGTCTGCCTGGAACACTCTTCTTCCCTCCACCTGACCAATACATTTTATCCTTCAACTCAGAAACAGACAAGTGGTAACTTTGGTAAAGGTTAAGACAGTACACAATACTGGGGAAGCCAGCACAACGTGTCCAAGACAAGGTCATGGAAGCTCCATAGACACGCCCAAATTCCCTGAGGAACCGGATTTTTGGGGGTTGGGGGCTGTGGGGACCATGGTCTCAGGGAACATCAAGCTCAATTGGCATAACAAAGTTTATAAAGAAAATGTTCTACATTCTACTTTTGTGAGTAGTGTCTTGGGTCTTAGCCTGTGAACAGCCATCTAGGATACTCTACTGGTCTCACCCCTTCGAGAGCAGGGCAGAATGAAGAAAACTAAAGATAGAAGGGGAAGATTAGTCCAAAGGACTAATGGACCACAACTACCACGGCCTTCACCAGGCTGAGTCCTGTACAACTAGATGGTGCCTGGCTACCACCACTGCTCCAGTAGGGATCACAATAGAGTGTCCTGGATGGAGCTAGAAAAAAATGTAGAACAAAATTCTAACTCAGAAAGAAAGAACCAGACTTGCTGGCCTGACAGACTGGAGAAACCCTGGGAGTATGGCCCCGGACACCCTATCAGCTCAATAATGAAGTCACTCCTGAGGTTTACCCTTCAGCCAAAGATTGGACAGGCCCATAAAACAAAACAAGACTAAGGGGGCTCACTAGCCCAGGGACAGGGACTGGAAGGTAGGAGGGGACAGGGGAGCTGGTAATAGGGAACCCGGGGTTGAGAAGGGAGACTGTTGACATGTCGTGGAGTTGTTAGCCAATGTCATAAAACAATATGTGTACTAACTGTTTAATGAGAAACTAGTTTGTTCTGTAAGCCTTCATCTAACGTACATTAAAAAAAAAATTCAACTCAGATGTGCACTTCCCGAGGCCTCTCCCAGGCAAGTAGGGACACAGCAGCCTGTGTTTGCCTCTGTGTCACAGCCCTCCGCACATTTGTCAGTGCTGTGCTTTTCTGGCTCCTCATAGGGTTTGGTTCACCTCCCTTTCTCCAGTGCCTCGCCCACTGCCTGAAGCCTGAGGATGCTTGATAAATGTTTATTGAATAAATGATTAACATATATGAAGGCCATTTGACAGTTGGAACCAAGAGGGAGGATGCAGGTTTGTTACATGAGGACAGGCCTAAGGATGAGGGGAGGGGGTCGCTGCAGTATATAATGTCTTCATGGCTAAGCTTCCAGCCCCAGGAGCAGAGCTGCCTGCAGAAGGGCCTGAACCTTACGGGGGGAGGAGGGAGGCCTATCTAGCACCAACCCCCTTCCCTCTGGGACCCTGCCCCTGCAAGTATTACATCCCTCTCTCCTATCTTCAGTCTCTCCTCTTCCCCCCTTCCTGCAACTGTCCTCCCTCCCTCCGTCCTTCAAACCCGCCTCCCCTTAGGTTACATACAGGACATATTTGATAGGTATTTATTTACTCCAATGGAATGTGGACAAGAGAAAAATGAACTGAAATCATAGAGAGCCCTCCCTCCTAAGCGATTCTCCTCTGGCCTCCCATTTTCTAAGACGCCTATCATTCTGGATAGAAAGGCCTGCCTGGGCTTTTCCCTTCTTGACCCCTCTCTAAGGACTCAAACTTCTTAGTTCCACCTTCACTCACCCACCCCCTTGTTATGCAAAAAAGTGAGGGAGGAAGCTGAAAACCCTCAAGAAAGCGTGGTATCTCAGACATCCCCCCTACTCCACCACCCTGCCCCTCGTGTCACTGCTCCTGCTTCCACCCAAATCCAAGGAGCTGGGGTGTTGACTCCCTAAGGAGGGAAGATAGTCCCACCTCTGCCATTTCACTGGCTATGAGATCTTGGATGGGTTACAGAACTTCCCTGTGCCTGCTTTTCCCTATTTTGTGGGGTTGTGAGGATTAAATAAGATGATGCACATAAAGTACTTAGTACTCAAAGTCATTTTTTTAACAAAGTGACCAAGACAGGCTTAGTGCCTTCACATCTGCTTCACTGGCCCCTCTCAAGAGGAGGTAGGTACTATGATCTCTGTATTACAGGTGAGAAAAAAGAGACCCAGAGTGGGTAAGCGACTTATCCTGGTGATTTAACTCCTAACTCCAAATTGTGTACTCTTTCCCCACTGCCTCAGATCTCTGAGATAAGGGTGAAAACACTTCTTCCTCTCAACCTCTAAGAATCAGATGTGCAGAACTGGGGAGGTGTTTCTCCAGGGGTCAGGCCACCTGTCCCAATCTGAAATGTTGAGACCCCAGAGGAAGGGGAGCAAACACCTGCGGGAAAGCCCAGGGGAGGGAGCATTAGCTCTAGTCAAACAGGCTCCAGGCAGCAGGACTGCAGGGACTGAGGGGGATAAAGATCAAAGACTCCAAAGGAGGCCTCCCAAATCAAATGCAGAAGCCCTTTGATAAGGCTGACCCACTCTGACCTTGACTAACAGGGAGCCTGGGCCATGCATGTCACTGGGAGAGAGAGCCCCACTGTCTCCAGGCCTCTGGCTCCAGGATCCCGGGCATCTGGTGTAGGCAGACAACGGGGTGGGAGCCATAAACCCTGTGGACGCAGTCCAAGGAATGGGCTGAGATTGGGAAGTGAAGGTGTGGAGCCATGTAGCAGCAGGTCTTCCCCTACCTGTGTCACCTCTGTCCCTTGTCTCAGTTCTGCCAGATCACTGGCCCCACCCCAATTTAGGGCAGGTCTAAGAGGATTTTTGCTTTCTTTAAGTTGAGGTGCAATCCATACTGAAGGCTGTGGTCTTTGATCTTCATGGGTAAGTACTTCAAGTCCTCTTCACTTTCAGCAAGGATGTTTGCGTCATCTGCGTAACGCAAGTTGTTATTGCATCTTCCTTCAATCCTGACGCCTCGTTCTTCTTCATAGAGTCCAGCTTCAAGGCTCAGAATACAGATTAAGTAGGTATGGTGAAAGGATACAACCCTGACGCACACTTCTCCTGACTTTAAACCACACAGTATCCCCTTGCTCTGTTCAAACGACTGCCTCTTAATCTGTGTACAGGTTCCTCGTGAGCACAATCAATTCTGGAATGACTTAGTTCTGGAATGCCCATTCTCTTCAGTGGACCAAGAAGCAACATCATGATAAATGAAGAAAAGACTGAAGTTGTCAAGGATTTCGTTTTACTTGGATCCACAATCAACACCCATGGACAGAGGCCCAGACGCAGCAGGAGAAAAGTGTGGAGCAGAACTTAAAAAGACCTGTTTTAATGGTCTGACTGAGACTGGAGGAACCTCTGAAACTATGGCCTCCGGACGCTTTGTTAACCCAGAACTAAAACCACTCCCAGAGCCAACTCTTCAGACAAAGATTAGACTGGACTATAAGACATAAAACGATACTCTGAAGAGTGTTTCTTAGTTCAAGCAGACACACGAGACTAAATGGGCAGCTCCTGTCCGGAAGCGAGATGAGAAGCCAGAAAGGGATAGGAGGTGGTTGAAAGGGCATGGGAAATCCGGGGTGGAAAGGACGAGTGTGCTGTCATATTATAGCGATAGCAACTAGGGTCACATCATAACAATATGGGTATAAATTTTTATATGAGAAACTACCTTGAACTGTAAGCTTTCACCTAAAGCCCAACAAAAAAAATTTTGAAAAAAGAGACCCCTGGTTTTCTAAGGGCCTCCTGGTAGAATCATTGATGGTTAGTGCTCCCTGGTCCAATCTCAAGGCCAGAGTGGGAAGCCTAACAGGATGAGAGGGACAAGGGCCCAAGTCACACATCTGCTCATTTGGTCCCTCATTCTGAAACAAACATTTACCGAGTGCCTGCTGGATGCCAAACCATGTGCTTGGAGACCACGGAAGTCCCTGCTAGCCAGGACCTTACAGATGAGTGGGGAAAACAAGCCAGCATAATGAACTGAAATGAAGACTGTGACAAGGACTGCAACAGTCATTCATTTATTCAACCAACATTTCCCGCATGACTGCTGGATGATGGCCCTGTCCTGGGATCATGAAATCAAACACACTCCTTACCGGCCGGATGCTTGAGGGCAGCAGCAAAGGAAGATGGGTAAATTAGGAGGCCCTGACTCCCATTCCAGTGCTCTTTCCACAATGCCACAGCATGTCTTTCAACTCCTAGCAAGTTGTAACCTTTCCTGTTGCAATGGTATTTCCAGTACTGACTTGGGTGGGCAGGAACTCAGGTGTTCCCACAATACTAGGGAAATGCTCACTTTCCCCCATTCTCCTTCTGGAGGAGAAAAAAAAAAAAAAAAAAAACCAGCTCTAAGATCCCCCTCTAAATACAAGCAATCCCCCGATGGACTGGTGCCCTTCACCACCAGGACCCAGAGGTGGGTCATCAGGCGCAAGCGTCCTCCTGTCAGCTCCCGGCCTCCAGCTCAGTGCCTGGCATACAGCACGTGTGCCATCACTACACAACCATCAGTTGCCGTCGAGTCAATTCCGATGCGTGGCGACCCCATGTGCTTCCACCCCGTGTGCCTCAGAGTAGAACTGCTCCATGAGGCTTTCATGGCTGTGACCTTTTGGAAGCAGATTGCCGGGCATTTCTTCCGAGGCTCCTCTGGGTGGATTCAAAGCACCAACCTTTTGTTAGCATCCCAGTGCTTAACCATTTGCATCACCCAGGAACTCCCTAGCAAGTGCCCCCAAAGGGAATGATTATGTCTTATTACCAACGTCTTAGTTATCTAGTGCTGCTGTAACAGAAATAACACAACTGGCTGGCTTGAGCGAACGGAAACTTATTTTCTCACAGTTTAGGAGGCCAAACTCAGGATACTAACTCTAGGGAAAGGCTTTCTCTCTGTGTCGGCTCTGGAGGAAGGTCGTTTCCCTTCAGCTTCTTCTTCCTGGTTCCTTGGAGATCTCCATGTGTCTTGGCATCTATCTTCTCTCATCTCAGCTTCATTTGTTTGCTTCTTTAATAGCCTTTATATCTCAAAAGAGATTGACTCAAGACACACCCTACACCAATCTTGCCTCATTAACATGACAAAGACAACCGGTTCCCAAATGGGATTATAACCACAGGCCTAGAGGTTTGGATTTACAACACCTATTTTGGTGTGAGCACAATTCAATCCATAATAACCAATAAACAAAAATCTAAACCCATTGCCCTCAAGTAGATTCTGATTCATAATGACCCTGTAGGACAGAGGAGAACCGCCCCATAGGGTTTCCAAGGCTGTAAGGCTTTACAGAAGCAGACTGCCACATCTTTCTCCCATTGAGTAGGTTCCAACTGCCTACTTTTCCGTTAGCGGCCGCTTAGCTACTTTAGCCGCTGAAGCACCAGGGCTCCTTTTATTACCAGTAAACCAAAACAAAACCAAACCCAGTGCCGTTGAGTCAATTCCGACTCATAGCGACCCTGTTTATTACCAATAAAAAAATTACCAATAGCAGAGTGAAATAAGAGGCACAGCTCCTATCTCCAGCCAGGCCTGGCTGACACGGGAAGACTTGGTCACTCAAGCTTAGTTCTTTTTTTGTTGTTGTTGTTAGAACACGTAAATTTATTATTTTTTAATTCAATGAGTTTATTCAACAGTTGCTCAACAATTTCCTTGTATTAAAATAACTTTTTTTTTTTGTACTTTAGATGAAGGTTTACAGAACAAACTAGCTTCTCCTTAAACACATTAGTACACATTGGTTTGTGACAGTGGTTACCAACCCCAAAACATGTCAACACTCTCCCTTCTCCACCTTGGGTTCCCAATCACCAACTTTCCTGTCCCCTCCTGCCTTCTAGTCCTTGCCCCTGGGTTGGTGTGCCCCTTTAGTCTCATTTTGTTTTATGCGCCTGTCTAATCTTTGGCTGAAGGGTGAACCTCACGAGCGAGTGACTTCATTACTGAGCTAAAAGGGTATCCAGGGGCCATACTCTCGGGGTTTCTCCAGTCTCAGTCAGGCCAGTAAGTCTGGTCTTCTTTTTTGTGTGTGAGTTAGAATTTTGTTCTACATTTTTCTCCAGCTCTGTCCTAGAACTCTATTGTGATCCCTGTCAGAGCAGTGGGTGGTCGTAGCCAGGCACCATCTAGTTGTGCCAGATTTGGTCTGGTGGAGGCTGTGGTAGTTGTGGTCCATTAGTCTTTTGGACTAATCTTTGCCTTGTGTTTTTGGTTTTCTTCATTCTCCCTTGCTCCAGATGGGGTGAGGCCAATGGAATACCTTAGATGGTCGCTCACAAGTCAAGTTTAGTTCTTGTCCTGAGAGAGTACCTGTCTGATTGGGGAGGTAAGGAGCCACCCCCGCCACACACACCCCTGGCCCCAGGACACACATGTGGGCAGTTGGCTATCCAGCTGCCTTGTGCTGCAGTCCCCAGTGGGGAGGTTGGGGGCTAGAGAAAGTGGGGAAAACAGAGGGAGAAGTGAGTAAGGAAAGAGGGTGTGGAAAGGGAGTCCTTGGTGGAGTAACAGCCTGAGCACAGGTTGGGGGCTGGGCAGGGCAGGAGGGTGACACATTGGGGGACCAGAGTACAGAGGCTGAGGTGGAAGGCAGACTTACGAATTCCCAGGGGGGAGGGGTGGGCTGGTGTGAGTAGAGGAGGAGGAGCTGGCCGCAGAGTGGGTAGGGAAAGGCCCCCTCCCAGAGCAAGCATGCACCCCTCCAGCCTCCTGCCCATGGTATTGATCTGCTAGATTACTCAATTTCACCCGTATTGATCAGGTAATTGCTTTATCTCGGTTCTCATTTGAGCTCTGCATTCTTCGGGCTTCCCCTTCTCTCTCCCTCCTGTTTTTTCCTATCAGCCTGACACAAGGCTCCTTAACACAGAATATATATATATATATATATATAAAGTTTGGTTAGCTGGCCCAGGCTGGCGTTTGCGGAGGGGGAAGGGTGTCAGGTGAGGGAGCGAGGGAGACCAGTCCCCTTGGAACCCCTGAGTTCTTCTATTCCAAGAAATCCCTCCTGACTCCAGATGGTGGAAATGCCCTCAGCAGTCCAGAAAAGATCTGGAGGAAGACAAATCCATGGGTGACCCCAAACCCGAGAGGCCTAGAGCCTCAGCCTCATTCTGCCCTTTCTCACCATCCCACCACATCCTGTTTCCTGTTCCTGTAACTGTGGGACCTGGGATCTCCCAGCTCCTCAGCCAGGCGTTTAGCTGTCCCTCCACTAAGGCTCCAGAGTCCTGCCTCCATCCCTCTTACTGCTCTTTCAGAGCCTCTGAAACTCTAGGGAGTGCCCCGTTGGCCTCTTTCCCCCTCCGTAGGGGTATGTTTGTGTCCCTCTGGCCCGATGTCCTCACACTGCCCCCCTTTCTCACTACTGTCCAGGCCCCAGCCCCATCCACCACGCCCTAGGGCTCAGGCAGCACACCTGGTCTCCAACTGGAGGAAGGGGAAACCTAGCAAAGGCGCCTCAACCCCTCATCCCAGGGATGGGGTACAGTCAGAGTGGGGAGGGAGCTTCTCCCCCTCCCAGGTAATCCCCAGTCTAAGAGAGGGGATTCAGTTCCCCCAGGGAGCCCCTAATCTGAAAAGGGACATTGTCTGGTTTCCTGAAGCCCCCAGTTAAAGCGGAGACAAGGGCCACCTGAAGACCCGGCAAGAGGACTCACAGACAAAAAGGCAAGACCTAAAGGGAGAGGGAATGGTGAAAACCCTGGACATGATTCAGACCTTCACCACCTGCCAGAACTCAGTGGTGGGATTTGCAGCCCTGGCCCAGTTCAGGGACCAGCAGGACAGAGGGCCAGCAGGTATTAAAAGTATAATTTTAAACAGTTCCACCCTGAGACCAGAGCAAGCAGGGCCCTAGCTGGGACATGGCATTTATGAGGCTGAGGGGATATGCCCCCTGGAACCATGTCCCTACTTCTAGTCCAGGCTCTGGGTTCCTGGCATCTTGGAATTCCCTGCCCAAATGACCTGAGGTGCATCTGGGCTCCTTCTCCTGAGCAGAGGCAACAAATCAGTTGCCATCAAATGGATTCCAACTCATGTGTGTCAGTGTAGAACTATACTCTGTAGGGTTTTCAATGGCTGGTTCTTTGGAAGAAGATCATCAGGCCTTTCTTACGAGGCACATCTGGGTGAACTTGAACCTCCAATCTTTCAGTTAGCGGCAGAGCGTCTTAACCATTTGCATCACCCAGGGATTCGGTACTCTTGCAAATGCCAGGAATAGGCAGGGGTACAAAAGATTTGTAGCAGTGGAGCTCTATTTCCAAAACTTCTACTGAGAACTCCAGTTTATAAAACAGATGAAAGCTTTCGGTGACCTTCAAAGGCAGATTTGAATCTTCATGATTTTGTCAGCCCCTCAAGCTCCTCAAAGGCCCTAAAGGATCAATGCTGGGACAATTTGAAAAGCACCACATTGAGACAGAACAGTAGGGGACAGCTTCTAGCAGAGACTGGAGGCCCTTGAGCTGGACCTTGGTCATTGTCTGACCTCCAAGGATTCAGCAGGCATGAGATTTGCTGAGCATTGCTCACCTCTGATGCCTGGTGCAGGAGACCCCCTAGAAAAGACAGGCTGGGGAAGAGTGCAAGGGTGGGGCTGAGAAAAGGAAGGCCAGAGAGCCAAAGGGGTCCCGTACTAGTGTTCTAGGGCCACTGTAGCACACTGGGTGGCTTTAAACAGCAGAAGTGTGTAGTCTCCCTGTTCTAGAGGCTACAAGTCCAAGTTAGGGCGTCATAGCAGGGCCATGCTCTCTCTGAAGGCTCTAGAAGATATCTCCTTGCCTCTTCCTAACTTCTAGTGGTTGCTGGCAACCCTTGGCATCCCTAGGCTTCTAGATGCCTCAGGCCAGTCTCTGCCTTCATGTTCACATGGCCGTCTTCCCCCTGTGTGTGCCTCTGTGTGTCTCTCCTCCTCTTTTTATAAGGACACCAGTCATATTGGATTAGGGCCCACCTTACTCCAGTATGACCTTATGTTACTTTAGCCAATAACATCTTCAAAAACTCTATTTCCAAACAGGGTCATGCTCACAGGTACCAGGGTCTAAGATTTTGACATATCATTTTGGGGAACACAATTCAACTCATAACAGGCCCAGCCACATCCTCCGAGAAGGAGGACAACTAAAGCACTCAGAAGCTGGGGACAAAGGTAGGAATATCATCAAAAAAAATTTCCTGAGGCCTACTATGTGCCAGACACGGAGGTAGGGGCTAGGAAGTCCACGGTGAACACGACGGATAAGGCTTAGACCCTCCTCATGGAGTTTACAGACTCTGGGAGATTATAAAACAGCACTCCCTTCCCCAAAACCTCCCAACCCCCACCCACCCATGCCCATTACCAGGCCCATGCAGCCCACTGGGTCCCCTTCTAGGAAGGGAACCCACTGGGAAGGATGCAGAGCAGGGCACCGTCCACTCTGCACTAAGGGAGTCCCGTCTCTGGACCACGTGCTCCCATCATGCCCCATGAGGAGGCAGAGAAGGGTGTGGGGAGTGCGCCCCAGCAGCCATGAGCTGGCAAGCACCATCTCTCTCTCTCACTGCCATCATCCTCCACAGAGCCCCTCACAACTCCCTCGTCTTCTCTAGAGTTTTCCAGAACAGGGGACAATCCAGCCCTTTCCCCTCCTACCTTTGTTTCCAGAGGTCCCCCACCTCTGTGTCCTGGGAAGTTACTCCTATAGTCTGACTTCTTGTTGTTAGTTGCCATCTGGTTGATTCCAACTCATGGCAGCCCCATGTAAGCAGAGTAGAACTGCTCCACAGGATTTTCAAGGCTGTGATCTTTTGGAAGTGGATCGATCGCCAGGCCTATCTTCCAAGGTGTCTCTCAGTGGATATGGATCCTCAGCTAGTAGGCTAACCATTTGCACCCCCCAGTGACTCCATTCCACCTACTGCTTCCACAGCCTTTGTTTGTTTGTTTGTGTTTGTTTGTTTCCTAGTCCTTTTTTGCCTCTTCCTTCACCTTTCCCCACTGCACCTTTCTCCCTTCCTTCCTTCCCTGATACCTGCACTGCCATTCACTTTGGCCTCCTCTCATCCAGGCCTGGAAATAGCGTGACCAACTGTTCCAGTTTGCCCCAGATTATCCCGGTTTTAGCACTGAAAGTCCCAAATCTCAGGAAACCCTTTAGTCCTGTGCAAAGTAGGCCGGTCTGGCGCTCTACCTAGAAGGAAGGATACAGTCGAGACTTCAGCTCGAGGGATCAAGCTGGGGCAGGCTTTGGGTACAAACACTGAGAGGCCAGCAGCATTTGCCCACACACACAGGGAGACAAAGGCAGGCGCGAGCACACACACACACACATACTTATACACAGAGACGCCCATAACACAGTCTCCAAAACAAAGCATAGGTCCACACACCCAAAGCAGACACCCACAGGAACATGGGCTCACACGCTCAGGCTCACACACAGACAGACCCAGACTCACACACTCATATCCCTAGAGATAGGCGTTCGTGGACTCAGAGAGGCACAACTACACACATATTCCCAGGAATGCGTACAGATGTACCTGCTCATGGCACAGCGACAACTCGTGCTGGGAACACAGAAACTGGCACAAACACCTACGCACAAAAATACCCGGTAGGAGAGAAGACAGCCACAGAGAAACGCAGACTCATTTCACATATCCTCTGAGGCACACAGATGCACACCTACTAACAGAGACAGACAGACAGACATTCAGACACCCACACAGAGGCACAAACAGACAGGCGACTTTCTATAAACACGGGAGTACAAAGGCACCTTCACCTGTGCCCGCACAGTGAGCTGATCAGCACATTCCAGGGCTTTCCCCTGTTCTGCCTTGAAAATACCCACAGGGTTTGGGAGGTGGGCCAGCCCCTTCTCACCCCCAGAGAGGAAAGGGTAGGCCCAGGGACGGAGATTTTGCCCTGCAGGGAGTAGGTCCTGGGCCTAAGCCTCACAGAACCAGACAGTGCAGACCCTTGCCCCATCCCTGCTGATGACTCCTCCCAGGTTTGGAGGACCCCTCGTCTCTGTCCTGGTGCCAGGGCTGGGGACAGCTCTGAGAGCAGCCCTGTGGAGAGGGTGTCAGGGGTGGGAAGCCCTCGCTCCCTCTGGAGGGGTCGGGCTGGTGGGACTGGAGAAGTGTGAGTGAAATGGGTTTATTACTGGGAGTCTGTTGCCTCGATTGGTATCGATCCCCTCATGTCACCTTCCATTGCCACTAATGGGACATGAAGAGTCTCCACCGACGCCATAGCCACCCACTCTACACACTCACACACAGCCTCCCCTCCCCCCTCAGCTACTGCCACTGTCCCTCTGGCACCCCTCCCCCCGTCCCCAGCCCCACTTCTATTGCTGCATTCCAGGGCTGTCTCAGCCTGGCCTTCTTGGCACCTCTTCCTCCTCTCCCCTTCCCTCTGCCTCATCCACCCCTTCCTCTCTTCTTCTTCTCCTTCCCCCTCTGTGTCTCCTCAAGCCTAATTTTCTCCTCCTGAATATGTTTACCTGCCACTTTCCTTGTCCCCTTTCCAGACCATCTGGGGGCCTATCTGTCTTGGCCTCTTCCCTATTCCAGGTGTCCCTTTTCCCTTCCTTTCTTCCCCTCTTCCCTCACCCTCACTGACTGATCTCATCCACCACCACTCCCCTCCGTCCCTCTGACAACAGTGCGTTGGACCCCACCCTCTTGGAAGGTTAGGGAATGCGTAGTGGGAACGACCCATTTGTCTCCACCAGTTGGCAGAGAATTCTTATTAAGAGATATTCTCCCCTTGTCACAACTGAATTGGCCAGACAGACACTCTGGAACCCGCCAAGTCCACCAGGTCCATCCCACTGGGTGCCCCCACCCTAGGCAGATCCCTTGCAGAAGTGCAAGGAGAGACGGGAAGAGAAGTAACAAGAGCCCTTTTTTCTTTCTTTCGTCTTGTTCCTCAGGGGGAGTCCCTGGGTGATGGAAAATGTTAAGTGCTCAGCAACGAACCAAAAGGTTGGAGGTTCAAGTTCACCTTGAGGTGCCTCAGAAGAAAGCCTGTTGATCCAATTCCAAAAGGTCAGCCATGGAAAATCCTGAAGTTCTACTCTGACACACAGGGGGCCATCAGGAGTCCGGGTTGACTCTATGGTAACCGGTTTCCTCAGGGAGGGAAATAGCACCACCTCCTCATCTCCACCCCATCTTGCAAACCGCCATCTCATGCAGCCTCATAAGAAGCTGTCCCCAGGGTCTGACGCCATCCCTGTCTTCAGGTCCTGCCCATTTTAATGTCAGATGTGTCAACAGCACAAGTGAGGCCTGAGAGGGCCCATTCAAGGTGGTGAGGTCTTGGTACAATGTATGTCAAACAGTGTCCATAGCTCTGAATTTAGTCTATCATGCTGTTTACTCAAGTGAGAAAAAGTCACCAACTAGAACGGGAAAATTCTACTTGAGATCCAAGTAGGGCACCCTTGGGTTTGCTCCTGTGAGGAGTACATTACGTGCCTGAGTCTGCGCCATTAAACCGCAGGAGCTGCAAGGAGAGCTGAGGAGATGGGGTTGTTCCCAGGCCCTGCCTGCCCCTTCCTCAGCCCTGAGAGACTCCTCTCCAAGTAGACTCTGGGACATACCCAGAGCGAGCGCTCAGCCCCAGGATGGGAGGTACTCCAGACTCACCCATCTCCAGGCACAGACGTGGAGCCTCCACCCCCACCCCAAATGACCCAGACCTAACAGTGTCACTGTGTGAAGGGAGTATAGGAGTTGCATCTGGCCAGGTACAGTTGAAGGAAATGGTGTTTTGGAGGCAGTTTAAAATGTGTTGAGGTTGCTCGTTTTGAGTTAGGGTAGTTGGATTAGCTAGAGCTGACTGGAGGTACGTTTGGGTTTATTCACTCAGTAATCATTGATAGAGTAGCCCCCATGTCCAGGTACTCTGCTAGGCCCTGGGATGTATATAGAGATGCTCACAGTCTAGACAGGGCTTGGTTTGGTCAGGAGACCCATACCCCCCAAAGGGCACTAGACCATTTGCGTATGTAAAGGGGTCCCTGGTAGTGCAGGGGTTAAGAGCTATGGCTGCTAACCAAAAGGTCAGTAGTACAAATCCACCAGCTACTCCTTGGAAACTCTATGGGCCAGTTCTACTTTGTCCTACAGGGTCACTATGAGTCAGAATCAGCTCCATGGCAATCAGCTCTCCATCCCAGAAGCCAGTGTCTGAGCCATAGGCTTGGCTTCCTAACCCCACACCCAGCCCCCTCTACAGGGCAGGAGGCTGATGTGTGAATTGGGCAGGAGGAGCCAGGGACAGAACTGCTTTTAACATCCTCCTGGAAGATAGGAGCAGCAGAAGAGGAGAAGAAGAGGAGAGGTAAAACCCTACTCCTCTCAGAAGCAGCTACTCTAGTTCTAGCAAGAGCTTGAAGTTAGCCCCCATGAGGGACTTTCCTGGGAGCTGGGATGGTGGCAGGAAGTGGGAAGGCAGAAGAGCCTTCAGCTTCCTTATCTGGGAGTCTTTCAGAAGTTGCCCTCCCAAGAGAGCTTGTGGAGACAGGAGGTGGTCTGAATGACCCCATGGAATCCAGGGCCTCAGTCTCGGAGCCTGTTGTCCCCACTTCAGATTCTGCTCCAACCCCCTCCTTGACCTGGGCCTTCATGACGAGGAGGAGGAGAGCAGTCCTTCCTCCCCAGAGTCCTCGCTGGCCACAGCCTCTTTCTACTCCTGACTCAAATAGCCCTGAAACTCTTCAAAGAGGGAGAAGGGTGGGGTAAAGTTGAGCAAGGAGCAGGACAAGTTCTCCAGATGAGGAAATACCAACGACATCCTAAGAGAATACCCAGCATACCACGGCTTCACTCTAACCTCAGTCCCTCTCACTGTAGTTCTTCTCTGTCCTCTACAGAGGTCAAGTCTGCCTAGCCCTTGCTAATATTCCTTGCCCCTACCCCCACCCCATCCAACTCCCTGGAAAAACCTTCTGCTCCATCCCTCTCTCTGTAGCCCCTTTCCTCTCGGGCCTTGGAGGGTGTGCTCGGACCCCTCTCTGCCTCTGCCTCCACCACAAGGATCCTCTCTCTCTGCACCACCCTCCCCCCCCCCCCCCGCCCAACTTCTGTCTCTCCATCAATCAGCCTCTCTCTCACCTTTCCATCATGTTAGCTTCGGTTGATTTAACCAGAAAACAACCCCCAGAATTTAATTCCATGGCCCTCCATTCCCATCTCCATCAGCTCAGGGCTGGGAGAGGCAGTGTAATGAGGGAGGGGTGGGGTGAGTGTGATACTTGGCCTCTCAGAGTCAAGGGGGAAAAAAAAAGAAAATCATATTGATTCCCCCCAATGACATCCATCAATATTCTCCTTCCCCCTAAGGGTTGGGGAGATTGGACACCAGCCTGACAGGCTCTAGGGTTGCTCGGTCCCCGGGACTTTAAAGACATAGGTTCTGCTCTTTGACATCCTTCCTCCTCCATCTTCCCCTGAGAAGCCTCTCCTGAAGTCGGTTACCTAAGTCCTCTAGTATATTCTGGAATCCTACGCTTAATCGTGTCCCTACCATTTCCTTGGCAGGTTTTCTGACACCCCTGCAGTCACTCTCCTGGCTGGTTTACCCCTTAGTTGGAAGTTCTTCCTGTTGTCTAACTTCCAGTCATCTTAATAAAGAAAAGGAAACATCACTTTCTAGAACTGTAAGAGGAAAAAGACATATTAAGTGCTTAAAAATCCTTAGGGCAAGGAGATTGGGTAAACTACTTGTTATTTTTTAATACTTGAGACTAAAAGGAAAAGTGAGCAATTACAAAGCTCCAACACCAGTATATAAGCAGAGGAGGGACCTGGGGCTCAGAGGAAAATAACAAAGAGTGCAGTGGCATTAAGGGTCAGAGAATGTGAAGGGGGAATTCTTGTCCAGGCCTGGACTCCAAGGCCACAGGAAGCTCCATGAGAGAAGGGCTGACTTATAGCGGGAAGGGTAGAGGGTAGACAGCTGGAAGGACTTCCAGATAGTTCAGCATCCCTTTCCCTGGAGATGAAGGGGTAGCCCAATTGCCAATCTCCCTGTTGGTCAAATGTTTTAGGAGCCATCTGTCCCCAGAGCAGGCTCTGGATGCAAAAGACCCAGGAAGAGATACTCCCTCCCACCCTACCCCTCACAGTGGTGGGGGTGCATGGGAGGGGACGCAGGACAGTGGTGTCGCTGGCCCCCAAAGGGTTAATGCTATTGTCTGAAAACCACATCGCTCCCCTGGGAGCTTGGAGATCCTGCTCTCATTTTAAGTAACCCTAACGCATGTGATGAGCGAGGGGTCGCTGGTCTCCAGGAGTGTGCCAGAAAGAGCCAGACAGAGACCGGGGACCAGCTGCTGCTCCAAGGTAAGGGACTCTGGTGGCAGGTCTGCCGTTGGGGCTGGCAGGGAGGGCCCAGCCCCCAAGGGACAGCCCTTCTTTGTCCTTACCCCAACCCCAGCTGTGGAGCCAGATGAAGGGAAATAGGAGGAAGAGAAGTAAGGAAACCTGGGCACTGGATGGAGATGGGAGGAGCCCAAGGACCACACGGAAGCTGCCTGAGAGGTGGCAGGGCTCTTCCATCCGGCTGTGGGACAGCTGCAGAGCCAGGAATTGGGCAATCAGGGCAGAGAGAAGTGGAAGCCTTGGCACCTACAGGAGGACATCATGAAGACAGCGGGTCCAACATGGCAGTAGGCTCTTGTCCCCAGATAGGGCACAGCTGTGGTCAGGTGTTGGCTCACTTGGGAAGGTATGACTCCCCGGATTCTGAAGGCTGAATGAATGATGGTTTCAGCCATTCCCATGCCCTGTGTCTATGCGAGCTTACTGCTGCCATCCTCTGTGGCCAAGGTCAAAGGGCCATAGGTGAGGACTGATAATCAGCTGGTTTCTATGGGGCAGAAGGAGGTGGATGAGGGTGTGGACATCAAAGTGGAGGGATGGGAAGGAGCAGAAGGTGAGCAGAGGGTTACCAGGGATGGGGAGAATTGCTCCCATCAAGCCAGGCTGGGATGAATTACATTGAAATCTCTTATGGGATAAGGGCATTCTGCCCTGTCCTCCTGCCTTCCCCCACCCCCTTCCTCAGGCTCCTGGCAGAGAGCTAGGACCAAGAAGCCTGAAGTCTGAGAGCTTGGGTCCCCCCTTATCCCGAAAGCCCCTGTAATGGCAAGCGCAGATGTGGGCTCTGTGACGCTGGAGAAGCACAGAAAGATGCTGCTCCTGCGCCAGACAGAAGTCCTGCTCCTCTGCCCAGCCCTTTTCCCATTGCATCCAAGAGGAAAATGGTTAGGGAAGAGTGTGGGTGCTGCTGCCACTCCACATGCAAACCCCAGGACAGTGGAGCCCCAGTGGGGATAGGGACCAGAGCTCGTGGATGGAGCCTTGGGCTGGGCTTGGGGCTTAGTGGAAGGTGAAGTTAGGATTCGTGTTAAGATTGCGGTTGAGGGCAAGTGTTGAGGTTGAGGCTGGAAGTTGTTGGGGGGTTGAAGTTGGGGATTGAGTGAGAAGATGTCAGAGGCCCCCAGCTGATTAGAACTGTCCCAGATGCCTACTGACACCTCCACTTACTGCTGACTGGTCTCCATTACTCAGCCCCACACTGGCCCTGCCAACTCACCCCAGCTCAGCGTCCTTCCAGCTTTCACTTCCTCTCCCTCTGACTCGGCTCCTCAGCCACCTCAGCCTCTGCTCGAGGGGATTTCTTGTCCCTGGGTTGGGAGGGGGGAGGAAGGAAAACATTGGGGCTGTCCAGGCAGGGGGATGCCCTGGGGCACAGCTGATGGGAAAGAGATGAAAGGAACCAAGGCAGAGGTTCCCCCTGGGGAAGGGGGTGGTAGAGGGCTGGAGGGCTTTGGGAATGAAGCCGTGGGGGTGGGGCAGTGGGGCTGTAAGAGCCTGGGGCGGGGAGCTCAGAGGCCGTGTTGAGTCTCCAGCACTGAAGCACGGATGAGAAACAGAGGGGCAGGAAGAGAAAGACAGAAGGAGAGGCAAGAAAACAGAAAGTGACAATGAGAGACAGTGACAGAGACAGCAAAGCAGAGGTCGGGGCTGGGCGGGAAGTGGTGAGACAGAGACAACCCTCTAGAGGAGGGAGATGGGCATCCCAGGGGAGGCAAGCCAGTTAGAGACAGTGACAAAGATAGAGGCCGTGTGGTCTGTAGACAGAAAAGAGACCTAGAAAAACAGAGAGAAAAGGGACACGGGGAGAAAAGAAAGTGCGGTAAACAGTGGCGCTAGTAAGACCAGGAGAAGGTGGGAAACGGAATGTAGTAGAAAGAGGGAAGAAGAATTAGACTCGGAGGGAAGTGGAGATAAACAGTAATGAGAGAGGAAATGAGCTAAAGAATGATTTAAAAAAAAAAAGATCAAACAGAGTGAAACCGAGACCTACAGAGGCTGGACAGACAGAGGGATGGGTGTGGAGCTAGAAGCCGGGTCGCCTAACACCCCGTCTCCCTCATCCCCTGACCCTGGGCCCCTGAAGGACACAGACTGAGTGTGTGTGAGGGCGTGACTTTCCCCTTGACCTTCAGCTGCCCAGCTTGGCAGGTCTGGAGGTAGGGGGGTGGGGGCGTCTGGCTTTGGATTTCTGCTCCACAGAGTTACACAAACCTTTTAAATCCCATGCCCCCCTGGGACCTCAGAGACAAGTCTGCAAGAGATGGGAGCTGGGGGGAGGGGCGAGCAGAGATCTGAGACCAGACCAAGGGGGCAATGGGAGCAGGTCAACATGGAGACTGGAGAGGTGAAGGAGAAGGGCTGCTGCTGGGTCCTGCTGGGGGCATGGACAGGGAGGGAGCAGTAGAAGAAAGGAAGGGCTGGTGCCACAGGAGGGAGAAGAGGTTCAGCTGGCAGGATTCCCACCCACAGGCATCAAGAAGGGGTCCTCTCTGCCCCAGGCAGGGAATCTCT
Organism: Loxodonta africana; assembly: GCF_030014295.1. Lineage (NCBI taxonomy): Eukaryota > Metazoa > Chordata > Mammalia > Proboscidea > Elephantidae > Loxodonta > Loxodonta africana. The sequence goes on along the minus strand of NC_087344.1, from coordinate 189,694,848 downwards.
GGGTTGCGGCCAGTGGCAGAAGGACGAAGAAGATGCCACTGGGGTCTCTGTCAGCAAGTCCCGTGTTTGGGGGAACGGTCCCGTGCTTGGGGGAGAAGGAAAGGGAGGCTTGGGGATGTGAAGAAAGGGCACCTCTCCCTGCCCCTCCTCCAAATTCCCTAAGGGAGAAGGTGGCTGGTTTTGCCTTTCCCAGCCCTCAGCCCTTTGCTCTCCTACCTAAGCAGCTTTAGCTAATAGCATTAAAGGAGGACTAACTGAGCTCTACTTGGCCCTGAGATCAAGAGCAGAGACCAGAGGCTCCTAATCAGATTGAGGACTTGGTGGACAGCCGGGCGAGGGGAAGCGCAGTTTATTCAGTGCTAACAAGCGTAAAATATCTGCCAGAGAAGGCCATCTCTGTGTCTCAGAGGGGCTTCTCTGCTGCTGCAGCCCCTCTGGGCTCATTTCCCCACTCTGCTTTCTTAGTCCCCAGGTGAGGTCCCCAGGACCTCACCTCCATCTCCAACTCCCAACTTCTGCATTGCTGTTTTTCTCCATCTCTCTGGTACACTCTTCCCCCTGACTCTCTTACTACCTCTCTCTTTTGGCTGCCTTTGTATTTATAAACAGTCCCGTTTTCCCACTGAATCAATCAAGCTGTCACTGAAAAGACTTGGTTTTGTCTAATCAATCAGATTATGCCGCAATCCACTTCAGCTGCTTAGAAGACCCAACAACGAAGTGATCTTTGATGCAGGTTTCTCGTTGCATAGATGCAGCCTTTGATCTCCAGCTGTCCCACTTTTTTTATCCTGTGTTTCTATCTTTCTCATCCTCTCCGTATTCCTCTCTGCCCATCTATCTGTCTGTCTTCTGGCTTCCTGGGGCCTCCACTGATCATTTCTTCTGGCAAAGAGCCCATAGTTTAGCTTTAGACTAGAGGTGCTCCTTCATGGCCCAGCACCTCCCACAAGCCTTACCTCTCTGTGCTCTGAAGTTTCATCCTCAATTTCTCTGCCCTGATTGACTGATTACAGCACAGAGCCTGGAGTCAGACAGACCTGTTCCCATCCAGCTCCACCACTTGGCTGGGGATCTTATGCAAGCATCTTAATCTTTTGAGCCTCAATTTCCTCAGCTTACAAAACAGAGATAATACTACTCACCTCAAAGGGTTATTGTGAGGGTTAAATGAAGTAGCTTGTGGAAAAAAAAAATGTCAAGCCCAATGCCGTGTGTATGATAGGGGCCCACTTCGTATTAACAATAATCTTTAAAAAGTAAAATCTGCTTTGGACATTTCCTTTGGCGCCAAGCCCTAACTCAAGGCTCAATCTCTATTGTTATCATCCTTATCTATATTGCTTTTATTAAGTAATGACCTAAAACCTACATCCGTTGTAATGAGCACTTACATTGGCCAAAGGGATTAATCATATTGTTAGTAATCCGAATCACGGTGATAATGACAATGATAATTGCTTGCTTGCTGCTATAACCCCACTTTCCTTCCAGAAACACAAAGCGCTTAAAGGAAGCCACTCTGATCATTGAAGATTGGGTTGTGATCCTTTTTGATTTATGGTTCTCAACACTCATCCTGCTCTAAGGACGTGGATCCCACCGTTGCGGCTGTAGGGGCTGTACAGAGCCTGTTAAAGCTTGGGGTATAGGTCACAGTGTAAGAGGGAGGGGGCTGCGGGGGTAGGGAAGCAGAGTGGGAGGACTTCCTCCAGACCTGAGAGTGTCACCCCCAGAGTATAGATTAAAATGAAGCCCAAGGAATTAAGGTTAGACACCAGGAACAATTTTTGGACATAAAGGTAGTCCAGAATTTCCTCTCTGAAGTTTTCACAGTCAGCTCAGAGGCTTCATTCGGAAAGAGGAGGATTTGAGAGGACATTTGGCAGGACTTTTCAGCAGTGAGGATTTCCACATCCAGAACTGGCAAGTTCCTCGGAGACCTGAAGGTCCAGGAAAGACTCATGAACACGGGAGAGGCTGGGAGAGGAGGCTGCCAGCATTCAGGAAACTGGAGGACTGGAGTTCACCCACTGGTACAACTTAGGTCTGGGGTTTTAGGTGTTTTTCTTTTTTGGAGTGATAGGAGAGGGTTGGCAGCCTCCAACTGTGGCTAAAAATGATAAATCTTGAGTTAAAGTCTTGCTTTCGCTCTTTCACTTTAGAGCTGTGCAACCTTAGAGCGGTTACTCAATCCCTCTGAGCCTCCACCTCCCTTCTACACCTACCTTCTATGAAGTTTAGTGTATGCCGATTCCTCAGCACAGTACAGGGCACACTGGGTGCCTGGTAAGTGATGGTTGTTATCATTCTCTTCTTGCCAGATCCTAAATCCACCCTGAGGTCTCACATCCTTCCTAATAGGAAACACTGCCAGATCGGGGGGGCAAGCCATAGGAATTTTATCAGCTCACTCTAGGAAACAATCTTCATTCCTGGAATCTCTCACCTCTGCACATCCTATCTCCCAACCCACTTTGCTAAGGCTAGAGAGTAGAGAGCCCGATCCACTTGAAGTTACATGCAGGAGAAACTTCCCAGTGGGCAGGGCAGGAGAGAAGGACTGGAGAGGACGAGAGAAGACAAGAAGAGGGTTCCAAACTATCAGCTTAGTTTAGAGACAGAGGGATGGGTGGGCTAACCTATTCATCCAAACTCAGAGTAGGCATGGACCTACTCACCCTCCTGCTTACCTGTTTCCAGAGATGCTCACCCCTCAAAGCTCTTGCCTAAGTCACTTTGTCAGCTGGCCTCCCTGGACCAGAGTGTTCCCTGGGAAAGAGAGAGCAAGGAACAAGATGACCTGAATTGGGGAGAGTGGGGAGGATCTTCCAGCCTGAGGTGTCTGGGATTCCTTGAATTTCTTTCGTAACACCAACAGCCTATTTTTACTGTATTTTGTAAGTTCTTGCTACTCAAAATAGGGGCCTTGGACCAGCAGCAGCAGCACCCCGCCCCCCACCCCAGAGCTCCTTAGAAGTGCAGAATCTCACAGCCTACCAAGTCCTACTGAATCAGAATCTACATTTTAAAGGGACCCTCCAGTGGTTCTTATATACATTAGGGTTTGAGAAGCATTGCCATAGATTGTGTTTTAAAAGTCTTAAGGCTACACAGTTTATGAGAAAGTGCTTTGGATTAAGAGCTAGGAAGTATGGCTCTGGACTTTGTGGCTAACTCACCGTGTGTCTTTGGTCAAATCACTTTCCCTCTCTGAGCTTCATCTGTAAAGTCGGAAGCTACTCCAGATATGCTGTCCAAACCCGGCGGCCTAGTAAGTTCTAGTTGAGAACAGTACTCCCTTCATCAGAGATGGAAACCCAGAGCCAGAAGTCATCTAAGCCATTCTCCTGTTTACACGAAGTCCCAAATAGGAAAATGTCCAGGCCCAGCCCAGCCCCCAGAAGCAGGCACTTTATCCCAGAGTCCCCATGCAGCTTCTGGCATATTGGTTCATCTTCCATTAGCACCTTCTTTTTTTTTTTTTTTTTTTAGAGCCACCTGGTGGTGTAGTGGTTAAGTGCTACGGCTCCTAACCAAGAGGTCAGCAGGTCGAATCCGCCAGGCGCTCCTTGGAAGCTCTATGGGGCAGTTCTACTCTGTCCTGTAGGGTCGCTATGAGTCGGAATCAACTCGACGGCACTGGGTGGGTTTAGAGTCACCTGGAAGGTGTTGGGGCTTGGATGTTTTCTTTCCTCTCTTTGTGTACATTAGGTGAGTCTGTCTCACTGGGGCTCGCTCTGCAAATCTCCCACCCTCTTAATGGAAGCCATTAAGATTCTATCTTCCTTGCCCATAGTTTAGTAATTCAACAAATACTTACCAAGCACCTGTGAGTCCAAGGCCCAGCAGTTCCTGATTTCATGGAGCTGATATTCTAAGGGGGAAAACAGATATTAAACAACAATACCAATGATAAGTTCATTACCATTTATTTATTCTCTCATCAACCATTTATTGAATGCCTACTATGTGCCAGGCAGAGTCCTTGCATGGTGCAGTTAACCAAAAGTTTGGAGGTTCAAGTCCACCCAGAGGTACCTCAGAAGAAAGCCCTAATGATTACTTCCAAAAAATCAGCCATCGAAAACCCAGCGGAGCACAGTCCTACTCTGACACACATGCAGTCACAATGAGTTGGAGTCAACTCAGTGGCAACTGGTTTGGTTTTTTGCTTTTGTTTTTTTATGTTCTAGGCACTCTTCTAGGCCCTTGGGGACCCACTGGTGAAAAAATGCACAAAAATCCCTGCTCTTTTCAAGTGCAAAAATGTTCTAAGTACTGTAACGGGGCAGGTATGTGTATATGCCACCGCCTCTCCACTCAGGGTTTACAAAGAGCCGCGATTAATTATGTTTTCTGTTGTCCTCTCGGGAAAAATTCCAATCCCGTTAAGCCCTGAGAAGAGATCTCATTCTCTGTCTAAATCCCCTGACGGGGGCAGGATATAGGACCCTTTGCATTCTTCTCCATCTCTGTAAGTGTCTCAGTCCCAAGCCAAGAGTCCTGGGCCAGCCTCTGGCCAGTGAGGAGACCCCAGAGGAGCCTGAGCCCTGCCCTGGGCATGGGGTAGCTTCCTGGCACAGACCCCTCTCTCCTGCCTTTTCTCCCCTTGGCTCATTACTTCGACTCATTCCTTTCCTCTACTCTTTTTCTTTCCTGACCTTCTGTCAGCCTTCTTATTCCTTCCTTCTTTCTCTCCCTCCTTCCTTCCGCTTTTATCACCCTCCCCCAACCCCACCCCTACCCCCGCCTCCTTTCTCTCCCTTCCCCTTGTCTTAAGTGGCTACCATTTTGTCCCAAGGCCTAGACACAGCCCTCTCTGCCCCAGAGTGGACCATGCACTGCAGCTGCTTGGCCAAGGGTGTCCCTGCTGTCCCCGGCAACTACTGGATCTCAGGTGAGCCCCTTTGCCAGGTTTCCCTCCACCATCCTGTGGGTGGGATGTTGTGTGGCCCCAGGGCAGGGCCTGGCACTTCACACTGGCCTCTCCACCCCAGGCTTGGCCTTCCCTGACTGGGCCTACAAAGCTGAGTCGTCCCCAGGCTCCCGGCAGATCCAGCTGTGGCACTTCATCCTTGAGCTGCTGCAGAAGGAGGAGTTCCGCCATGTCATTGCCTGGCAGCAGGGAGAGTATGGGGAGTTCGTCATCAAGGACCCAGACGAGGTGGCCCGCCTCTGGGGCCGCAGGAAGTGCAAACCTCAGATGAATTATGACAAGCTGAGCCGGGCCCTCAGGTGAGAGGAGGCAGCCAACATGGCCAGAGAGGGCAAAGTTCCAAGAAAAGGGTTGAGGTTTCTGCCCAGCCCTCCGATGATTGGGGAAATGCTTTGCGTGTGGCAAGATGCCTGATTCTCCAGGAACAGCTCGGGTTGGACTTGCTGGCCTGGGGTAGTGGGGTTTGCTGGGTCTCTGACTCCCTCCTGCATTGGGCCAACTCTCTGTTCTCAACCTCTGGTTCTCCAGATATTACTACAATAAAAGGATCCTGCACAAGACCAAAGGCAAGAGGTTCACTTACAAGTTCAACTTCAGCAAACTTATCATAGTCAACTACCCTCTGTGGGAGGTGCGGGCACCGCCATCACCCCACTTACTGCTGGGGACCCCTGCCCTGTGCCGGCCAGCCCTGGTGCCCATGGGCATGCAGAGTGAGGTAGGCATGAAGGCTGCCCATCCCCAGGGCTACATCAGGCCGCGCCCTACTTCCCAGTAGGCCACAGCCCTTCTCTCTGCCTCAGGGACCCTCCAGTGTTCTTTTCCCTCTGCATCCAAGTCTCTGAGTCCCCAGGGACAGGGTGATATTCAAAGTATTTAATAATCCCCACAGTACAGCACCCACCTACGAGAAAGGACGACCAATGCCTTCTGTGTGGGCATTACTCCTTCAGTGGTGGATCATAGGAAAGGGGTGGAGCCCCAAGGGAGGGTCCAGGACATCTGAGACTACAGGCGGCACTTGGGCAGTGGTTACTTAACAACCTGTATGAGAGTATTCATTCCATTGTTTTGTAAACTGGTCAACTGTATCAGTGGGTTCTGGGGGAATATATGCCAGGGAAAGTCTGTCCCACCCTCACGCCTCTGTCTCCTCATTCCTCAGCTTCTGCACAGCATGCTGTTCACTCACCAGATCATGGTGGAGCAGCTGTCCGGGCAGCGGACCCCACGAGGGCCACCAGGGGATAAGAAGGGAAGCAGCAGCAGTGACCATCGTGAGTGCTCAGGACAGGGGAGGGGCCGGGGAATCTTAACCAGAAGAGGGAGGATTCTCCAGCTGAGTCCATGGGTGAGGGGCCATGGGACAAGGGATCATACAAGTCATTCATTCAACACCCATTCATTGAGCACCAGCTATTTACCAGGTTTGGCAGTTCAAAGATGAAAAATGGCCCTCGAGATGCTCAGAGTCTAGTGGGAAGGAATCACTAGCTGGTGCTATAATTCAGGTAAGCTCCAGGTGCTTCCAGAGGGCACAGAGAAAGAGTTGGACTTCCCGGAGGAGGCAATACCTGAACAGGCGAAGAAGGTGGAGAAAGATGCCCAGGCAGAGGGAACAGCATTTATATAGCAAAAAACTGTGAGCAGGCATAGCAAATCTGAAGAACTGCTAGTAGCTTGCCGTGGTCAGGGGAGGTTATGTGATGGGGTGGGACATACAAAGAAGGTGAGAGATGGGGCTGGCAAGGGAAACAGGTGTCCAGCCACTGAGGGCTTCAGAAACCATGCTGAGGAGTTGGGCAGGAGGAATCCAGGAGGGAGAGACATGTTGAGATTTTCATTTTATAACGACTACTCAGGCTGCGTGTAGAGTTTGGGTTTGAGGAGGTATAAGACTGGTGTTGGGAGACTTTAGACAATAATCTAGGCAGGAGATGGTGGAGGCCAGAACCAAGGCAAGCGCTTCTTGGATAAATAAGGTGGCGCAGCTGAAGAGAGGCTGGGAAGATAAAGTTCACGCCCCCATTCACTCACTCATCCATTTCCTCTTTCAACAGCTATTTAATGACCTCCTACTTAGTGTGCCAGGCACTGTCTTAGGGGCTGGGGATGCCCATGGCACTACCTTTATAGAGTTTGCAGGCAAAAGAAGCGGGGGGGATGCAAACATTAATAATTTGACAAAGATATGTAATTATAACTGTGCTAATTGTTCTAGAGGAGATGTTCAGGATGCTAAGGACATCAGGGAAGACTTCCTTGACAAAGTGTCATTTGAACTGACACCCAAAGCATAAATAAGCATCAGCTTAGCTCAGAGGGAGGGGGAGAACAAGGCAAGTAGAGAGAACAGCGGGTGTTAAGGCCCTGGGACAGAAAAGAGGAGCTGGGCCCAGGCCAGTGAGGCAGCACATGGTGATGGCGGGGGAGAGGAGAGTGAAAATGTAGGCGGAAGCCAGCTCTTCCGAGGCCATAAACTGGGAAGACATAAAATCAGATTTTGTCATAGAGACTCTTGACCAACTCAAGGCTCTTCTGCAGAGGCCCAAGACCTATGCCTCTACACCAGGCAATCTCAGCCCAGACACAGCTCTGGCCCAGATGCTCCTAGAGAAGGCAGGTGCTGACTCTGGGCCCCACACATGCAGCTGAGGCAGTGCGCTTGGGGCAGCCCAGGGCCTGCTGGAACTTGCATGGCCACCAGCCTGGCAACCTGGAGCTAAACAGCACCTGAACAGCCCTCTCTGTTCTCTCACCCCCACCCACCAGCTCCCAGCTCTGGGAATGCCTTGGGCACAGAGATTCTTCTCTCTTTGGGAAACCATGAGAAGGATACAAAGTGTTCCCTCTCAAGCCCCAGCTTCCAGTGGGCTGCTCTGCACCTCCCTGCCCTCGGCAGGTGCACACACACACCTTGCCTGTGCTCAGGCCCTGAGGGACATTAAGCGGGTGTAGGTCACCCAGAGGTTGGTAGCTGCCATATGTCCCATTTCTGGAATGAGACTCCAGAAGTTCGTGCCAGCCCCTCACCTTCACTCCCACTCAGAGTATTTGGTGCCAAGAAAGGAAGATGCTTCTGGGCAGAAGAGTGGCCAGGACATTGAACCAGAGCCAGGGAGTTGCCGGGTTGGTGTCGGGAAAGGGTGGGAGAGAAGTAGGACTCTTAGAAATATCTCTTCCACAGGCCTACTGGGCTACACTCTCTGGAGAAGACACAGCCCTGACCTTAGGAGCCCCGGGCTGAGGGAGGACACATAGTCCTCCTGCCCGCAGGGACCCCCACTCTGGGGGAAAACAGCGCCGACTCCACCTCACTTAAGAACTCAAGGAAAAGGACAATGACCCAGAGAGAGGGTACACTGCATACGGCAGGGGTCGCCACACTTTTCCTCGTGGAGGATCATTTTTACTATTTTCCCCCTTCCTAGATCCAACTTCAGAAATGTGTTTTCTATCAAATCAACTGAATGTATTAAGAAATAACTAATTTGTTTTTCCAAATTTTATTAACTTCAACCCCACCAATGTGACCACATTGAGCTGATATTTTCCAGTTGTACGCCAAGATGCTTATTCGTTTAGTTAAATGACGTGGGCTTGCTAAGAGAAAATATGGAATTGGGGTTAGGCTTTTTGACATATAGAAAATGGTGTGAAGATCTATATCACCCTCTTCAGGGACCCCACCTACATGTACCTATGGTAGGATCCCAGAGGCAGGGTGGGGGTAGAGGAGAACAGATTAGGGTGGATTTGGAAGGAATGGGAAGAGGGATGGCTCTTGGAAGAAGAGAGCTGTGGGCCAGCCAGTCAGAGAAGAGGTAGGCTAAGTCTCATTCCATGTCCACCCCGGGCCTCACGTCCACAGCCTTTAGCTCTGCGGGCTCCTTCGGACTGATAATGTCGTCTGACCTTAGGTCTACCAGTTGTCGTCGAGTCGATTCTTACTCATGACGACCCAGTGTGTGTCTGAGTAGAACTGCGCTCCACAGGGTTGTCAGCGTCTGATTCTTCAGAAGCAGATCCCCAGGTCTTTCTTCCGAACCACCCTGGCTGGACTCAAACTTCCAAACTTTCAGTTAGCAGCTGAGCATATTAACCGTTTGGGCCACCCAGGGACTCCAGTAGGCAAGAAAGTGGTTTTATGGATGAAGAAACTGAGGTCTAAGAATTTCAATGCCAAGCCCAAGGCCACACAACTAGTTGTTTGCCCAGCTGAAACTAGAGCCCTTTGCTGCAGGGCTTCGAGAGTGAAGGATGGATTCATTGAGTTACGGCAAAGAATATCTTCATTCATTCATTCAGCACGTTTTTATTGAGCACTTACTTAATTTGCACCAGGCTGGGCTGGGTGCTGAAGATCCAGGGGAGAGTAAAATAGGCACAGTTCCTGCCCTCACAGATTTGGGGACACAGACATTAAATAATTACGCAAATGACGACATAACTCTAACTGAGCTAAGTGCCCTGGAGGAGTCATGAGGACATAAGAACTGAAAAGCAAGGACTCACCTGGGCTTCCCCCCAAAATGGCATTTACTATGAGACCTGAAGCAAAGAAAAAAGAAAAAAAAGGGAGGGGGATGGGGAGAAGGAGGGAGAGTTTCAAGCAAGAACAAAAGGGTAAAGAGAGGAAAAGGGGGCATCTCAGAGAGGTGGGACTGCTCTCTTTGACCCTCTCTCTCTCTTTCTCTCTCTAGGACTTGGATCTGCCCCAGCCCCCTGCCGGCTGAGCCCCTGCTGCCATTTTGGGAGCCTCCAAGATGAGCTGCCCAGTTTTGCCTCCTTCACCCCTCCCCTACCACCCCTTCTCCCCCCCGACTGGACCCGTCCTTCAGGACCTTTCTTGCCCTCTCCCCCCACAGAGGAGCAGCTCCTGGGGTCCTCCAAGCCAGACCCCCTGCTCCCAAGCCCCAGCTGCCTCCCAGGGGCCCGGTATTTTCCAGGGCTCCCCCTGGTGGTGGGGCTGGGACAGGGGCCTGGCAAGAGTCTTCAGCTCCTGTCCCTGAGGCCTGAGGGGCTGGGGGAAAAGGCTGATCCCATGATGGGGGCAAAGAGGGGCCTTGATCCCAGAGAGGGCTTCTCCCCAGAGGCCCACGGACTCAAAACTGGGGGGGAAACTCCTGCATCCCCCAATTTGGAGACTTTCAAAGCAGGGTGGCCCTTGGATCCTCCTTAATTGGGAAGGGGGGTGTGAAGCAGGGGTCCAGCTCCATCTCTCTTCTTGCCCACCTCCCTCTGGCCTTGCACTTTCCAGCTCCACTACTGGCGGAACGTGAGCTTCCATTGCAGGAGTTGGACCCAAGGTGGGGGCCAAGTAGGGAAGGAGTGTATGTGAGGATAGGAAAACTGAAGCAGGGTGTCCCTGCCCACTACTTTGCTAATCAGATGAAGATGTTCTTTTTTTTTTTTTAATATTTTAGGTATAAGGTCGCTATGAGTCTGCACTGACTTAATGGTAGCGGGTTTGGTTTTTTTGGTTTTTATTGTATTTTAGGCAAGAGTTAACACAGCAAATTAGATTTCCATTCAACAATTCACACACAGATTGTTCCATGACATTGGTTAGGGTCCCCACAATGTGTCAGCACTCTCACCATATCCACCCCGCTGGTCCTATTTCCATCTACCCAGTTTCCCTGCCCCGCCCCCCCACCTCCCACCCCATTGCCTTCTCATCTTTTCTTTTGGGTAAATGTTGACCATTTGGTCTCATATTGCTGATTGTTCAAAGGCGTACATTCCTCATGGGTGTTATTGTTTATTTTACAGCCCAATCTATTATTTGGCTAAAAGGTGACCTCTGGGAGTGGCTTCAGTTCCAGGTCAAAAAGGATATCTTAGGGCAATAGTCTCGGAAGTTCCTCTAGTCTCTCTCAGTCCAGCAAGTCCAGTCTTTTTTATGAATTTGAGTTTTGTTCTACATTTTTCTCCCATTCTAACCAGGATCTTCTATTGTGTTTCTGGCCTGAACGGTCAGTAGCCATAGCTGGGCACCATCTAGTTCTTCTGGTCTCTGGCTAGAAGAGGCTGTGGTTCACAAAGATGTTCTTAATTTCATTCTTTTGGAGGGGGGAGGTGGAGGAGAGTAAAGTTTGCATCATTTGAAGCATCCCATACCTGCTCACCCCAAACCTGTCAGGGGGGAAATTAAGGGTCTAAGCTAGGGAGGGGACAGGACTTGATTTGCTCCTGAGTCTCAGGACAACTCCAGGCACTTCCCTCTCTCTGGGTCTATCTCCCTCATATTGGCTAGGGTCTCTGATCTCCCTCTCTCCCCTTCATGTGCTTCTCTGTCATCCTTCTGATTCCTGTGATCCTGGGAGCTCCTGTCCCATGCAGGCACTTCTTTCTACCTCCATTTGCCCAAGCCCCAGGCAGCTAGGGACGGAGGGACTGGCCTCCTCTCTCTGTAGTACTCCACTGCAGACCTTGAATAAAATGCCCTTGGCAAACTACCCTCTCAGCTGACTGCTTGCCTCCTGTGGTCCCAGCCCCTGCTGGCTCCTCCTGCCCTCTGATGTGGGCTGGAGCTAGATATCACCCAGGATTCTCACAGAAAAGGGGCCAGGGGACTCGGGGAAGGCCTGAGGGCTGGAGCAGGGTCGGAAATCCAGGCAGCTAGTCTCTTGCCTTCTCCTACCATCAGCTCCCAGACAGGAAGACTGAAGGAGGGGGTGACACAGGAGCAATCAGGGTGAGATTAGAAACCAGCCTCCAGGGAAGAACTTCAGAGCACAGCAGGAGTCTTTACAGAATGACACTCAGATCTCTGTGGAAGATAACTGAGCAGAATTTGAAGGGATGAGGGGTGAGGAAGAAGGGAGTTAGCAGGAGTCCTCTTCCTCTGCTCCTAGGTCTAAAATGACAAGGTGAGCAGACCTGAAGCACTGGGTAGCTAGGGGAGTGCTCAGCCAAGGAAACGCCAGCAGAGAGGGATGCTCCAGGAGCCAAGGAGATTGAGCTATATCATAAGCTGGAACCGACGTGAGTGCAACTAACAACGACAAATCCCTAGGCCGCAAATCCCGCGTTTAGGATTTGTCCTCACCTTCTTCCTATGTTCTGCATCAAGAGCTAAGGAAAGAAAAGAAGAATGAGGGACGCACAGAGGGTCCTTTGCCTATTGCTTGCCCTTGTCCCTCTCCAAGGAATAGATGTGTGCATCCATCTCTGTGAAGATCCCCAAGCATTTTGCTTTCTGCCGCCTCTTAGCTCTTCTTCATGGCAAATGCACTGCTCTCACCACTGGGATGGGGAAGGAGAGACCCAGAGGAGCTAGCTAGGTTAGGCCCTCAACCCACAGACACGTTGAGATTGGCAAGGAAAGGACCCCAGCCCCTATGTTTCCAAGCTGATATAGGCCAGGAGAAAGGATCTATGAGTGCTCTTTATTCAGTCTCCCTCCCTCTCTCTACCTCCCCAGATGCCAAGAAGAGGCGACCCCAGAGTTTCTCTCCCAGGAGATCCCAAGGGCTACAGTGAGAGTCAATTTTCACTTGCTCCTTACACCACAGGCCCAGCCCCCAGGGCTTTGCCCTCTCCCTGCCCAGTTTGGGGAGACAAAGAGCTAGTGTTGTCTGTTCCAGAACAAGGAACTGGATTGCATCGTCATGGGCTGGGGCCCTGTGCAGAGAAGCCAGCCCCAGGGACAGGGGTTCTTTCTGTAATGGACACCCTCATGTGCCCTCTGCCTGGACCACCCCATCTTCAGTGGTTTTTGGTGTTTGGGACCCCATATTTCAGGTAGTGAAAATCACTTTGAGGTCATTATTCTGAAATCTTCCTTTGGAGTATGTTTGCCAGGAGACTGAAAGCTCAACCCCAGAGGGTTTAAACTTTCTGGTGATGTGCTATAGAGTCTAGGCAATGGATTTAAGCAGAGCAGTTTTTCAACCTCGGCACTATTAACATTTTAGGCTGGATAATTTTGTGTTGTGGGGAGCTTTCCTGTGCATACCAAGATGTTTAGCAGCATCCCTGGCCTCTACCCACTAGATACCAGTAGCACCCTCTTCCACTCAGTTTTGACAGCCAAAAACGTATCTAGACATTGCCAAACGTCCTCTGTGGGGCAAAAATCAACCCTGGTTGGGAAGCACTTAAGTAGAGAATAGATAAGTGCAGCCTGGCTTCAGCAAGTCCAGATGTTCTGGCAAAGATGGGACCCAAGCTCCCCCAACACCAGAGAACTGCTTGGTTTCCATATTGCGACAGTGCCCTCTGGTGGCTAGAGTCAATACCAGCGATCAGAAGAGCTCTGAGGTCTGAGCCAGGCTGGGTGGGTGGAGCCTACAGATGGCTCTATTTGAGGCAAGGAGTGACAGGGACCTTGAAGTCCTCTGAGAGGAGGAAGGGAGTCGCAGGATGGAAACATTTTTTATGAGCACTTTCCCATTGCAATTCCCCTTGACGAATCATGGGCTATTCACCAAAGAACCAACAAGTCTAATGTGACAACAGACTTGGCAAGTTGTAAGTTTCTTTGGTAGAGCAGGGTGCGGCCATCAACCCTAGAAATCACACCCGCTGACCGTCTATGATGGAATCCCTGGGTAGTGCGCTCATCGAAGGGTTGGCAGTTGAAACTCACCCAGAAGTGCCTCAGAAAAGAGGCTTGGCAATCTGCTCCTGAAAGGTCAAAAACCGAAAAACAAACCCAGTGCCATCGAGTTGATTCCGATTCATAGAGACCCTAAAGGACAGAGTAGAACTGCCCCATAGAGTTTCCAAGGAGCGCCTGGCGGGTTCGAACTGCCGACCCTTTGGTTAGGGTCACAGCCATGAAAACCCTATGGAGCAGTTCTACTCTATACACATGGGGTAGCCATGAGACAGAATCAACTGGACGGCAACCGGTTTGGCTTTGGTTTTTGTTTTGTTTTGTTTTGTTTACCATCTATGACCATCAGTCTCATCTGGGAATAACAAGGAGTGGATACCCAGCCTTCTTCTAGGAGCAGTGGAAGACGCAGAGAAGTCATCTCACCAACCAGCCCCACTCATTGGTCCTCAGCTCTATCATACCAAAGACAAAGACAGAGAAAGCACCGGCGAACTTCAAGCAGAATTTCAGGGAGTCAGACTCCCAGGCTTTATGAATCTTAGACTGTTGGGAGTCAGAAGGGACCTTCGAGATTATCAACTTCAATCCCTAATTTTACAGACCCAGAGAGAGGAACAGACTTGCTCAAGACCATACAAATAGAAGAGCCAAAGTTAGAGTATAAAGGTCCTAATTATCAGTTAAGTTCTTTCCACCTCGCCATAATAATTACTCCGCTTGAGAGTTTTAGAGGCCCTAAAAATTCCTTAGAAATAAGAGTATGTTGAGAGGGAAATTTAAAAAGTTGTTCCAGTGTGATTTTTAATGACCGTAATGGTAAGCATTTTTCTTTTTGTGGGCGTTTTGGGCACCTGATTCTTTATTGTCTGGTGGCGTCCTCTAATTGTCGCATGTGCATCGCTATCGTGTCCCCATAAAGGTGGTGTTCTCAGTGGCAGGCAGCACACCCTTTGCTTAGCATAAGGGAGATGACTTGGGGATTTAAAAACAAAAGCAAAATGTTCCCTGCCCTGAATCGTTGGTGGGGGTGAGAAGAATTCCTAGCCTCTCCCTTTTATCCCCCGAATGAGGACCCTGATCCAGAGGGGAGAAAAACATTTCAGAATCATACATGCTTTTAAAAAAGAAGGAAAAATTAGGGAACCGATAAAGGCGATAGTGGAACAATGAACATAATTGCTGAACTGTACATGTAAAGATTGTTGAAATGGCAAAGGTTTTGTTACCTAATTATTTGCCACAGTAAAAAAAAATACATGTATATATATATAATATTATGGAGTCCCTGAGGGGCGCAAGCGGTTAAACCCTCGACTACTAGCCAAAAGGTTGCCAGTTCAAACCCACCCAGAGGCACCTTGGAAGACAGGCCTGGGGATCTGCTTCCAAAAGGTCATAGCCTTGAAACCCTGTGGAGCACTGTTCTACCCTGCACACATGCAGTCGCCATGAGTGGAAAGCAACTCAACGGCAACTAACAACAATGATAATATTATAAATTTATATATATATTTCAACAAACATTTATTAAATGTCTGCTATGTAAAAAAAAAAAAATTTTTTTTTTTTTATGTGCCAGACACTGTGCTGTACAGCCAGCACTGAGGATAATGACTCTCTGTCCTCGTGACACCTTCATCTGTGAAGTGTCACAGGCATCATGACAGAAGTCAGTACACCGCATGGAAAATTTCCATGTGACATGTCGCGGAGGGGAGGAGCGGTCACAAGAGGCAGCTCCAGGGAAGGCTGGCCTGCCGGTACAAGAAGGGGACTCCAGGCCTGGTCAGACAAGCGGGCCTGGCAATGCCAGCTGGGGACTGAGTACAGAGAGCTTTGGAGGCAAGGTTTCTTAGTAAATGTTCTGGTTTACTAATTAAGAAGTCACCTCCAATCCCCAAATGCAGATATTGTTTTTCACTGCCATTAGGTTGCTCCCACTCGTGGCGACCAGAACAAAACGCTGCCAGGTCCTGCACCATCATCCTGATGGCTGGTATTCTTGAGTGCATTGTTGCCTTCCAACCTAAGGACCTCATCTTCCAGCCCTGTATCTATTGTGATCCATAAGGTTTTCCTTGGCTAGTTTACCTTGTCTCAACCTGGAAGCTCTGCTGAAACCTGTCCACCATCGGTAACCGTGCAATGCAACAAACTGGCAGACAGGTGGTAGTCAAATGCAGCTGACCAGGTAATAAGGGTGTATAAGTTTATCATAATATACATACAATTCTGTGATCTACTTTTTTCATCTGATATTACTTCATGAACACTTCACCATGGATTTGTAGTTAATGTTGATGATCTTAACCATGGGAAAATATTTTGTGATGTTGATACGGCATATATTCAACCATTTCCCTGTCGGAGGTCTTTTAAGTTGCCTCTGGGTATTTGCTTTGTAAATAAAATCGCTTCAAAACTTTTATCCATAGTTATGATTTTTTTTTTTCATTCCTTGACTTAGTTCTTTGAGATAAATTCTGAAGAGTGAAATTATGGTGTCAAAAATTAGGACTTTTATTTAAAAAAAAAAAAATTAGGACTTTTTCGTGTGTGTGTGCTTTAGGTGAAAGTTTACAGAGCAAATTAGTTTCTCATTAAACAATTAATACGCAAATTGTTTTGTGACATTGATTGCCAACCCCATAACGTGTCAGTACTCTCTCCTACTTGACCTTGGGTTCTCCATTTCCATTCTTCAGCTTTCCTGTCCCCTGCTGCCTTCTCCTCCTTGCTCCTGGCTGGTGTGCCCATTTAGTCTCATATACATGGTTGAACTACATGTGTTATTGTTCGTTTGCTAGAACAACAAAAAAAATAAAATACACCCGTTGCCTTTGAGTCAATTCCAACTCATATCGACCCTATAGGACAGAGTAGAACTGCTCCATAGTGTTTCCAAGGAATGACTGGTGGATTCAAACCGACCTTTTGATTAACAGCCAAGCTCTTAACCACTGTACCACCAGGGCTCCGTTTGTTTTATAGGCCTGTATAATCTTTAGCTGAAGGGTGAACCTCAGGAGGGACTTCAGAACTGAGTTAAAATGGTGTCCAGGCGCCATACTGTCAGGATTTCTCTAGTCTCTGTCAGACCAGTAAGTCTAGCCTTTGTATGTGTGTATGCGAGTTTGAATTTTATTCTACATTTTTCTCCAGCTCTGTCCAGGACCCTTTATTGTGATCCCTGTCAGAGAAGTCAGTGGTGGTAGCCAGGGACCACCTACTTGTTGGACTCAGTCTGGCGGAGGCTGTGATAGTTGTGATCCATCAGTCCTTTGGACTAATCTTTCCCTTGTGTCTTTGGTGTTCTTCATTCTCCTGTGCTTCAGAGGGCGTGAGACCAGTAGCTATATCTTAGATGGTCACTCACAAACTTTTAAGACCCCAGACGCTACTCACCACAGTCTGATGTAGAACATTTTCTTTATAAACTGTTTTATGCCAATTGAGTTAGATGTCCCCTGAGATCATGGTCCCGAGGCCTCAGCCCAGTAACTTGGTTGCTCAGGGAGTTTGGGGGTGTCAATGAATCTTCTGTGACTTTGCCCTAGTCAAGTTGTACTGATTTCCCCAGTATTGTGTACTATCTATCCCTTCAGCAAAGTTACCACTTACCTATTGTCTAGTTAGTATTTTTCCCTTCACATCCCTCCTCTCCCTCATAACCATCAGATAATTTCTTTCTGTGTGTAAACCCTTTAATGAGTTTTTATAATAGTGATCTTATACAGTATTTGTCCTTTTGTGATTGACGTATTTCACCCAGCATAATGCCCTGCAGATTCGTCCACGTTGTGAGATATTTTGAAGATTTATCACTGTTTTTTATTGTTGCATAGTATTCTTTGTGTATATGCACCATAAGTTGTTTATCCATTCATCTGTTGATGGCACTGAGCAGTTTCCATCTTTTTGCTATTGTGAATAATGCTGCAATGAACATGGGTGTGCATACGGCTATTCATGTGATGGTTCTTACTTCTCTAGGATATGTTCCTAAGAGTAGAATTGCTGGTATTTCTATTTCTAGCTTTTTAAGGAAGCGCCATATCATTTTCCAAAATGTCTGTACCATTTTGCATTTCCACCAGCAGCGCATGAGAGTTCCAATCTCCCTGCAGCCTCTCCAACATTTGTTATTTTCTGTTTGTTTTTTTTGTTTGTTTGTTTAAATTCGTGCCAGTAATGTCAGGGTGAGACAGTATCTTATTGCGGTTTCGATTTGCATTTCTCTAATGGCTAGTGCCAGTGACATGGTGATTAAGAGCTACAGCTGCTAATCAAAAGGTCACCAGTTCAAATCCAGCAGACGCTCCTTGGAAGCCCCATGGGGCAGTTCTACTCTGTCCTGTGGGGTCGCTATGTGTCAGAATTGACTCACGGGCAACAGGTTTGGTTTGGTTTTTTTTTTAACATCTAGCGATGGTGAGCATTTCCTCATGTGTCTGTTAGCTGCCTGAATGTCTTCTTTGGTGAAGTGTCTGTTCATACCCTTCACTCATTTTTAATTGGATTATTTGTCTTTTCGTTGTAGAGGTATTGAATTTTCCTATAGATTTTAGGGATTAGGCCTTTGTTGGATTTGTCGTAGCTAAATTTTTTTCCCCAGTCTGTAGGCTCTCTTTTTACTCTTTTGGTGAAGTCTTTTGATGAACCTAATTTTTTTTTATGTGTTTACTTTTTAGGCAGCTCCAGCTATCTAGCTTATCTTCTGGTGTTTGTGTATTGTTAATTATGGTTTGTATCCTATTTATGCTGTATTTTAGGGCCCCTAGCATTGGCCCTATTTTTTCTTCCACAATCTTTGTAGTTTTTGGCTTTATATTTCGGTCTTTGATCCATTTTGAATTAGTTTTTGTGTATGGTATAAGTATCAAAAATTATGACATTTTAATGGCTTTAGATACACATATTACCCAACAGTCCTCTGAAAGGCTTATAATATAGTAACAGCCCAGACTTATGCATCACTTACTATGAGCCAGGCCTGTCCTAAGGGCTTCACATACACTAGTTCATTCAACACCCACAATAACTTTATGAGGTAAGCATGACTATCATCCCATTTCACAGGTGAAGAAACTGAGACACAAGATCACATTCCTGGCAAGTGGCAGAGCCAGGGTTCAGACCCAAATAGTCTGGCACCCAAGTCTCTGCTCACGTGCCGACTGCAAATGATTTTTCCTGGGGCCTCAACAACTGTGACCTTCTCTTTTGCTACTTCTGTTAATAAGAGTAAACTGGTAGTCATTATTGTTTTCTTTTGTAGTTCTTCAGGTCAATTCTGACTCATGGTGACCCCATGTTGTTACAGAGCAGAACTGTTTGATGGGGTTTTCTTAGCTGTAATCTTTATGGAGGCAGATCACCAGGCCTTTCTCTCCCAGTGCTACTGGGTGGGTCCAAACCGCCAGCCTGTAGGTTAGCAGCAGATTGCAAACCGCTTGCAGCACCCAGGGACCTGAGTAAGCAGTGAGGGACGCTGAACCTTTTTATGCTTGTTTGCTATTTATAATTTGGACTATCCTGTTTTAAAAATAGGAACTAAGGCCTTCTCATTCATAAAAATATTTAAAAGATATCTTCAAATTCATTTTATGGCCAGTTAAGAATGAAGGGAGGAAATAGGGATAGATAAAGAAAAAAGAAGCAAAAAGGGGAGAATGCTCTTCAGAAAGTTTTGAGGAAAAGGGGAAAGAAAACACTCCAGGCACCAGGCTAGGCATCGCTTACCTCATTTAGGGTTAAAAAGACAAATTTCTTGTCTAAGACTCCCCCCTGGTCAGTCTAAGAGCTGGGCTGAGAGCTGAAATTTCCATTTGAGATGTTCATACTACGGCTAATTAATCACTGTTTGTAGTTCTTGCATTGCTTTGTCCTTAACGTTTTAGAAGCTCAGACCAGTCAAGGCAAACCACCGGCAGAAAATGAGGTGAGCACAGCAGTAATTACCTGGAGGGTTCGGCCAGAGAAAATCAAGCAAGGAGTGTGATTTGGTCTTTGGACCAGAGGTCTTGCATCCAAATGTAAGGAGCCCTGGTGGTGCAGTGGTTAAGAGCTTGGCTGATAACCAAAAGATTGGCCCTATGGGGCAGTTCTGCTCTGTCCTATAGGGTCTCTATGAGTTGGAATCGACTTGACGACAATGGGTTTGATTTTGTTTGGTAATGAGCCCCACACAACACACTTACCATGGCCCATTGCCAAGAACTTAGAGAGGACCAGAGATATCATCCAGTCCAACCTATTTATTTATTTTGTGTATGTGGTAAAATGTATATACAACAAAACATTTGCCACGCCAACCATTTTTATGTGTATAATTCAGTAACATCAATTACATTCCCCAGGTTGTACGACCATCACCACAATCCGTTTCCAATTTTTTTCCTCACCCTTCACATAAACTCAGTGCCCCTTAAGCAATAACTGTCCCTCCCACCCACCCCTGGTGACCACTAATAAACTTTGGTCTCTATGCATTTGCCTATTACAGATATTTCATGTAAGCGTAACCCATTTAGTTTTTTAGTTGAGGGGCTCCTAGGGGAATAAGTTGTCCCACGTCACTAAACTTGTTGCCTTCGAGTTGATTCCGACTCATAGCAACCTTAAAGGAGAGAGTAGAACTCAAGTTGCTGTGGGCCGATGGAGAAAAATCCCACAATTGGGGGCTTGGTGTCACCACAAAATTACCTCTCCAACCTCATCTCAGCCCTCACAAGCCTTTTGCTTTCCTGAACCATCTCTCGCATCTACTCTAAATTTTCCTCTTACCCGTATGTCACTCCCTTCCTTTCTGCAGTCTACTTTACTTCCTACCTGGCTTACCCCTACATGGTCCTTTCTTCCAGTCCCAGGAAATATTGTTCCTCTCCCCAGTGATGTGACCCCTCCCATCTGTACCAAACAAGGAAAGTCAGGCAAGTTCCAACACTTGTGCCAACCCCAATTAGTTGACAGGGGCGCCTGAAGCACATAGTTGAGGAGGATTCCAAGGCTGTGCTGGGCTTAGGAAGGGAAGTGGTATATCTACGTTGTGTTTTTCCCGTGACTTCCACATGGAAGTGACCACAGCGACCACAGTTAATCTTTATCTTACTGAATCCACATGCAATGTTGTTGGCAACACTTTGTTCCATTAGCTGCTAAAACTCAGGCCTTCCTAGTGCTCCCATTCCTACAACAGCTCAGTCTTCTTTCTGGGGTCCCGCCTGCACCCTCACCTCCAGTGGCCCCCAGAAAAAATGGCCCACAGCTCTGCCTATTCTACACATGACTTTGGTTTCATCTTCTCTCCTTGCCTTTAAAACCAGGTGCTGTCAAGTTGACTCCAACACATGGCGACCCCATGTGTGCTAGAGTAGGACTGTGCTCTACGGTGTTTTTATTTTTGGAAGTACAGGTAGTCCCCGACTTAAGACGGGGTTCCGTTCAGACGACTCCATTGTAAGTCGATTCTGACGTAAGTCGACTACCTCATTTTTTTTTTTTTAGTTTTCGTTATCACTGCCTTTTATCTTTTATCTTTATAAATCCAATCTTTATTTGTTGTTGGTGTTTGGAAACATTACATATAAACATACAGGTATATTTTAATACACACATACATACATACATTAAAAAAATACACAAATCATAAAAATTTACTCCAATGGTGAAGAAGAGTTGGATGACGTTGGCATCTTGTCAGTTGTAGTAGTAACTCCACTTGTGGAAGGTTCTGGATCATCTAGATTATCCCTCGGAATGAGGATGGTGTTTCCAGTCAGAAAAGTGAGAGCTGTCTGTATGGTCCTTTTCTTTTCTGCTTCATGTATTTCATGGTAACATCTCACTGATTCCCAAACTGCCTAGCAACTTTAGCAAAGCAATCAACATTCGGGTCCACATTTTCGAGCAACTGAAGCCCCAGATTTAGCTTAGAAAACGAAATCTATACGGCAGTGTTTCGAACAGTAAATCATAAAATTGAACATCTTCCGGTGAACATCTGAGAATTATCAAATTGTGCACCACAACATTGTATGCAGTACATATTACTACTAAGATATACAAAGAAAGGGTGGTCATAAGTGCAGTTCATTGTAACTTGAATACATCGTAAATTGGGGGCTACCTGTGGATCTCCGGGCCATTCTTCTGAGGCACCTCTGGATGGTTAGCAGCCAAGTGTGTTAACCATTTGCACCACCCAAGGACCCCTCTTTACCTTACCAAAAACCGAAATCTGGGGCCATCCAGTCAATTCTGACTCATGGAGACCCCACGTGTGTCAGAGTAGAACTGTGCTCCATAGGATTTTCAATAGCTGTAACCTTCAGAGGCAGATTGTCAGGCCTTTCTCAGGGTGTCTCTGGGTAGGTTCAAACCGCCAACCTTCCAGTTAGTAGCCCAGCACTTAACCTTTGCACCACCCAAGGACTCCTCCTTGCCTTAACCACCACCTAAACTCTGATCGTTTCCACATCTGCATGGCCAGCCCTGACCTCTCACTCGTGCTTCACATTCACAGGTCCAACTGCCCACTGAACATCTCTGCCCAGATGTCCCAGAGGCATCTCAAACTCATGTCCAAAATGCAACTCCCCTTTTCTCTCTGTTTCTTACTTCAGTTAACAGTACCACAGTCCACCCAATTACACCCGGGCAGAAACCAGGGTGCCAACACACGTTTTGTTCTCTCTTGCCTCCCGCCTCCAGTCAGTCACCAAATCCTATCAGCTTCACTTTCTCAACATCTTTTCAAATCTCTCCTTCCCTGGACATCTCTACAGTGACCGAGTTTAGGTGCTTATCAGCCTCTTAAATAATTTAGTCTTGTCCCTTTCTAATCCATATTCCATACTGCCAAAATGTTCTATTTAAAACGCCAGTCTAATCATGTTACTTCAGTGCCCCCCACAAAGGAAAAACATTCACCGTATTCCCAGTGTTGGTCATTTATTTGCACTACGATGTCGTTTAAATAGGTATAAACAGAAAATTGGAAACCCAGGTGGCGTAGTGGTTAAGTGCTACGGCTGCTAACCAAAGGGTCGGCAGTTCGAATCCACCAGACGCTCCTTGGAAACTCTCTGGGGCAGTTCTACCCTGTCCTATAGGGTCGCTATGAGTCAGAATCGACTCCATGGCACTGGTTGGGGTTAAACATAAAATTAGGTATAGATACATATTTATGGCACATAAAACTAAAAGCAATGACAATTTACCAATTAAATAGAAACAAAAGGATAAAACCAACACATCTAAAATAATAACATTAATTTATTGTGACAGGTGATGTTTGCTGAAACTAATTGCCGCTTGCAATGTGATGGTGGAGCTGATGGCTCCAGCCCAGGGTCTCTGGAGTTCGGCACACTTTGTGCTGACTCACTTCCTCCACCACTTCGCTCTGTTGGAACTTCTGCTAACCCTTCGCTCATCCAGCCTGCTGGAGGACTTTTGGCCTCCTCTAGGCACGAATGTATCATTTGCATATTAAGCCCTCTTCTCTTCTCATTAGCTGAGACAATGAAAGCGGCACTACTTGGTGCCAACTCATCACAAAGGCAACTGCAGACACTGAAATTATTTGGCAATAAAGGTTGTAAAGTACTACCCAGATGATCTAAAATGTGATTATGCTATTTGTTTTTTTATAGGATCGTCAGAAGACACAAGAGTTAAATTTTTCCCGGCGTTCCATGGACTTCAGGTTGAGCCCTAAAGAACCAAGTCCAAGTCCAAGTTGCACATCACGTGGGATCCAGGAGCTCAACACTGCACCCTCCACACTCAAACACTCACAGATACAGTTCCCATGACCCGCTTGACACCCTCGTGGTACCTACTTGCTTGTGCCTCTGTGCTTTGGGCGCCTGCTTGTCCCTTTGCCTGAAAGGCCCTGCCCTGCTCTCTTCTTAGGTTAGCTGCTTCTCATCCTTTAGGATTTCACTCAGAAAATCATTCCAATCCCCTCAGCAGGGTCCAGTCCCAGGGTGGTGCAGTTCAAGTGCCAGCTGCTAATTAAAAGGTTGGAGGTTTAAGTTCACCTACAGTCACCTCGGAAGAAAGGCCTGGCCATCTACTTCCAAAAAATCAGCCACTGAAAACCCCGTGGAGCACGGTTCTACTCTGACACACAGGAGATTGCCATGAATCGGAATCAACTGAGCTGCAACTGGTAAGTGGCAGGCAGCACTCCCTGCCTTTCCTGTACATGACTATACCGTAGCACCTACTGCATCATGTGGAGATTATCCTGGAACGTAAGATGCTCCAGCGCAGGGACCCGGCTCTGTCAGTCTCTACAGTGCTAGCACCTAGACAGGGCCTCGCACGGGGCAGCTTTCAAGCCATGACTGCTGAACTGAAATCCAGGCTCCTTGATGTTCTGGACAGAACCTCACACTTGCAGCTGGGCAGCGGACTTGCTTTGTTGATCATTTGTGCCCTTGGACGTGTCATTTCATCACCTTGAGCCTCAGCTGCTTCATCCATAAAACAGGGACAATAAAGATATACCGGCCCAGGTACAAAATGACAAGGAAATTTACTGCTGTATGGTTTTAAAAGCAAAAACAATTAGGAGCAACCTAAACGTCCACCCGTAGCTTGCTGGTGCAACAAATCACGGTACGGCCATACAATGAGACGCAATGCTTTGTCAAAAAGAAGAGGAAACTCCTTGTGGACTGATGTGGAAATAGCTCTAGGATATGTTTGAGGAGAAAAAAGTCGGGACAGAATAGTGTGCATGGCGTGTTATTTATATAAAAAGGAGGGAAGTGATATATATTCATATCAATTTGATTATGCATTAAAATGTCTGAAAAGATAAACAAGATCTAACAACAGAAGCTACTTACTGGGGAGAAGGAAATGGGTTGATGGAGGACAGATGTGGGAAGTAGGTTTTTCATTGCATATATTTTATACTTACATTTTTAAACTATAAGACTGTGTTACCTACACCAGTAACAGTACCAGTTACCACTGAGTCGACTCCAACTCGTGGTGACCCTAAGTGTGTCAGAGCGGAACTGTGCTCCACAGGGTTTTCAGGGGTTGGTTTTTAAGAAGTAGATTGCCAGACCTTTCTTCTGAAGCGCCTCTGGGTGGACTTGAACATAAATTAAATAAATTTTGAGATAAATGACACTATTATCTGCCATGGAAACCCTGGTGGCATAGTGGTTAAGAGCTATGGCTGCTAATCAAAAGGTCGGCAGTTGGAATCCACCAGGTGCTCCTTAGAAACCCTATGGGGCAGTTCTACTCTGTCCAAAAGGTCTCTATGAGTCGGAATCGACTCGACAGCAATGGGTTTGGGTTTTTTTTTTTGTTTACTATCTGCCATGTCTACACCATCAGATCAAGTAGGGAGATCAAGTAACAAATGTAAAGAAGGGCATGTGCTATTGCAAAGTATAAGCAATAATGGCACTTTGTGACAAAGCTACCATTCTATAGCACTGCTAACAATTATAAAGACAAATATGCCATATACGTTCCTTTATGCCTCCAATATGTACCCTTTAGGGAAGGATCAAGATTTATTATCATTTTACAGAAGAAAGGAGCCTGAAAGAACGGAAGTAACAACTAGATTGACACATGATCTCATACCTGCTTCTACTACAGAGGGTCCCACACCTAACCCACCCCCAAAGAGCCTTATAACCGCACTCTCTTCAACAGGAATCTGCCTCCTTCCTATCCTCGCTCCTCAGGCCCCAGTCCCACCCCATGCCTTCTTGTAGACCCTTATACAACAAGGAGCTCTGCCACGGACAGTCTCAAATGTTCCATACATCATTAACTCCTTAGCCTAGTTCGTACACTGAGTCTTGTGACCTTCCATCACTCACCCAGACATTCTCACAGAAACCTCAAGGCTGCAAAACCTAAATAGCAACCCTAGGATGGGCTCCACACACAGACACTGGGGTCCTGACCCCTGAGAACTTGAAATAGCCCCAGTATTCAGGATGAGTCACCTCTGATGGCCTCATTCCTCGTACCTCTTCCCCTTTGTCAAATGTTTCAAAGAAACCAGAACTGGAGGGGAAGGATGCCAGGGTTTACATATGCAAGTAATACCCGTAATGCCCTCAATAAGAGTCTCTTATGAGAACAAATTCTGCAGTCAGCCCTGCTCGGTTCAAGGAACGGCTGAAAAGACCCTAACGAAATTGTTGTATACAAGTATCCCCTGCTTTTCCAAAGTTTGCTTTACGCCACTTTGCTTTTAACGATGACTTACATCAGTACCTGTTTTTGCTAAATGAAAGAAATCCAAAGAGGATTTTTGCTTTTTTGAAAATAGCATTTAGGATTTGTTTTGCAGCGAGCCGTTAAAGAAGAACAAGAGAGGAGCTGCCAAGCTTATTCCCCCAGAGCTACACTCAGCATCTTACCATCAAGCCACCATAGCTTTGAACTATATTCATCATTCCTGCCTTTACTACATGTTTAGTGCTATATTAGGTTTCGTATATTATTTGTTATGATTTGGTAGGTTAAAAATTGGTAGAAATGCTCAAAAAAAATGCCTATGTAAATTAGCGGTAATTTCTTCTTCAATTTACACCATTTCGGCTCACGAAAGGTTTCATAGCTAGCTGTACTTCTGGATAGCGGTGAAAACCTGTACAACGACTCAGGTGTCACGTTATTCATTTGACAAAATTTACTGAGTGCCTACTAAGTGCTAGGCACTGGGCTAGGAAATAGTGTGCTGGTAAACCAGCGCTTCCAAAAGAAAAATGAAAAAGCTCTGATTTAAAATATTTGCCAATTACCATGGTGTTATGGTGTAAATATTCCCACCATGGTTAATATCAAGTTACATGGCATCACTAAATGTGGAATTGGGAAGAAATGCACACAATTGGTTCTTGTGCACTAGTACAAGCTGACTTCAGCACACCACTGGAAAATGAATAAGATACACATAGACCCTACATTCATGAGCTTATAGTATAATAACAACGAATATTTATTGAGTGCTTACTATGTGGTAGACACTATTCTAAACACTTTATAGTTATAAATTTTTAAATCATTACAAAAACCTTATAAGGTAAGTATTATCATCCACTGAGAAACTAAACACATAATCTAAACACAAATTGTCACAAGTGTTATGAAGAAAACAAACAGGGTACTGTAATAGATAATAAACAATCAGGCAGGGTGGGGTGGCAGTGGTATGCCGGTAATTATTTAACAATTAGTTGAGTGGAGGGGGAAGTGCTGATTTGTAGTGCGTGCCAATTTTCTTGGTGTGACTATTTCCTCTATGGCTAATTTAGCTACCATTGTGACTTCAAGTGGTTTGCAGAATTTCTGAAAATTCAACAAATGGCTCTCATGAACCAGTACAAGCCAGTATGAGCCAACTCCAGCACACCACTTCGAAAGAGAAAGGAGAAGGCATGGGGAGTTTAGAAAGGACAATCACAATTCTCTCTCTGCCTTTGAGCAGAGCCATGAAAGATGACAAGGAGGTAACCTATGCAGAGCCACAGAAAGCCCAGGAATAGTGGCATGAGATGAGCTTGGAGAGAAAGGCTACAGCCAGATCATGCAGTGTCTTGTAGACCACAGCAGGAGTTTGAAATTTCTTCCAAATGCACCATAGAGATCTGGGCTTAAATTTCAGGTGTGTGATTGTTAGGTGTGTGATTACGGGAAAGTTCTTTAACTTCTCCAAGCCCCAATTTCCCATCTGTGAAAGAGGTATAATACATGAAACTACCTTCTCACAGGATTGCCTTAAGAATCACACGGGATATATATGTATATATATATGTAGTGAATCCCACGTGATCTATATATAGTGTTTTCAGTGCCTGTCTAATAGGTGGCACTGTCATTATGATTGACCCAATATTTAGTATCCATTCATGTGAGAAGGGGAGAGCTGGAATTGAACAGACATCTGGGGGCTCTAGAAAATGTGCTTCAAATAGAGTTGTTCTAGGGTCTCGAACTGAAAGGCCTACATGGTGAGGCAGGTGACACTCAATAGAGCACAGTAGAGACTGTGGCAAACAGAGTACATGCCATGTTCCAAAAGGAGCAGTCATTACAAGGTCCAACGCATTGTAACCACGTGATAACATAAGCACCAGGTTGACAAGTCTTCTAATTTTCCCAGAGAAGCTGGATGTCCATAACTTCATGTAAAATGTCTCCATTTACAAATGTTGGCACTAATTCCAACATAAAATACTGTTTATACTAAACCAAACAAGCCTGCAGATGGCTCATTTGTGACCTCTGCTCTAGACCTTCCAATGATCTTTCTCTCCCATCCAAAAGGAATAAAACCAATCAAGGGATAACTCTGACTGGCTTAAATTGGGGATATACATGTGAAATTAAACTGTAAGAATGGCCTTGAGGGTAAAAAGGGCAACTTAACTGCCAACGCACTGGTCAAGCAAAAAAAAAAAAAGAAATTATTTCATATATCCTGCAATTCCTAGGTGCTCATAAGTTCAGAAATAACTTTATATTTGAGTTTAAGTCTACCATCTTGCCCACCCACCCCCACCCCCTTTGCTGTCTTCTGGATTAAAAAAAGCTAACCTCTTACTAGTTTGAAAATTATACATACTATTTCTATTCTTAAAACATTAACCCAAAAATTACAACCTGCAGCCTTAACTTGTCCAATGTTATTGTCTAACATTAAATGATATATTTACTACCTTGCAAAATTTGAATAATAGTAATAGCATCACCAGAACCTGTCTAACTTCATGAGGGGGGAGAATCACCACCTGCATCAGACCAAGGCTGATTCCTACGAGGTGAAGGTGAGACATACCTCCATTCTCCAAACTTTTTACCAATTCTGACACCAGCCATCCCACCCATGGCACTCTCTACTTCTCTTCTGGGTTTGATAACCCATTGCAATGGCCACACAGAACTCACAGACCATATTGACAATTAAGTGGTTTATTAAGGAACGGGATACAACTTGGGCTCAGGACCAACAGGCTACAACTCAGGGTCAGGATCAGGAAGCACGCCGGCAAAGTCTCCCTTCTTCAGTGCGGGACAGCTCTCTTAGCCCCTCTCAGTCGTGCAGGCCTCTTCTCAGCCCCCTGAGGACAGGCTCTTCTTGGCTCCCTGAGGACAGGCTTCTCTCAGCCCCTTCAGGACATACACCTCTTGGCCCTGACATCTGTAAAACACCAGCTCTGCCGCTGGGCTCCTTTTGTGTTACAGCCCTTGACCAGTGTTACAGTTCTATTTAGGAGGTTCCCTGACTCCTCTCTTCCTCTCTCTCTGTCTCTGCGTCTTCTCTGCTTTCTTCCCTCTGCTTCTTCCTGCTTCGTCTTCAGTGTTATAGCCCTTGACAGTTCTATTTAGGAGGTTTCTTGCCTCCTTTCTCTCTCTCTCTGCTTCTTTTCTTTCTTCCTTCTGCTTCTTGCTTCTTTCTGTCTGCTTCTTCTCTTCTTGCTTCTTTCTATGTGCTCAGCCTCTATGGAGCTGGCTGTACACACACGCACACACAACTCCTTATCAATTTCAAGGCACAGCTGCCCCCAGGAGGGGCCACAAACTAACCAACGGGTGCTACTTTGGGACATACATCAAAAAAAAAAAAAAAGAATTTTTTTTCTTTACATTATTATTATTACTGTATTATTATGTTAAAGATGTTTTAGTGTATCTGGAAGTGTTTCTTTAATGTTTTTATGCGTAGAAAGGAACACTATATGCTACATACTAAGACAAACATTGGACTAACTGACCTTAGATATGAACCATAACTAACTGTTCCAATTTACACATAAATTCTACTTAAAGATAGACTTAGGAACAGAACTTGCTTGTAACCTGAAACTGCCTATACAAGCCCTTCACCTCCCTGGTTTAATTTATTGCTAGATATTTTATTCTTTCAGGTGTTATTTTACATAGAATTGTTTTCTCGATTTCCTTTTCAGATTACTCATTACTGATGTATAGAAACCCAATTGATTTTTCTGTGTTGACCTTGTACCTTGCAACTTTGCTGAATTCAATCATTAGCTCTAGTAGCTTTCTTGTGGATTCTTTGAGATTTTCTATACATAGGATCATGTCATCTGCAAATAGGCATAGTTTACTTCTCCCATCCCAATTTGAATAACTTTTATTTCTTTTTCTTGCCTAATTGCTCCAGCTAGGTCTTCCAGTACAATACTGAATAACGGTGGTGAGACAGGACATCCCCATCTTGTTCCTGATATTAAGGGGAATGCTCTCTGTCTTTCTCCATCGAGTATGATATTAGTGTGGGATTTTCATAGATGCCTATCATGGGTTGAATTGTGTCCCCCAAAAATATATGTCATCTTGGCTAGACCATGATTCCCAGTATTGTGTGGTTGTTCACCATTTTGTGCTCTTACGGGATTACCTATGTGTTGTAAATCCTAACCTCTATGACGTTAACGAAGCAGGATTATAGGTGGTTATGTTAGTGAGGTTTTTTTTTTTTTCAATCTACGGGATTAGGTTGTATCCTGAGTTGATCTATTTTGAGATATAAAAGAGAGAATCTAGCAGAGAGGTGAGGAGAGGGACCTCATTACCACCAAACATGAAGAGCCAGGAGTGGAGCGTGTCCTTTGGACCTGGGGTCCTTGCACTGAGAAGCTCCTAGAACAGGGGAAGATTGGTGACAAGGACCTTCCCCCAGAGGCAACAGAGAGAGAAAGCCTTCTTTTGGAGCTGGTGCTCTGAATACAGGCTTCTAGCCTCCTAGACCGTGAGAGAATGAATTTCTGTGAACTACTTGTGGTAATTCTGTTACAGCAGCACTAGATAACCAAGACAATGCCCTTTATCATATTGAGGAATTTCCCTTCTATTCCTAGTTTGCTGAGTGTTTTTATCATGAAAGGATGTTGAATTTTGTCAAATGCCTTTTCTGTTTCAATTGAGATGATAATGTAGTTCTTTTTCTTGTTCTCTTAATATGGTGTATTACGTTGATTTCTTTCCTTGCAGTGTCTTTGTCTGGTTTTAGTATCACAGTAATGCTAGCTTCACAGAGTTAGGATGTGTTCCCTCTTTTTCTATTTTTTGAAAGAGCTTAAGAAAAATCGGTGTCTCTTCTTCTATAAATGTTCGATAGAATTCCCCAGTAAAGTCATCTGGTCCAGGATTTTTTGTTGTTGTTGGGAGAATATTGAATACTGATTCAATCTCTTCACTTGTTATGGGTCTGTTGAATCAGTTTAGGAGTTTATGTGGTTCTAGGAATTGTCCATTTCGTCTAAGCTATCTAATTCTTTGACATACAATTGTTCATAGTATTCTCTTATTCTTTTTATTCCTGTAGGGTTAGTTGGAACGTCCCCACTTTCATTTCTGATTTTAGATATTTGCACCATCTCTCTTTTTTTCTTTGTCAGTCTAGCTGAATATTTGTTGATTTTATTGATCTTTTTAAAAAAAAAACAACTTCTGGTTTCACTGATTATCTCTGTTTAATTTATTTCAACTCTAATCTGTTATTTCTTACCTTCTGGTAGTCTCAGTCTTAATTGATAGAATTGACTCAACGGCGCACACGACAACAGCAACAAAAGCTTCTGTTGTTTCTGTCTTAGTTATCTAGTGTGCCATAACAAATATACCGCAAATAGGGAGCTTTAAAAAGCAGAAATGTGTTTTCTCAAGTTCAGGAGGATGTGGTTCTAGGGGGAGGTCATTCAGCTTCTAGTAGCTGCCAGCAATCCTTAGTGTTCCTGGGCTTGTAGACGCAAATGTCTATGTTGTCTGTCTTCCTTTCGCCCCCTTACCCAGAGTGTGTCTCTGTATCTATTCTGTTCTTTTTATAACCTAGAAGTAATTAAGTTTAGGACCCACCCTACTCTGGTATGACCTCATTAACATAACAAAATAAATCCTTTATTTCCAAACAGAGTCATATTTACAGGTACAGGGATTAGGATATCAACACATATTTGGGGGGGAGAAGGCACAAGTTAACCCATAATAGGATCAGAGAAGATACTTGGTATGATTTCAATCTTTTAAAATTTATTGAGACTCATGTGGGATAAATCTAACATATGGGTTATCCTGAAGAACAATCCATGTGCACTGGAGAAGAATGTATATTCTGCTGTTGTCGGGTGGAGTATTATGCATATGTATGCATATATATATGTGTGTATATATATATGTGCGTGTGTGTGTATATATATATATATATAAATATACATGGAAACCCTGGTGGTGTAGTGGTTAAGTGCTACAGCCGCTAACCAAGAGGTTGGCAGTTCAAATCTGCCAGGTGCTCCTTGGAAACTCTATGGGGCAGTTCTGCTCTGTCCTATAGGGTTGCTATAGGGTCGCTAAGAGTCAGAATCGACTCGACGGTAGTGGGTTTGGTTTTGGTATATATATACACATATATATACATCCACTCCTCACTTACTGACATGGTTAGGTTCCAATGACCAGGTTTTTATGCAAAAATCAGCATTATGGGAAAATGCAGGACAACCACATCAGATCACAAAAGGAAGGATGACCACATCATTACATAACTGCCAGATTGCATTATTACATAACTGCCAAATTACATCACTGCATAACTATCAAACCATTGAGAGTCATGGCCCAGCCAAGATGACACATAACTGTAACCATCACAGCCAGCTTTACTCTCACCTCACACCTCAGCGTTTGTTACTTCCAGATACAGCATTAGTGTGCAAAATAATTGGATAGTAGATTATTTACTACTGTCTTAAATGGAAAATGTTGAATAATGAGATAGTTAATAAGTGAGGAGTGGGTTTATGCATACATACATCATACATACCTACATATGTATATAAATAGATAGCTGTTAGGTATAGTTGGTTTACAGTGCTGTTCAAATTCTCTATTTCTTTACTGATCTTCTTTCTAGACATTCTGCCATTATGGAAAGTGGTGTATTGGAGTCTCCAACTATTATTAGAGCTGTCTCTTCTCCCTTCAATTCTGTCAGTGTCTGTTTCATATAGTTTGGAGCTCTGATGTTAGGAGCATATATATTTATACTGTTATACCTTCTTGATGAATTGGCCCTTTTATCATTATATAGTGCCCTTTTTTATCTTTTCTAACAGATTTTGACTCAAAGCCTATTTCGTCTGATATCAATATAGCCACCCCAGCTCTCTTTTAGTTATTAATTGCATGGAATATTTTTTCCATCCTTTCCCTTTCAACCTATTTGTATCTTTGGGTCTTGATCACTTTGCGATGGTCTTTTAATATTCCATTCAGTTGAGCATCCTTAGTGGGAGAATTGTTCTGAATTCTTTAGTCTGGCATTACTAGTAGAATACTCTAGTAGATGCTTTCCCTGACCTAATCCTAACTCCTCAACATCGTATATAAGACCCTGTGATTGTTAGGATTGTTTGCAAACTTGGCTGGGCCGTGATTCTCAATGGCTTGACAGTTATGATGTAGTTTGGCAGTCGTATGATGATGTGATCACATCCATGATGAGATTTGAAATAATGTGATCACCTCCATGATGGGATCTGTTGTGAGTGGCCACTCAGTTGAAAGAGAGTTTCCTTGGGGGTGTGGCCTGCATCGAATATAAGTGGACATTCTGCCAAAGCTCATGGGCTTTTGCTTGCACTGGATCCTGCAGTTGGTTCCTGTTCATCTGCCCTCTGGTTCTTGGGACTTGAGCCAGCAGCTTTCCCGCCATCTTGCCTGCTGATCTTGGGGTTTGTTGGTCTTCACAGCCTGTGAGCCAGAGCCCTGCTGTCTGACCTGTCAATCCTGGGTTTCTCAGCCCCCGCAGCTACATGAATCAGGAGAAGCCTCCAGCCTGACCCATGGATTTGGGACATTCCAGCCTCAACAACCATGTGTGAGCCACTTCCTTTATATAAATCTCTCTATATAGGTATTTATATTCTTTACTGGTTTTGCTTCTCTAGAGAACCCAGCCTAAGAGAGACCCTTAGTGATCTACTAAGACCTCTCCAGCTTCATCTCCCACGCCTTCCCCAGTAAACTATCTGTTCCAATCCCACAGGACCTTTTCTCCCTTAACACTCTCCCTTTTCCCCACTTCCTATCCTTCTCTCTTAGGCTGGGCTCTCTAGAGAAGCAAAATCAGTAAAGCATATAAATATATATAGAGAGAGAGATTTATATCAAGGAAACAGCTCGTGTGATTATAGAGGCTGGAACATCCCAAGTCCGTGGATCAGGATAGAGGCTTCTCTCGATTCACGGAGCCACAGGGCTGGGGAAGCCAAGATCAGCAGGTTGGAGAGCAGGGTTCCGGCTCTTAGGCTGTGAAGAGTGATGAATTCCAAGATCTGCAGATAAGCTGATAGCTGGAGTCCCAAGAGCTGGAGGTCAGATGAACAGGAGCCATCCACAGGACCCAGAGTGAGCAAAAAAGCCAGAACAGTTTATATTCGGATGCGGGCCACACCCCCAAAGAAACTCAACAGATTAGCTACTTACAGCAAATTCAATCACGGGAGTAATCACATATAAACACTGAGAATCATGGCCCAGCTGAGTTGACACATAATCTTAACCATCACACCTTCTCACAGACTGATCCCTCTGCAAGGAATGCCTTACCTTCCCAAAAACACCTATTTAACTTCTACTCAGTTTTCAAGATCTGGCCTAATGCTTACTTTCCCTATGCTCCCAAAATATTATATTCATTCCTCCATTTTAGCCATCTATATAGGTGGTCCTCAACTTACAATGGGGTTTCAGTCTGATGACTCCATCATAAATTGGTTCTAAGTCAAACACTTTTTTTAGTTTTCCTGATTATACCTTTTATTATCAGCATCTTTATTAATTCAATCTTTATTTGTCTTTGGGGGTTGGCATGAGAATAACATCAGCAAATTACAGGCTGCAACTTTGTATGTAGTGCATATTACTAATGACAAGATGTCTTTAAAAAAAAAAAAAAAGATGATCTTTAAGTGTGGTTCATCATAACTCCATGTTACAGACTGAAGTGCTAGGCCATGGTTCCCAGTATTGTGTGGTTGTCCACCGTTTCGTGATCTGGTGTGATTTTCCTACGTGTTGTAATGAGGCAGGATTAGAGGCAGTTATGTTGATGAGGAGGCAGGACTCAATCTACAGGATTAGGTTGTACCTTGAGTCAATCTCTTTTAAGACATAAAAGAAAGAAGCAAGCAGAGAAGAGAGGAGACTCCTACCACCAAGAAACAGCAGGTAGGAGAGGAGCACGTCCTTTGGACCTGGGGTCCCTGCACTGATAAACTCCTAGAGCAGGGGAAGGCTGATGATAAAGACCTTCCCCTAGGGCTGACAGAGGGAGAAAACCTTCCCCTGGAGCTGGCGCCCTGAGTTCAGACTTCTAGCCTCCTAGACTGTGAGAGAATAAACTTCCACTTGCTAAAGCCGTCCACTTGTGGTATTTCGGTTATAGCAGCCCTGGATAACCAAGACACTGGAATAAGTGGGAACTACCTGTATATACTTACCTCTCTTACACTTAGATGGGCAGTATTCAAAGGCAAGGATGGTATTATTAATTTTTGTAACCTCATGTCAAATATACTACCTGATTTCTGGGAGGCACTTAATAAGAGTTCACTGCTAAAGAATAAAGTGCATTGTCCTTTCTCTGTTTTGAATCCCCGCAGCCATCTGTGATGTTGAACCCTGCTAAGGAGTAATTTGTTTGTGGATCATTTCCTGGCGTACATGCGTGCTCTCTTCTAAAGAGCCTTTAAGCTCCCCAAAGGCAAAGGCAGGGTCTCAAAAACTTATGTCCAGCATTTTTAGGGCAGGGGGGCTATTCTGTATGACACCGTAATGGTGGACACCTAACAAGCATTTGTCAAAACCCATAGGGCTGTACAACACCAAAAGTGAACCCTAATGGGAACTACAGACTTTAATTAATAATAGTGAATGGATATCGGTTCATCAATTGTAACAAACGTACCCCAGGAATGCAAGATGTTACTAAGAGAAACAAAGCACAGGGAGGAGGCGTAATGGGAACTCTGTACTTAAGTATAACTTTTCTGTAAACCTAAAACTGCTCTAAAAAAAAACAATAAAGTATATTTTTAAAATAAATAAACAAAAGCAAATGCCTCTGAGAGAATTAACACACTAACTTAAAATCAGGCCGAGTTGTAAAATGCAGGTATCGAAGCCATGTCTGAGATCTAGTTTTCACAATACTGTGAGAGGAAGGCAAAAGGATACAGAGCACCTGTAATAAGAAGAAGTAATTACACTGGGGTGGTGGGAGATGCATTAAAGAGAGGCTAGAAACACTAACACCAAATGATTACTTCAATATTTTGTGTTTGCATCGCCAAAAATTGGAGTCAACGCAAGAGCAACTGGTTTGGAAGAAGAAATGCAGTGAGGAAACACTTTGTTGGTTAAAAAAAAAAAGAAACCAAAACCATTGCTGTCAAGTTGATTCTGAATCATAGCGACCCTATATTTTGTTAATATGTACCAATAAATCCAATTCAATGATTACTTCTTGCCAACCTATAGCATGTGTAACAAAAATAGATGCTGAAGAGTATCAACAAGTTAATTGCATACAAATGCAGAGATAAGTTACCTCTTGGGTACCTATATCAATGAAGAGAAGTGGAGTCAACAATATAAAACAATAAAAATGTGTTTAAGGTTCTAAAATAAAAACAGAACAGCTCACGCCCCTTTCAAGTTTCCAACTGAACATATGTATCACTTCATATTTCCAGTATATAAAAAAATAGGAAGGAGGAATTGAGAAATTTTAAGATTGAGCTTAAATATAAGACCTAGATTGTGAGACAGTGGTAGAGCAGAAAGAGCATTAAAGTAGAAATTAGGAAAATTTCTTATTTTGAAAGTAAGTAGTAATAAAATAGTCATATTCAACTAATTCATTGATTCAATAGACTATGTGAACTATGAACCAACCACTGTATTAAGCATCACAGAAACACCAATGAATGGAGAAGAGAGGCGGTATTGGGAGCGGTGAAGAGCATGGCTTAGGTTTGAATCCTAGTTCCACCACTTTCTAGTTCTGTGGCCCATTACTTTCCCTCTTTGTGCCTCAGTTTCCCCATCTATTATCTGTGATCATAGTGGTGCCTACCCCAGAGTTATTATAAGAATTAAATGAGCTACTGCATGCAAAGCACATGGGAAGTAACCAGGCAGTTATAACACAATGGAACAAGTTCTGTGATGCATGGGTGCACCAGAGGCCATGGAATCATATGGTTTCCTAGAAGAAGAGATTCCTGAGCTTAGTCTTACCAAAGATGCCTGAGCACAAGTCAGGTGAAGAAAGAAAGGTAATGAAACTCTAGACAGGAGAACAAGAGATGTAAAAGCATGGAGAATCAAAGGAGCAGGATAAATCTGAGGAGCAAAATTAGAGTGTGTGTGTAAAAAATGGCATGGTATCAGACCTCCCCCATCTAACTTCACAAGGGGGAAAGAGAATCAGCATCAGCCCAAAGCTGATTCCTATGAGGTGGAGGACAGACATATCTCCACTCTTCAAAACTTTTTACCAATTCTGACACCAGCCATCCCTCCCACCGAACCGCAAAAAAACCAAACCCACTGCCGTCGAGTCAATTCCGACTCATAGCAACCCTACAGGACAGAGCAGAACTGCCCCACAGGGTTTCCAAGGAGTGCCTGGTGGATTCAAACTGCTGACCTTTTGGTTAGCAGCTCCAGCACTTAACCACTATGCCACCAGGGTTTCCATCCCTCCCACAGCACTCCCTGATTCTCTGCTGGGTTTGATAATTCCTCAAATGGTCACATAGAACTCATTCCATACTCACCATTATGGGATTTATTAGGAAAATAAGAGGTTACAATTCAGGATAAGGAATGACTCAGGATACAGTTCTTCAATCAGGACAGCTTCTTCTTGGCTGTGCCACTAGGCTCTCCTTCTCAGCCTGGGACCCTGTTCTTGAGCCTGGCTTCTGCCCCGCTTAGGCAAGCATTACAAAGCTGTTTAGCTCAGCAGATAAGTGCCAGAGACGTTCCGCTCTGCTTGGAAGCCTCTTGCCTGAAGGTGCTCACCTCTCTTACTCCATAGGTTGGCAAACCCACTGTAGCCAATTCGCTCCATGGGCCAGAACACACATCATACCATCTGGCATCAGTGTCCTGGTTTTGCTGCTGCTATTTCTCTGCCACTGGACTCTGCCGTGCTTGTCACCACTTCTCACTGTCTTGCACTGTCTCTGGTGTTACAACTCGGTGTCCTGGGTCTAGGAGGTTCTCAGCACAGGAACCCTGGGTCCAGAAGATTCACTCCACTCCTGACTCTTCTTCTGGATGGTAATGAGGTCCCTCTTCACCTCTGGAATTGGGTCGCTTTAAGCCTAGCAAAATGGCAAAACTGGCTAATTCCCTATAAGGGTTTTATGCACTTTATTTGCATAGTCTCACCACCGCCCCCTGCAAGGGTTCCATGAATCTTAACTGCATTATTAGCAGGCTGTCCAATTCCCTTGATGGGCTACAAGCACCTTATTTGCATAGTCCTACCCATTCATACAAGACCATGGCTAGAAGAGCCACACAAAGTAATTAATTGCACCACATCGTATTAGGGGAGAAGCAAGAGATACTTAAGTGAGCGGGAACCAGGGTCAGAAGTTTAAAGGAGTTTGGATTTTACGTGAAGTGACAGAAAATCACTAAAGTCGGGGCAGGATGTGATCACATGACCAGCTTTGCATTTTCAAAAGCTCAGTATGTCAGGAATATGGAGTATGGTCTGAAAGGGGGTTCAGCGAATTGGTTGGGAAGCCTGGGCAAGAAATTAAAAGGGAATGGAGAGATGGGAATGAATTGAAGAGACACATTAGCTGGAAGAAAATACATCAAAACATTAACAAGGGCTATCTCTTTTTTTCTTTTTATCTCTTGGTGTAGACATTATGAGAGATTTTTTTCCCCAATATTCTACAATAAACATGTTTATAATTAGAAAAACAACACAAAAATATTTTAAGTGTAATAATTAAATGGTCTGATAATTAATTGAAAGAGTTAACCTATATAAAGTACCTGGCGTGTGTTAAGTTCTCATTAAATGGTAGCTACCGCAGGGTGTTTAGAGAAGGATGAGGGTGAAAAAGGGTCTCAAATTCTCGACTGGACAACGGGATAAACAGTGGTGCCATATGCGAAAACAGGGAATAAAAGAGGAGCAGACGGGGAAGTGGGGTGGAGTGGCATGTGAGATGCTGAGTTTGAGGTAAATGATGTAGATCCACGGGTTGTTGTTGTTTATAGGTGCCAATGAGTCAGTTTCAACTCATAGCAACCCTATGTACAACAGAAGGAAACACCGCTCAGTCCTACGCCGTTCTCACAATCGTTGTTATGCTTAAGGCCATTGTTGCAGCCACTGTGGCAATATCCATGAGGAACTCTGGCAAAAAGCTAGATATATGGGTCTGAAGCTCAGGAGAGTGTGCTGGGCTAGAGGATAGAAGAGTTATGATCACCTCTTTGGGCTTCAATTTTCTCTTCTAGAAAAAAAAGGGTATTAAATCAAGTGATCTCTGAGCAATCTCATGGCTCTAAAAGTCTCTGAGCCCCTGTCTAGAAGACAACAGGCTAGAGGTTGCCCCTGACCTTTCAGTATGGTACTTCCTACCCCTACTTCCCTCACCTTGATAGGATTCTATATATCGACGTTCAGCTGTTCCGCACTCTTCATCCACGCCCCTGGCTTGGGCTGGGCTCTAGACCCATTGTATGCTGACCTGTGTACCCCTCACTGTCTGCACCAATCTGGCCTACTTAGCTTGGTCTGTCTGTTTGGGCAAATAGGAGGTTCTCTTTATTGTCCATCTTTTTACCCAGAGCCTCAATATCCCTCATTCGCTCAGCTCTGTTCAGATACAGAGAGCCCTGGCAGACCTGGTTCCTGGCAGACCCCTTTGTGTTTCCCACAACCAACACCACGAAGGTCTGCAGCTAGCACTTGTAAGGGATAATCTGTTCTTCCAAGGAGCTCTCCCTGTCGTATATATGAACCCCAGGACTACTTTTAGCTTGATTAGCGCTTCCTTTCATCCAATGGGCATTTTACTCTAGTCCGTTTCATGTATTTTTTGCCCCTCCATCATCATTACTACTCCCCACACATTCATTTTAGGATCCCTCATTTAGCCTCAAGGAGCCCTGGTGGTGCAGCGATTAAGCACTTGGCTGCTAACCAAAAGGTTGTTGGCTCAAACCCACCAGCGCTCCGTGCGAGAAAGAAGTGGCAGTCCGCTTCCATAAAGATTACAGCCTTGGAAACCCTATGGAGCAGTTCTACTCTGTTCTGTTGGGTTGCTATGAGTCAGAATCGACTCTGCAGTAATGGGGTTTTGTTGTTGTTTGTTTATTTAGTTTAGCCTCAGGAGCCCCTAGGCAGAGCAAATTGTTAAGCACTGGACTACTAACTGAAAGGTTGGCAGTTCAAATCCACCCAGAGGTGCCTCAGAAGTAAGGCCTGGCGATCTGCTTCTGAAAGGTCACAGCCTTGAGAACCCTATGGCGCAATTCTATCCTACACACTTGGAATCACCTTGAGTTGGAGTCGACGCAACAGCAGCAACACAGCAGTTTAGCCTCAGCCTTCAGCCCATCTCACTACACCACCACTCCTCCACCTCCTCCTTCTATCCTTAATGCTAACCCACTTTTCAGAAAATGCGAAGCCTGTCTCCCTCCAGGAGTCATTATGATCTCAGTTGAGAATCTCTCCAGTCTGACTGCTCTGCGCTCGCCAGCTGCGAGGATTAGTGAGGCATCGGAATAGGCTGGCAGGCATGCCGGGCTCTCCCTGCAGCTGCCACACTTCTCAGAAACCACCAAGCAGGGAGTTCAGCCTGCCAGCAAAGAGCTGCAGGCCGGTGGGGGGGGGGGGGCTCGTTGTGACTTCTCTCTCAAAATGCAGGTGGGAAAGGTCATTATGTGTGCACATCCTTGTGCAGGACTCTCAGAAAGCCTCCAGTGAAACTCATTCACGTGTGTGAAGCAGGGGTAGTCAGGATATCTGGGCCCTTATCCATCTCACTTTACGTATTGCTGGTGGAACTAAATGCAGTGGTTTACCCTTTCACTTCTCTTGCTGGGTTCCTGCTGTCCTATCTTAAAATTAAAAAAACAAAAAAAAACTTTTTTTTAACTAGATGTTTTTATTATTAAATTCATGCAGGTTATTGCATAAAGCTTAGAAAAAATAGAGAAGCATAAAGATGAAGATATAAATCACCTAGCGTCCTTTCATTGCCCAGAAATAATGCTGTTAGGCATTTTTCCAGTTTTTCCTTAGTACAAATAATGCTACTGCAATAAAAACCCTTGAAGAATTACTGGGTCCAAGGATATGTCCATTTTAAGGCTTTTTATTCAAACTGCCTAATCATCCCCCAGAATGTAAAAATCAATTTTTGCTTCAATCACCGAATGAGACTTTCTATTGCATGGCACCCTTCTTGCCCATATTAGACAATCTCATTTTTTTTTAATGCATTGCCAGTTTGATACTGATGTTAAGCAACATCTTATTTTCATTTGCACCCCTTATTAGAGAGGCTGCACATTTTTAATATGCTTAGTGGTCCATCCTATCTCAACTAAATTCATTAGCCCAGTCCTCACAGCCTTTGTCTACTCCACCATGCATCTAATTCATCATCATTTTTCTGTATCTCAGACTAGCCAGGTTCATCTTATGGTACAAGGCTTGAGCTGTTTATAAATACGAATAGCTAACACTTAATGATCACCTGCTATGTGTCAGGCATTGTACAAGTACTTTACAAGTATTAACGCATTTAATCCTCACAACAGCCCTATAGAGAAGGCATTATTATTAATATGCCTATTTTTAAAATGTGGATACAGACATAACAGATTCCATAACTTGCTTTGAGGTCACACAGCTTGGAAGATCCAAGATTCAAACGCAGAGAGTTGGCTCAAGAGCCCGTGACTAGGCTGAAAAGCTTCCCTTCCAAAATGATAACAAGACAGTCTTTCCAAGACGTTTAATCTCACCAATGGGGGAAGAAATCAGATTTTAAGTATGGAGGAGTGTTAAGTTTAAAAATAAAAGACATGTCAGAATTTCTGCTTCTACCCACGATGGAGTAGCAGGGACCAGATTCAGTTGTTCTGGGCAGGAGCACACACAGGGGAAGACAGATAACATGTGAAGATCATCTACAAGCAAAGGAACTTCAAGGGTTGCTGGCAGACACCAGAACTAGGAGAGAGGCTCTCAGGAGTCAACAGAGCTGAGACCTTGACTTGGACTTTAAGACTCCAGAACTGTGTGTGAGAGCATAAATTTCTGTGCTTTAAAGTCACCCACTTGTGGTATCTCTGTTATGACAGCACTAGGTAACTAAGACAATGCCTGAGACAAAAAATACACTGGATATGGTTAATGGAAAATTAGACATAGCAGATGAAAAGATTAATGGATCTGAAGAATAGCAGTAAAAACTATCTGAAATGAAACACAAAAAGAAAAATAGACTGGAAAAAACAAAGGAGCATCAGTGAGCTGTGGGACAATTTCAAGTGGCCTAATATACATGAGGAGCCCTGGTGGTGCAGTGGTTAAGAGCTTGGCTGCTAACCAAAAGGTCAGCAGTTCAAATCCACCAGCCATTCCTTGGAAACCCTGTGGGGCAGTTCTATTCTGCCCTGTAGGGTCGCTATGAGTCAAAGTTGACTCAACAGCGACAGGTTTTGTTTGGAATATACATGAAGGAGTCTCTGAAGAAGAGGAAGACATGGGGGAAACAGAAAAAAAAAACCTGAAGAAA
The DNA here is from genome assembly GCF_030014295.1 of Loxodonta africana. NCBI lineage: Eukaryota > Metazoa > Chordata > Mammalia > Proboscidea > Elephantidae > Loxodonta > Loxodonta africana. The sequence continues at coordinate 189,652,463 of NC_087344.1, read as the reverse complement.
TCATTAACAAAAATGTTAAAGGAAGTCATTCAGGCAGAAAGAAAATGATACCAGGTGAAAATCTGTATATACAGAAAGGAATGAAGAGCACCAGAAATAGTACCTATGTGGGTAAATATAAAGACTTCTTTTCTTATAATTTTAATCTCTTTAAAAGACAATAACCCAATAAGGTTTTCTAGACTATAGTCTTTACAGGAGCTTTAAACAAAATGATAAGGTATTGTAAGGTTCATGACACACGTAGAAGTAAAACATATGTTAACAATAGCACAAAAGCTGGGAAGAGAGAAACAAAACTGTACTTTTGTTAAGATTCTTATATTATACACGAAATAATATAACTTGAAGGTAATCTATTATAAGTTAAAGATGTATACTGTTGTTGTTGTTGTTAGGTGACGTTGAGTCGATTCCGACTCATAGCAACCCTATGCACAACAGAACGAAACACTGCCCGGTCCTGCGCCATCCTCACAATCGTTGTTATGCTTGAGCTCATTGTTGCAGCCACCGTGTCAATCCACCTCGTTGAGGGTCTTCCTCTTTTCCACTGACCCTGTACTCTGCCAAGCATGATGTCCTTCTCCAGAGACTCATCCCTCCTGATAACATGTCCAAAGTATGTGAGACAAAGTCTCACCGTCCTTGCCTCTAAGGAGCATTCTGGCTGCACTTCGTCCAAGACAGATTTGTTCATTCTTTTGGCAGTCCATGGTATATTCAATATTCTTCGCCAGCTCCACCATTCAAAGGCGTCAACTCTTCTTCAGTCTTCGTTATTCATTGTCCAGCTTTCACATGCATATGATGCGATTGAAAATACCATGGCTTGGGTCAGACACACCTTAGTCCTCAGGGTGACATCTTTGCTCTTCAACACTTTAAAGAGGTCCTTTGCAGCAGATTTGCCCAATGCAATGCATCTTTTGATTTCTTGACTGCTGCTTCCATGGCTGTTGATTGTGGACCCAAGTAAAATGAAATCCTTGACAACTTCAATCTTTTCTCCGTTTATCATGATGTTGCTCATTGGTCCAGTTATGAGGATTTTTGTTTTCTTTATGTTGAGGTGTAATCCATACTGAAGGCTGTGGTCTTTGATCTTCATTAGTAAGTGCTTCAAGTCCTCTTCACTTTCAGCAAGCAAGGTTGTGTCATCTGTATCACGCAGGTTGCTAATGAGTCTTCCTCCAATCCTTATGCCCATTCTTCTTCATATAGTCCAGTTTCTCATATTATTTGTTCAGCATACAGATTAAATAGGTATGGTGAAAGAATACAACCCTGATGCACACCTTTCCTGACTTTAAACCAATCAGTATTCCCTTGTTCTGTCCGAACAACTGCTTCTTGGTCTATGTAAAGGTTCCTCATGAGCACAATTAAGTGTCCTGGAATTCCCATTTTCTCTGGTGTTATCCATAATTTGTTATGATCCACACAGTCAAATGCCTTTGAATAGCCAATAAAACACAGGTAAATATCCTTCTGGTATTCTCTGCTTTCAGCCAGGATCCATCTGACATCAGCAGTGATATCCCTGGTTCCACGTCCTCTTCCAAAACCAGCCTGAATTTCTGGCAGTTCCCTGTTGATATACTGCTGCAGCCGTTTTTGAGTGATCTTCAGCAAAATTTTGCTTGCATGTGATATTAATGATATCGTTCTATAATTTCCACATTCGGTTGGATCACCTTTCTTGGGAATAGGCATAAATATGCATCTCTTCCAGTCAGTTGGCCAGGAAGCTGTCTTCCATATTTCTTGGCATAGACGACTGAGCACCTCCAGCGCTGCATCTGTTTGTTAAAACATCTCAATTGATATTCCATCAATTCCTGGAGCCTTGTTTTTCGCCAATGCCTTCAGAGCAGCTTGGACTTCTTCCTTCAGTACCATTGGTTCCTGATCATATGCCACCTCTTGAAATGGTTGAATATCGACTAATTCTTTTTGGTATAATGACTCTGTGTATTCCTTCCATCTTCTTTTGATGCTTCCTGCATCATTTAATATTTTCCCCATGGAATCCTTCACTATTGCAACTCGAGGTTTGAATTTTTTCTTCAGTTCTTTCAGCTTGAAGATATATACTGTAACCACTAAAATAGCACAACAAGGAGTTATAGCTAATAAGTCAATAAAAGAGATAAAAAGGAATTATAAAATATACTCAGTTTATCCAAAAGAAGGCAGAAAGAGAGGAAAAGGAACAAAGAATAGATGAAATAAACAGGAAACAAGTAGCCAAGTGGTAGATTTAAACCCAGTCATATAATAATCACATTGAAATTAAATGTGTTAAGTCCAGAGCAAGATGCAGCATGAGCAGCTTCATGCTCCCATCCTCCCACAAAAACAACAACAACAAAGGGTAAAGAAGAAATAGGCAGAACCAACTTTGTCGGAACTCTGGAAACCAAAAGTAACAGCAATAAGTGAATACTGAATCAAGAAAAAAGGCAATATCTAAACAGTAGGAAGACTTCAGTTTTCTACTCACCTGCACCCCACCCCCTGCAAGGTAGGGAACCTGGTCCCTGAATCTAGAGGGAGCATAGCAGATTTTATTTGCAAATTATTGTCTGTGTCTGTTCTAACCTGCCTGGGAACTGCCTAAGATCTGAAGCAGGGTGTTCATCTTGGTTTGGCCTATCTTGGAGCTCACACAGGACTGATGGGCAGTGGACAACACCTGAAGGATATAACTGCCTGGAGCCTCCAAGGACTAAAGAGTGTGATTAAAGTATATAATGGATACCTAAAAAGCTGGGGAAAAAGCTGGGGAGAGAGGTTTTTTGTTTTTTTCTGGAAATTAAGGCTTTTAAAAGTACAGTGTATATGAGGGAATTGAGTACAACACAGGTATACCCAGAACAAGATGCGTCTTCACAAATAACCTGAGAAGACCCTATACTTTCACCTTGGGCTGGTCCCTAGGCTCAGTGAAAGCCTGGCTCTGTGTTGAAGGGGGCCCCTGACACAGAGCCAATTTTCAGAGACTGAGAGGGATTCCACCCCCATTCCACCCTGGCATTCAAGGAAATCTCTCAAAACAGTATGTGAACACAAGCTAAGGAACAGACTTCAGTGTCCATACATACCTAGGGAGGCAGTTTTTCAAAAATAGAGGAAGTCACAAAACAAAAGGATGACTACAGACTCCAACAGTTAAAACAAACAAACAGCAAAAATAAATAAAAGCATACCCCTGGAGAAGAGGAAGTCTCTATTTCCAGAGTTATCACATTATAATACTCAAATATTCTGGTTTCAACAAAAAAAAATCACAAAGCATACAAAAGAAACAGGAAGAATGGCCCATTCAGAAGAAAAAAATTAAGTGACAGAAACTATCCCCATGAAAGCCAAGATAATGGACTTACTAGGCAGTATTTAAGGAGCTCTGTTGGTGCAATGGTTAAGAGCTCAGCTGCTAACTGTAAGGTTGGCATTTCAAACCCACCAGACACTCTACAGAAGAAAAGACTTGGCAATCTGCTTCCATAAAAATTACAGCCTAGGAAACCTTATGGGGCAGTTCTATGCTATCATATAGGGTGGCTATGAGTTGGAATCAACTAAACAGCACACAGAACAACAAGACAGACTTTTAAACAGCAGTATTAAATATGCTCAAAGAGCTAAAAAGAAAACGCAGATGAAGAACTAAAGGAAATCAGAAAAATGATACATGAACGAAATGAGAATATTAATAAACAGACAAAAATTATAAAAAGGAATCAAACAGAAATACTGGAGCTGAAAAGTATAACAACTGAAATGAAAAATTCACTGGAGGGATTCAACAGATTTGAGCTGGCAGAAGAAAGAATCAGTGAACTTGAAGATAAAAATTGGACAATTGAAATTATCAAAAAAGAATGAAGAAAAGTGAGCAGAGCCTAGAGAACTTGTGAGACATTACCAGGCAGACCAACTTACACATTATGGGAGTCCCAGAAGGAGAATAGAAACAAAGGGATGGAAAGAATATTTGAAGATATAATGGCCAAAAACTTCCCAAATTTGACAAAAGACTTCGATCTACACCTCCAAGAAGCTCAATGAACTCCAAGTAGGATAAGCCCAAACAGGTCCACACTGAGACATATTATAATCAAACTCTCAAAACCAAAGACAAAGAGAGAACCTTGAAATCAGCAAGAGCGAAGCATATTTTCATATACAAAGGATCCTTGATAAGAGTAAGCATTAATCTCTCCTCAGAAACCATGGAAGCCAGAAGGCAGTGGAATTACATATTTAAAGTGCTGGAGGAAAGGAACTGTCAACCAAGAATTCTATATCCAGCAAAACTGTCCTTCAAAAATGAGGACAAAATTAAGACATTTCCAGATAAACAAAAGCTGAGGGAGTTTGTTACCACAAGACCTGCCATACAAGAAATGCTAAAGGGATTCCTCCAGGTTGAAACAAAAGGATGCTAGATAGTAACTTAAAGTCAAATGAAGAAAAAGTAATTCTCCAATAAAGGTAATTTCATGGGTAAATACAAAGGCCAGTTTTACTGTATTTTTGCTTTGTAACTCTACTTGTTATGCCCTATATGATTTAAAAGACACGCATAAAAATAATTATACAGCTATGTTATTGGCACACAATGTGTAAAGATTTAATTTGTGATGACAACAACATAAATGAAGAGAGGAGGAATGATATAGAAACAACATTTTTGTATGTTATTGAAGTTAAGCAGCTGGTGTATTTGAACTGCTGACCTTTTGTTTAGCAGCCAAGCTCTTAACCACTGCACCACCAGGGCTCCTCAATTTAAACTAGGCTGTTATAAATTTACAGTGTTAAATGTAATCCCCATTGTAACCAAAAAGAAAATACATTAAAACTACAAAGGCATCAAGAATAGAATAAATTTTATTGACTACAAAGAACCAACTAAGCACAAATGTAGAGCATGTTGGAGAAAATGAGGAACAAAAAAGGTATAAGAAATACAGTAAACAAATAGCAAAATGGAAAAGTAAGTCTTTCCTTTTGGTAATTACTTTAAATGTAAATGGATTAAACTCTTCAATAAAAGGGTATAGATTGGCAGAATGGTTAAGAAGCATGGTCCAATTATATGCTGTCTACAAAAAACCCATTTGAGTCCATAGACACAAATCAGTTGGAAATGAAAGGATGGAAAAAATATTCCACGCAAATGGTAACCATAAAAGAGCTAGAGTGGCTATATTAATATCAGATAAAACAGACATTAAGTCAAAATCCATTACAAGATACAAAGAAGGGAATTATACAATGATAAAAGGATCAATTCATTAAGATTTGTTGTATCTTATAAATACATATGCAAAATATATATGTATTTATATTATATATAAAGCAAACATTGACAGAATTGAAACGAGAGTAGAAAGCTCTACAATATTAGTTGCAGACTTCAATACATTGCTTTCAGTAATAAATAGAACATCTAAACAAAATATCAATAAGGGAATAGAGAACTTGAACAACACTGTAAACTAACAATACCTAGCAGAGAAATACAGAATATTCCACTTGCAAGAAAAGAATACACATTCCTCTCCAGGGCACATAGATCATTCCTCAGAACACACCATATGTTAGGTCACAAAACAAGTATCAATAAACTTTAAAAGATTGAAGTCATAATTCTCTGACCACAACAGATTGAAACTAGAAATCATTAAGAAAAGGAAAACTGGAAGTTTCACAAATATGTGGAAATAAAACTTTTGAAATGAAACTATCAAATAACCAATGGTTGAAACAAGAAATCACAAGGAAAATTAGAAAACGCTTAGAGAAAAATGAAAATGAAAGCACAACATAGTAATACTTACGGGATGCAGTGAAGTCAGTGCACAGAGGGAAATTTATGCTTACATTAAAAAATGAAAGAGATTTCAAATCAGTAACTAAATTTTACACCTTGAGGAACTAGAAAAAGTAGAGCAAACTAAGTCCAAAACTACCATGAGGAAGGAAATAACAGATTAGAGATAAATGAATTAGAGAATAGAAAAATGATAGAGAGAATGAACAAAACCAAAAGTTGTTTCTTTGAAAAGATCAATCAACAAAACTTTAGCTGGACAGACAAGGAAAAGAAGACAGAAGATGCAAGTATCTAAAATCAGAAATGAAAGTGGGGCATTACTACTAACCCTACAAAAATAAAAAGGATTATAGGAGAATACTATGAACAATTGTGCATCAACAAATTAGATAACCTAGATCAAATGAACAAATTCCTAGAAACACACACAAACTACCTAAACTGACTCAGGAAGAAACAGAAAATTTCAACAAACCTATTGTAAGTGAAGAGTTTGAATCAGTAATCAAAAATCTCCTAATGAAGAAAAGTCCAGGACCAGGTGGCGCTACTAGTGAATTCTACCAAACACGTAAGGAAAAAGTAACACTAATCCTTCTGAAACTCTTCCAAAAATAGATAAGGGAACACTTCCTAATTCATTCTATGAGGCCAGCGTTACTCTGATACCAATGCCTGAGAAAGATATCACAATAAAAGAAAATTACAGACCAAAATCCTTTATGAATATAGATGCAAAAATCCTTTACAAAATGCTAGCAAACCAAATCCAACAGCATCTTAAAAGGATTATACACTGACCAAGTGAAATTTATCCCAGTTTTTTAGTTTCCTTGTACTTAATAAAAATACCACAAAGTGGGTGGCTTTAAAGAACAGAAATTTATTTTCTCACAGTTCTGGAGGTTAAAAGTCTGAATTCAGGACACCGACAGGGCTATACTCTCTCTCTGTTGGCTCTAAGGGAAGGTTCTTCCTAGAAGCACCAAGTGTTTCTTGGCATCCCTTGGCTTGTAGACAAATCCTTGCATGCTGTCATCCCCTTGAGTATGAGACTGTGATGGTTAAGATTGTGTGTCAACTTGGCTGGGCCATGATTCTCAGGGTTTTGGCAGCTGTATAATGTTGTGATCACTTCCCTGTTGAAATCTGATATGTGATCACCCCCATGATGAAACCCGCTGAGTGGTGCCAGAGGGGGCGGAGCCCATGGCAGCTCACTGCGGCCTCAGCCTTCATCTCTCCACCCTGTGCCACCTACTGCTCGCCTTGCCAAGGTTTTTTGGCTTGTTCTGGATCCTGCAGCTGCCTCTAGTTTGTCTGACCTCCAGTTCTGGCGACTTGAGCTAGCAGCTTACCTGCCAATCTTGGGTTTGCCAGCCACTGCAGCTACATGAATCAGGAGAAGCCTTGTGGCCTTGCCTGCCGATCTTGCGATTCATTGATCTTCACAGCCTGTGATCAAGAGCCCTGATCTCCAACCTGCCAATCATAGGTTTGCCATCCCCTGCGGCTATGTAAATCAGGAGAAGTCCTATCCTGATCCAAAGACTTGGGACGTTCCAGCCTCTACAATCGCATGAGCTGTTTCCTTGATATAAATCTCTCTCTCTATATATATATATTTGCATGTTTTACTGGTTTTGCTTCTCTAGAGAACCCAGCCTAAGACAGTGACTTTCCATGTCTATTCTGTCCTGTTATAAGACACTGCTCAAAAAGGATTAGGACTAGGACCCATTCTATTCCTGTATGACTTAACTGATAATATCTTCAAAAAAGATTGGATTTCCCCCCAAAGGTCACATTCATAGGTAAGAGGTTAGGACTTCAGTATATCTTTTGGGGGCAGGGGAGACACAATTCAATCCATAACACCCAGGAATTCAGGGTGGTTCAACATAAGAAAATTTGTGCAATATGCCACATTAATATAACAAAGGGAGAAAAAACACATTATCATCTCAATGATGAAGAAAACTCATTTGATAAAATCTAACACTTCTTCATTATAAAAACATTGAACTAACCAGAAAAAGAAGGGAAATTCCTCAACATGATAAGGGACATTTATGAAAAACCCACAGTGAACATCATACTCAGTGAGGAAAGACAAAAAGTTTTCCCCCTAATATCAGGAACAAGACAAGGATTCCTGCTTTCACCACTGATGTTCAACATTTTACTAGAGATTCTATTCAGAGAAATTAGGAAAGAAAAAGAAATAAAAGGCATCCAAAACATAAAGGAAAAAACAAAATCATCTGTATTTGCAGGTGACATGATCCTATATATAGAAAATCCGATAGAATCCATAAGAAAACTACTAGAGCTGATAAATGAAGTCAGCAAAGTTGCAGGGTACAAGATCAACACAAATAAATTAGTTGTGTTTCTATACACTAGCACTGAACAATCTGAAAAGGAAATTAAGAAAACAATTCAATGTACAGTAATATCTAGAAGAATAAAATACCTAGGAATACATTTAACCAGGGAGGTGAAAGACTTGTGCACTGAAAATTATAAAACATTGCTGAAAGAAATTAAAGACGTACACAAATGGAAAGACATCCCATATTCATGAATTGGAAGACTTAATGGTAAGATGTTGTCTTAGTTTCTTAGTGCTGTTATAACAGAAACACCATAAATGTTTGACAAAATCAATACATTTGATAAAGCTCTAGTTGGAGTGATTAGGAAAAAAAATTACAAATATCAGGAATGAGAGAGGTAACATTATTACAGATTTTATACATATTAAAAATTAATATGGGAATATTGTTAACAACTTTATGCCAATATATTCAACAACTTAGGTGAAATGGACAAATTATTTGCAAGACTGTATCTGCCAAAGCTCACTCAAGAAGAAATAGATAACTTGAATGGTCCTATATCTACTAAGGAGATTGAATTTGTAGTTTAAAACCCTCCCATAAGAAAACTCCAGAAGGTGGCTTCACGGGTTATTCTACCAAACATTTAAAGAAAAATAATGCTAATTGCAAACAAACTCTTCCAGGGAATTCTTACCAACTCATTTTATGAGACCAGCATTACTCTGATATCAAAACCAGATTAAGACATTATAAGGGAAAAATAAACTAAAAATAATATCGCTCACGAGCACAGATATAAAAGAAAAAAACTGACAAAATTTTAGCAAACCAAACCCAACAATATATAAAAATGCTAATAAATCATAACCAGGTAGAAATTATCCCAGAAATGCTAGGCTGGTTTAACTTTCAAAATTCACCACATCGACAGCCTAAAGAAAAAAAACTATACGATCATCTCGATTGATACAGGAAAAGAATTTTATAAAACACAACATCTACTCCTGATAACAACTCTCAGTACACTAGGAATAGAAGGGAACTTCCTCAATATGATGAAGAGGATCTATGAAAAATCTATAGATAACATTATACTTAATAATGAAAGACCAATAATGAAAGAGAGTTTAACAAGATTGTAGGATACAAGATCAACCTATTTCTATGTACTAGCAAAAATCAAAATTGAAATTTAAAAAATACCATTTACAATAACACCAAACCCATTGCCATCGAGTTGATTCCAACTCATAGCGACCCTATAGGACAGAGTAGAATTGCCTCATAAGGTTCCCAAGCAGCAGCTGGTGGATTCGAACTGCCGTCCTTTTGATTAGCAGCCAAGCTCTTAACCACTGTGCCACTAGGGCTTCAACCATTTACAATAGCATCACAAATACAAAATACTTAGGGATAAATTGGACAAAAGCTATGAAAATCCTGTACACTGAAAACTACAAAATATTGCTGAAAATAATTAAAGAAGACCTAAATAAATGCTATACTATGTTGTTGAATCAGAAGACTCATTATTGTTCAAATGTCAATTCTCCCCAAATTGATCTATAGATTCAAGACAATCCCAATAAAATTCCAGCAGACATTTTGGTAGAATGCGATAAGCTGAATTGAAAACTCATGTGGAAAATGCAAAGGACCTAGAATGGAAGAAACAATTTCGGAAAAAAATAAAACAAGATTGCACTACATGACTCTTATAAAGCTACAGTAATGAATACAGTGTGATACTGCCATGAAGATAGTCAAATAGATCGGTGGAAAAAATGGAGAGTCCGGAAGTAGATCCGCACACATAAGGCTAGGTGGTGTTAACAAAGGTGCAAAGGGGACTCATTGGTAAGAGAAGCCCTTTCAACAAATGATGGTGGAACAATGGCTTATGCGTATGTAAAAAAAAATGAACTTTGATCAATATCTGCCACCATATGCAAAACAACTCAAAGTGGATCATAGATGTAAATGTTAAAGTGAAAACTATAGAACTTCTAGAAGAAAACATAGGAGAAAATGTTTGTGACCTCAGATTAGGCAAAGGTTTCTTAGTATTTAATACCAAAAGAAATGGTCCATAAAAGAAAAAAAATAAATAAATTGGACTCCATTAAAATCAAGAACGTCTGCTCTTCAAAAAACAATGCTAAGAGAATGAAGAGACAAGCCACAGGCTTGGAGAAAATATTTGCGTATGCAAATCACATATCCAATAAAGAACTTGTATCCAGAATATGTAACAAATGCTCTAAATTCAATGAGAAAACAAGTTAGTTTTTTTTAAATGGACGAAAAATTTGAAAAGGCACTTTGCCAAAGAAAATATACAGATGGGAAATAAGCCCACGAAAACTTGCATCAAAGAAATGCAAATGACCCAACAAAAAAAAGCCCTGGCCCAGACAGCTTCACTGCAGAGTTCTGCAAAACTTTCAGAGGAGGATTAACACCACTACTACTAAAGGTATTTCAGAGCTTGGAGAAGGATGGAATACTCCCAAACTCATTTTATGAAGCCAGCATATCCCTGGTACCAAAACCAGGTAAAGACACCACAAAAAAAGAAAATTACAGACTAATATCCCTTATGAACTTAGATGCAAAAATCCTCAACAAAATTCTAGCCAGTAGAATTCAACACCATATCAAAAAAATAATTCACCATGACCAAGTGGGATTCATACCAGGTATGCAGGGATGGTTCAACATTAGAAAAACAATCAACGTAATCCATCATGTAAATAAAACAAAAGACAAGAACCACATGATTCTATCAATTGATGCAGAAAAAGCATTTGACAAAGTTCAACACCCATTCATGATAAAAACTCTCAGCGAACTAGGAATAGAAGGAAAATTCCTCAACATAATAAAGGGCATTTATACAAAGCCAACAGCCAACATCATCCTAAATGGAGAGAGTCTGAAAGCATTCCCCTTGAGATCGGGAACCAGACAAGGATGCCTTTTATCATCACTCTTATTCAGCATTGTGCTGGAGGTCCTAGGCAGAGCAATTAGGCTAGACAAAGAAATAAAGGGCATCCAGATTGGCAAGGAAGAAGTAAAAGTATCTCCATTTGCAGATGACATGATCTTATACACAGAAAACCCTAAAGAATCCTCAAGGAAACTACTGAAACTAATAGAAGAGTTCAGCAGAGTATCAGGATACAAGATAAACATACAAAAATCAGTCGGATTCCTCTACACCAACAAAAAGAACATCGAAGAGGAAATCATCAAATCGATACCATTTACAGTAGCCCCCAAGAAGATAAAATACTTAGGAATAAATCTTACCAGAGATGTAAAAGACCTATACACAGAAACTACAAGACACTACTGCAAGAAACCAAAAGTGACCTACATAAGTGGAAAAACATACCTTGCTCATGGATAGGACGACTTAACACTGTAAAAACGTCTACTCTACCGAAAGCCATCTATGGATACAATGCAATTCCGATCCAAATTCCAATGACAAATTTTAATGAGATGGACAAGCAAATCGCCAACTTCATATGGAAGGGAAAGAGGCCCTGGATAAGTAAGGCATTACTGAAAAAGAAGAACAAAGTGGGAGGTCTCACTCTACCTGATTTTAGAACCTATTATACCACCACAGTAGTCAAAACAGCCTGGTACTGGTACAACAGATACATAGACCAATGGAACAGAATTGAGAATCCAGACATAAATTCATTCACATAGAGCAGCTGATATTTGACAAAGGCCCAAAAGTCAAAGTTAAAAAGTCAGTCTCTTTAACAAATGGTGCTGGCATAACTGGATATCCATCTACAAAAAAATGAAACAAGACCCATACCTCACTCCATGAACAAAAACTAACTCAAAATGGATCAAAGATCTAAATATAAAATCTAAAATGATAAAGATCAGGGATGAAAAAATGGGGACAAGGCTAGGAGCCCTAATAAAAAATAACACATGGTATATATATATATTTTTTATAAACAGTATACGAAACATTACTAACAATGCAGAAAAGAAACTAGATAACTGGGAGCTCCTAAAAATCAAACACCTATGTTCATCCAAAGACTTCACCAAAAGAGTGAAAAGATTACCTACAGACTGGGAAAAATCTTTTAGCTATGATATTTCCAATTCCGCATCTGATCTCTAAAATCTACATGATACTGCAAAAACTCAACGACACAGAGACAAATAACCCAATTAAAAAATGAGCAAAAAAAAAATGAACAGACACTTCACTATAGAAGACATTCAGGTGGCTAACAGCTACAAGAGGAAATGCTCTCGATCATTAGCCATTAAAAAAAGCCATTAGAGAAATGCAAATCAAAACTACAATGAGATTCCATCTCACTCCAACAAGGCTGGCATTAATCCAAAAAACATAAAATAATAAATGTTGGACAGGTTGTGGAGAGACTGGAACACTTATATACTGGTGGTGGGAGTGTAAAATGGTATAACCACTTTGGAAATCGATTCGGTGCTTCCTTAAAAAGCTAGAAATAGAACTACCATACGATCCAGCAATCCCACTCCTCAGAATATATCCTAGAGAAATAAGAGCCTTTACAGGAACAGATATATGCATACCCATGTTCATTGCAGCACTGTTTACAATAGCAAAAAGACGGAAGCAACCAAGAAAGAAATGCAAATGAAAACCACCGTGAGATATCACTATACTCCTCTCAGAATGTATAAAAACTTAAAAGACTAACTTTACTAAGTGTCAGCAAGGATGTGGGGGAACCAGAACTCTCATGCACCGCTGGTGGAAATATGAAATGGTACAGCCACTATGGAAACCAGATTAACAATTTCTTAAAAACTAAACATATGTATAAATTTACCACAATTAAAAAAAAAAAAAACTGAACGTGCAATGACCCAGCTATTTCATCCCTAGGATTTACTTAAAGGAAATTAAATCAAAGACTTGTACACACACATTTACGGCGGCTTTATTTATAATAGTCCCAAACTGGAAACAACCCAAACGTCCATCAACAGGTGGAAGTGATAAAATGTGGTATATCCGTGCGACGGAATACTGCTCGGCAATAAATTGGTATACCCAACAACAAAGATGAATCTGGAAATAATTACGCTAAGTAAAAGAAGCCATACCAAAAAAAAAAAAAGTACATACTATATGATTTAATTTATATAAAATTCTATAAAATGCGAACTAATTTATAGAGACAAAAAGCAGATCAGTGATTGCCTAGGGACTGGGGGATGGGGGAGAACTGAGCAGAGAGGGCCAGGAGGAAGGATTAAGAAGGGGGCACAAGTAAACTTTTTTAGTTAATAAATACGTTCATTATCTTAATTGTGATAGTTTCATGTATGCATGTCAGAACTTTTCAAGTTGTACATTTTAAATATGTGTAATTTATTGTATGTAAATAAAACGTAAAAAATTAAAACAGCGGACATTTTTCAGTTTTTAAAACAGGGTTCAGGCAATTTTTAAATTAGCTTCCCTTTGGTATTCATGTTTTTTGTTTCTCACATTTGATCCTGAGGACCTTTTTCTTATGGAGGGGGGAACCACACCCAGCTTCCCAAAATATTAGCCTTCAGTCTAAAACTGGTTTTCTTTCACACATTTTTTCCTTTACAACTTATTTTGGCGCCTCCTCTGTCAATTCGTCTCAGCTACTAGGGTGAGATGGGAGAGAGTTCGTTTCTAAGGTAACCAGAGACAAGTAGGTACCAACCCTGGGAGGCTGAAGTACACACCTGGGAGGTGACCCCACATACAGCGCAGACCTCCCCTCTGTGGCCTTAAGGTGAGAAACCCCTTTCCCACTAAATGCCTTGGGATTCTCAAAAGGGATGAAGGGACAAATCTCTGGAGAAGACAACTCAAGGGACACTGACAGGCGATTTAAATAACGAAGATCACTAAAGAAAATTTTACTGGTCAATGAGCCACGAAAAACTAACTCTCTGGGAGCTGAGGAGTTAAACTTCCAGCTCCACCCTCCCCAGTTTCCCCTCAGTAATCTGGCCCCCAAAAAATCCTGCACCAACCGATTACCCAATGAGCAGGTACGCAGGGGGTTAACTGTGTTTATTTACTAATCTGCAGCGCACAATTTCACATGTGTTCACCATCTCTTTAAACAATTTGGAGCCCTGATGGCACAGTGGTTAAGAACTCGTCTGCTAACTAAGAAACTCAGTAGCTCGAATCCACCAGCCGCTCCTTGGTAAACCTTATGGGGCAGTTCCATTCTGCCCTATGGGGTCGCTCTGAGTTGGAATCTACTGGAAGGCTGCAGGGTTTGCTTTTTGATTTTACACACATTAGGCCCGGGCATACCTTGCTTACTGTAAACCGGTGCATACGTGCTTGATGGTTAATCCGCCCCTGCCTGTACCTCTTCTATCTTTCTGGGAAAGGTTCTACCCACACACTGTTCTTTGGTTTTATCTTTTTATCCCCAGTGCCTGGCATAATGCCTATAACATAGAGGCAGTACAGCTGGTAGTTTAGCATAGGCCTCTGGGCCAGACTGCCTGAGTTCCCAACTGTGTAGCCTTGAGCAAGTTATTTTACCTTTCCAGGCTGCTGTTTCTCCCTCTGAAAATAGGGATGATAATAATAGCACCTATCTCAAAAGGTTGTTGAGAGGACCAAGTTGTTCATGTTGGTAGTTTGCTTGGTACAGTATGTAGTAAACATAATATACATTTTGGGAATTATTACTATCACTTCATATTAATACAATTATTGGGAATGCAAAAGGTTTAATAAACAGAATATTCTGAGTAATAATGAAATGACATCTGCAATAGAGATTATTGGTTATTCTGGCTACCCAGAAGTTATTTAAAGAAATCTAAATCAGTTAAAAATAAACAAACCACAATATTTTGTCCACATTAGAACTAAAAAAATCTCTTACTTTAGGCTTTCCATATTGTTTTTCCAACTGATAAAAGTTTGTAAGAGGAGAAAGATCTCCAATAAACAGTGGCACTATTCCTCCAATGGCAGCTTTATTTTGCCAGGCCTGTACCCTGACAGCAGGTCCCTGGGTGGCGTAAAGGTTGGTGGTTCACGTCTACCCAGTGGCAGTGAGGAAAAAGTCCTGGTGATCTGCTTCTGTAAAGATTATAGCTGAGAAAAGCCTATGGAGCAGTTCGACATTGTAACACACGGGGTCGCCATGAGTCAGAATCGCCTTGTTGACAGTGGGTTTGGTTTTTTGATTTGGTACCCTGACAGAAGGAGAATAATGACTTCAAATCTGAGTCCATCTCTCTGGAGGACACCAGTCCAGGCTTGGGCCGGGGATGTCTGCCCCAGAATGGTTCAAGTCGCTTCTCTTGAGTTCACACCATGAACCATTCAAGCTTCTGCACCGTGGTTCTCCCTTGGCTACTCAATTAAATATTAACTTTCTAGAATTCCTCCCAGCAAATAAAATCTGACCGTACCTGTCTTTCCCTTTCTTTCTCATCACCTAAAGATAAGTATGATTTCTAACCTCAATTTATTAATTAATGGGATGTCATGCAAATCACCTAAAGCCTTTCTATGCCATAGTTTCTTCACTATAAATGCAAATAACAACTTGTGCCCTACCCAGCCCACAGAAGGTTGGTCAGAGAAAAGAATTCATCTATTAATAGAGGCCTATGGGGGAAAAAAAGTTCAAAGAACTATGTCTATTCAAGATATCACTTCCTGTTATAGATTGAATTGTGTCCCATAAAAGGTATGCTGAAGTCCTAAGCCCTGTACCCGTGAGTGTGACTGAACTTGTTTGGAGAAATAAAGCATGTGTTTGAAGATGTTATCAGTGAAATCAAGCCACAGTAGGGTGGGTCCTAATCCTTATCCCTTCTGAGTGGTATTTTATGAAGGGGGAAAACAGACACGGACACAGAGTTACCCACACAGGGGGAACAGGTAAAATGGACGCTACGTGAGGAGCTGTCTATAAGCCGAGCAACACCTGGGGCTGACAGAAGTTGACTGAGACAAGGAAGGATCTTCCTCTAGAGCAACAGAGAGAGCATAGCCCCACCAACACCCTGAATTTGGACATCTAACCTCCAGAACTGTGAGACAATAAATTTCTGTTCTTTAAAGCCACCCAGCTTGTGGTATCTTGTATGGCAGCCCTAGGAAACTAAGACACCTCCTAACGTTTGTCCAGATTTTCTTGCACAGCACTCTATAGTTTACAGAACCCCTGCTCAATCTCATTTAATCCTCACAACCTGTGAATGGCAGGTCACAAAGCTAGAAGGGGATACAGCCCAGTACAAACCCAGTTCTTTGGACTCCTAGTCTAGGGCTCTTTACATTAACCAGCAGCTGCTTCTAGATCGGAAACCCTGGTGGCGTAGTGGTTAAGTGCTATGGCTGCTAACCAAAGGGTCAGCAGTTCGAATCCGCCAGGCGCTCCTTGGAAACTCTATGGGGCAGTTCTACTCTGTCCTATAGGGTTACCATGAGTCGGAATTGACTCGACAGCACTGGGGTTTGGTTTTGGCTCTGGGCCTCCAGATTCCTACCATCCAGTCTGTCTTGGTAGCTGGGTAGGGCAAACAGCTAATGTGCTTGGTTGCTAACTGAAAGGTTAGAGATTCCCGTTGACCCAGAGGCTCATTGGAAGGAAGGCCTGGACATCTACTTCTGAAAAAGCAGCCGTTGAAAACCCTGTGGAGCAGTCTGACTCTGACACGCGTGGGGTTTCCACGAGTCAGAGTTTACTTGATGGCAGCTGGAAGTTGCTTTCAATCTAATTTTTTTTTTTTTCCAAATTGAGACTTAGTTCAATTAAATGGGAACTCTATCCTGCTAACGCCACCCCTACCCCCATAGTCTTCAAAGTAGGGTGTACAAGATGATATACTGGTGTACAAGAAGGAAATATTTTTAAAGTACTCATGAAGTATTTAATTACAGCAAAAATAATCACTTAAGCTTTACTAATACTAGAGCCCTGGTGGCGCAGTGGTTAAGGGCTCAGCTGCTAACCAAAATGTCAGCAGTTCAACTCCACCAGCTGCTCCTTGGAAAATCTATGGGGCAGTTCTACTCTGTCCTGTAGGATCGCTGTGAGTCGGAATCAACTTGACAACAATGGATTTTTTACTAATACTAATATTTAACATACGACTAACCTAGCACTCTCGCCTGATTGCTATGTCACAAGTCATCCGTCATATACAAACGAGTGAGGCATTTCCAGGAACCAGTGGGAATGCCACAGTTTGGACATTCGTTTTCTTCATACTGCAACATAATGTATGCCATCCACTGGACAAAAACAAGCCTGTTAGTTGCTACAAACTTTGCAATTCTTTCCAATGACAAAGAGAATGACCTTGAAAATCTTTGTTCTACGAAAACCATTGATTATCTCCTGGGAAAGGCCTAAAACAAGATATTGAATGTAGAAGAGATACACATTTTTATCTTACAATGTTCAATGCTGAGAAATGGCTTTCAAAACTATGCTACCTAACGCTTGTTTTCAAAAACAAAACACACAAGAAAACAATCTGTCCCTTCGAGGTGAAGATGACAGTCTATTACTGAGAGAGAAAGTCACCGCTTTTCTAAAGAAACACATGCTTTACAGAGAAAGCATTTTGAAAATACAGTCATGTGCTGCATAACGTCCGTTCAGGCAACGTCTGACCACAGGTACATTCGGGGTCCCATAGGTTACATAGTTGTACGGTTCAGAAATCCCTATGGGAAAACGGGACATAGTGGAGGTAATCGGACGTTATGAACACAACAGCTTCCTGCACGCGATACATATATCTCAAGTCTCTTGTTTACAATGCAGTGGTGCTGCCAGGTATATGGTGCTACAGGACACGTATAACCTACATGTCTTGATAGTCATAATAAACATCTATGTTACTAGCTTATGTATGTACTCATTGTACTGTCTATGGTCCTGGGGTTACTAACATCTGATTTATGTACGACCCGTGGTAACGAACCAAGCCCCGTAAAGATGGGGTTAAACTCATGTGAAATTGTTCACTATCGATTAGTCAATGAGCACAAGTAAGCCCATGCTTCCTTTGCCTATTGGATTATTCTCCTCTAGATTTACATACAAATTCGATTTGAAGACAGATTTAGGAACAGAACTCATTCATAATTCCAGGGCTGCCTGTATATAATATGGTGTTCACATAATGTCCAAATCAAATAATATCCCATTTCACAGAATGTATCATGACTGTTAAGCAACGCATAACTGTGGATGACTAGAAGTGGTTACAATATTGTGATTCTTTCTGTTACCAAAAACAATGTGTTTCACCTATAAGAACTTTTGTCTGCACACTTAAAAACTAGGAAACAGAATTTTCTAATCTTTAAGATCTTCTAAATGAAGCTTCTTAATGGGCTCCAACCCATTTATTAAAAACATAAAAATGCAACGCCTTTCAATAATTCAAGAACAGCTGATTGATCTAAGATGTGAATTTGCTAGTCAAATTTCAATCAGAAGCTTTTGTATTGTCGGTGAATGGGATTGGAAAAAGGAGTAGCAGGATTCAATAACTGTAACCAAGGATGCACCTCTTCCATTGGAATCTACCTCTGACAAGCACTTTTCCAGTTCACGACGGCCGTTAACTTTAAGTATGATTTTTAAAATGTACTTAATTTTTATTCCAGCCTTTTAATATTTATACTTTTCGAGCATGTTTTATAAAGTACCTAATAAAATATATGTAAATAATTATTTAAAAATTACAAATATTAAGAGCATGATTAAAAAAATACGTATTTTGCAACCACTCATCTATCGCAGGTCCCTGAGGGGTGCAAATAGTTAAGCACTTGACTATGAAAGGGTTGGCGTTTTGAATGCTCCCCGAGGTGCCTCAGAAGAAAGGCCTGGCAATCTGCTTCCAAAAGTTCATAGCCATGAAAATCCTATGCAGTACAGTTCAACTCTGCAGTACACGGGTTCGCCATAACTTGGAATTAACCCGATGGCAACTGGTTTTTGTTTTTTTTAGTTTGATCTACAAACACAGAGCAAGTGTTGACCTTTGTCAGCACGGCTTTTGCCGGTAGTATGACAAAGGAAGAAAAAAAGAAATCAGCAAGAATTTGGACTGTGGTGCTCCAAAGGTGGGGCAGACCAACTGTCCTTGGAAGTTCAGGCTTGGAGTTTGGGGGTGATGAGGCGAAGGCAGGTCTTTTATTTGCCAACCTGCACCTGATATAATTTAGGTGATGCTCCTAGTTCAAGTAGTAGGTCCTTGATCGATGTTTATTCGTTTTTCTTCTTGCTATTTGTAAACCCACCATTTTTGACACTGCTGGGGTCACACAGAGAGGTCTGTACTGTTCATGGATTTGTGTGGGTGGATATTCTTGTTAGTTGCTATGGCGTTGCCTTGGACTTACGGTGGACCTGTGTGTTAACAGAAGAAAATGTTGGTGGGTCCTGCACCATCTCCGTGACCACTGGTATGTTTGAGTCCATTGTTGTGATTACTGTGTCAATCCATCTCACTGAGGGTTTCCCTTGTTCTGCTGACCCTCTACCTTACCAAACATAATGTCCTTTTTCAGCGATAGGTCTTTCCTGATGAGTGTTCAAAAGTAAGCTACCTATGTCTCGCCATCTACATATACATATATTCCTTAAAAGATCAAGGTGGCGTGGAAGGCAGGCAGCATATGCAAAACACACTGCAGTCTGCGGGGTATTTTTAAAAGAACATGTACCTAGGCAAGAAGAGAAAGCTCACTTCCCAGTTCTCATGAAAACGTTTCCTTTTTACCTTAATCATTTTTAATCATATAACGCTTGAGACCTTCTGACGAATGTTGTGTTACTTTTGGAAAGATTTAAAAGCTGTGATTCTAGGAGAGAAAAAAAAAAGCTGTGAAAATAGAACTGTCTTAGAAAAGCATTACCATAGAGTTCATATACATTTTACACAGTCCGGTATTAAGACGCCCAATTCAAGCCCAAGGGGAACAGCGAAGGGTCTTTCCCCATGTCAGTGGGTGCTGGACATGGGGAGGGCCACGGAAACAGGCAAAACAGTTAAAAGAGCTCCCGGAATCCAGAAAGACCGCGACAATTTTTTTAAAAATTAAGAGGCGGGGAGAAGGTGAGCAGAGGCGGTGAGAGCCAAGGGTGATGCTCATGCACGCAAAGAGGAAAAAACCTGTACACGGGGAAGGGCGTGCCGGTGGCCGGGTGGCGCGGGGGTTAGAAACAAAGGTCGGGGTCTTGAGGGCAGGGCAGTAAGGGCGGAAAGCTGCGAGCGAAGGGCGGGAGGGGCGGCGGCCGAGGGCGCGCGGTACCACGCGGGGTCGGGCCGGGGGTCGCCCGCAGGCCGGGCCGGGCAACGCCGGGGATCGGGCTGAACCTGGGACCAGCTAGGCCGCGCTGAGGGGCAGGGCCGGCGACTGCCGGGCCGCGGAGGGGAGCGGCCGGGAAGCGGCGCCGAGGGTCGCCGGGGGGAAGGGCGCGCAGGGAAGCCCGGAGAGGGGCCAGCAGTAGCCGCGACCGCAGCACGGGACGGAGGGAAGTGCGGTCGGCTTCCCGCCCCGGCCGCGGCGTGAGGGGCAAGGCCGGCCAGCGAGCGGGCGGGCCCGCGGCGCCGGGCGGAGGAGGAGGAGGAGCGTGCGGCCCCGCCCCCCGCAGGAGCGAGGGAAGGAGAAAGGCTCGCAGGGAAGGAGGAGGGAGCCGAGCGCGGGGAGGGGGCGGCCGGCCGGGCCTGCGCCCGAGCGAGCGGCGAGCCGAGGGGGAAGGGGCCCGGAAGGAGGCGAGTGCGGCCGCGACGCCGGGAGCCGGACGCCCGCCCGCCCGTGCCGGCCTGCCGCCGCCGCCGCCTTCCCTGTCTGCGCCCGAGTTCGGAGTCCCGAGCGGCCGCGAAGGCCGGAGCCGGCGGTCGGGCGTGGGGCGAGCGGGCGAGCGGGGCCGGGAGCCGGAGGCCCGGCCGGCGTCCTGCGCGAGGCACGGTGGGCTCCTGCCTGCGAGGTTAGGAAAGGGGCGGAAAGGGAGGAAAAAGAGAGGCCGAGGGAAGCGAGGCGATCGGATTTTCCAGGCGGCTCGTGTGGAGGAAAAACCCACCGCGAACTCAAATCCACAATAATAATCTAAACTGATAATAATAATAAGGGCGCAGTTTTTGTGGCTGGGCGCGAGGGAGAGAAGGGGGAACGGAGGAAAGAGAAATCTCCGTTTCATGGAGAAATTTTCGGAGCCTGGATGTGGAGGAGCGAAACAGCAGAACTAACTCAGGAAATTGTCTTTCAGAAAAAGGCCGAACCTAGGCTGGGTCTGAGAATCAGGCTGGGGTAGGTGGAGAAACCTGCAAGTTTAAAGGAAAAAGGAAAGGAGAATATTTTCAGAGATCCTCTGTTTTGTGGTTATTGCTTCCATTTTAAAGGTAAAAAGCATTGCATTTCAGGTGTTCTTTGATTTTTTTTTTTTTTTTGGTGCGATTGGCTCATTTAAGAATATTCAAAACCTTCAAGGTAAAAGGTTTTTTTTCTTTTTTTTTTTAGTCCATAATTTTGGTCCCTACGGTTGCACCGGACTTGGAAGGAGTGCTGTGGTGTACATACTATTGTATGGTTTTATTTATTTTTTTACTGTGCAGATCAGCTGGAAGATTTTTTTCCAAGTGCCAATTCGGATTTATTCATCCCTCCCTCCCCCTAAATGTATCTGTTGTCGTTTTAAGCATTGGAGACCAGAGATTTTTTTCCCCCCCTTTGGCTCTCTTGCCAACAGGAGGACAGCTGGGAAAACTGGATTAAAAGGATGCTTTTTATCTGCATTTTGCAGTTAAGACTGATATTTTGAAGGCACATTCTTTCTGTGATTCAATTTTTAGCCCAAAGCTCTATCCTTGAAGAGATTTGTGATTGGTTTTTGGTTTCTAAAAAGGTCATAGTTTTTCCTCTTTTTTTTTTTGAGGGGGAGGGGAAAGGGGGCTAAGAAAGGAGACCATGTTAACTGATAGAAGTAGGATGGAGCTTCAGTTACCAGGGTCCTGAGAGTTGGAGGAAAAAAGATTCAGTCTTCGAGTTGGGAGGCTCTCCTCTCACCTTTCTTAAAAATTGCAAGTGATTCAATCCTGATCAAGACATCAAAGCTACAGGATTCTGGAACCGTGGAGACACCGAGAAACCATGAGTGTAAGGTTACCCCAGAGTATAGACAGGTAGGTTTGTTGGTAATTTGGCTTTTCACTTCCTAAAGACTGGGGGTGGGGAGAGTGTTTTGCATTTTGATAAAAGGTTGCGAAGAAGGGCCTGGATGAGCTGTCTCCAAGATCTGGGGGGAATTGGTGGGGTGGCCTCTGAGGACTGTGTGAGCATAGGTGTGTCCCCTCTGTGCCTGTCCGTGTTTAAAACATGATTCAATGTTTTCTTTCTTTGAAATGTGAGCCATAGATAGTGAAGCCAGGTGAGGGGAAAGAGGGACATAGGCTCCCAGCACCTTTGACTTTTGCTAGGCTGGAGGCTGAATTTGGGTCCCTAACTTTCCAGTCTAGAGGGTGGGAGGCAAGCCCAAGCCCAGTCTTGTAAGCCCCAGAAATGGGTTGGGACTGGCTGTAGGTTTTGGGGAAACCCTAGTGGTGTAGTGGTTAAGTGCTACAGCTGCTAACCAGAAGGTCAGCAGTTTGAATCCATCAGGCGCTCCTTGGAAACTGTGGGGCAGTTCTCCTCTGCCCTATAGGGTCTGTATGAGTCCTAATCCATTGGATGGCAACGGGTTTGGGTTTGGTTTTGGTTTTAGGGTTTGGAGCTGCCGGGGAAGAAAAGGGTGATGAGGGGGCGTGGCTTGAAGGTGACCTCAGGTTGGAGGTGGCTTCACCTGAAAGCTTCCACCAGACTGGTTGTTATGGAATGGTGAGACTGGACGACGAGGTGAATCTCATTTCCAGAATGAGGAGGATGTTTTGGGCCTGAATGAGGAAACAGGAACAGTGTTTGCACCCATATAGGCCTGGATTGTTGTAAGTGGCTGATATGGCCCCAAATCACATAGGTCATATTAAGATTTCTTCCTCTCCAAGCTTAGGGTTTAAATTGAGACTTGCCAACCCACTGATGCTCTAGGCTTAATTTTCCAAGCGGATCTTAATAAGCTTGACTCTACAAAATGGGCCTTCCCCTGCCTAGAGCCGGAAGGAGTTGTTTTTGGGCTCTTAGGCCTGATGGGCAGAGAGGCACTAGTCCTTTGGCATCTGAGCATGTGATAACCCTCCTCTTCTCCGCCCTGCCCCCCCAAGAGTCTGATCAGCCTCCCCTATCACTGGTAACATTTACTGTGTGGTTGTAATTCTTCCCTCCAAAGGGTTAGTTCAACTTTGTAAGGTGTCTGCCTCCCTCTCCTCAATCCTCCCTCCTTGAAAACCTTGAAGGGGAGATTGTTTTGTGGGTGCTGCACACACCCTGGTGGATAGGTGAGTGGTCGTGAGGACTAAACAAGCAAATGAAAGGACCGGGCCTGGAAAAAATACTTGTCAGAGAGATAGTGAAGAACATTTGCAAGGGAGTGATTGCTCTCTCCAAGTCTAGTTAACCTTTCGTTATCCATGCTAATAATAATTTCCTTTCAGCTGTGGAATGTGGCCTAAAATGCATATAATCTCTTTCTCCCAAACACTAATCTCTGTATTGCCTCGGAGTCCCATTTAGATTAGTTCAGCAGTCCCCAGATGGGGACCTGACTTGGCAGTGAAGAGGAGAAGGCAGGCGAACCACAAAGGGCATCATGTATATGTGGCTGGTTGAAACCACTCCCGCTCCCCTTTTTTTTGTTGGCCTCTCTGCAGTTTGGCCATGTAAAGGGAGAACCGGGGCATGTCGAGGCAGGAGGTGAAAAGGTTTATATCGTTGCCCTTCTTCTCTTTTACATACATCCTCATGGAGATTGGGAGTTAGTGCACTTGTCTTTTGAGATTTGGATGGTGAACTATTTCTGTGAATTCAAGGATGTGAGAAGGTGGAAACCCAGGTGTTGGTTGGGGGTGGGGGTGTAAGAAGAAGGAGGCAGTGAGGGGTCCAGGATTGGTGTGAGAAGCTCCACAGGGAGTTTGTATACCCTCACAGCCTTTCAGGATTGTATAGCTTGGTTTCCTAAATACTGCAGAAAGTGTCTCATTTGATCCTTAAACAATGTTTCTTTGAGGTAGACAATCAGAGATTATTATGCCCATTTTACATAAGGGGAAATTGAGGCTTGGACAGGACACATGACTTTTCCGGTGCCATCTTTTTTTTTAATTATATTTTATTGCACTTTAGATGAAAGTTTACAGTGCAAATTAGTTTCTCATTCAAGAATTTATACACGACTTGTTTTGTGACATTGACTGCAATCCCCACAACATGTCAATACTTTCCCCTTTTCCAACCCAGGTCCCCCATGTCCATTCGTCCAGTTTTCCCGTCTGTTCCTGCTTTTGAGCAAGTGTTGCCCGTTTGGTCTTGTATACTTGATTGAACTAAGAAGCACATTCCTCAGTGTGTTACTGTTTGTTTTATAGGCTGGTCTAATCTTTGGCTGAAAGGTGGACTTGAGGAGTGGCTTCAGTTCTGAGTTAGCAGGGTGTCTGGGGGCTGTAGTGTCGGGGGTTTCTCCAGTCTCTGTCAGACCAGTAAGTCTGGGCTTTTTGATGAATTTGAATTTCATTCCACATTTTTTTCCTACTCTGTCCGGGACCCTCTGTTGTGATCCCCATGAGGGTGGTTGGTGGTAGTAGCCGAGCACCATCTAGTTCTGGGCTCAGGTTGGTGGAGGCTGTGGTTTGAGTGGTCCATTAGTCCTTTGGACTAATCTTTTCCTGTGTCTTTGATTTTTTTCATTTTCCTTTGCTCTGGACAGGATGGGACCAAGAGGTGTATCTTAGATGGCTCCTCACAAGCTTTTAAGACCCCAGATGCTACTCACCAAAGTTGGATATAGAACGTTATCTTTATGAACTGTGTTATGCCAGTTGACCTAGATGTCCCCGAGACTATGGTCCCCAGCCCTCAACTCCAGTAACTCAGTCCCTCAAGGTGTTTGGATGCGTCCTGGAAGCTTCTATCCCAGTGCCATCTTGCCTGACTAGTGGGAGAATCTGGGCTCAAGCGCAGGTCTTATGATTCTGAGGCCATGGCTGATGAGGCAAATATGCTGGCCCTATGGTTTTTTTTTTTTTTTTTCATGGAATGGAATGGAAGGCACCCTGGTGGCGCAGTGTGTTAAGAGGTCAGCCAAAAGGTCGGCAGTTTGAATCTACCAGCTGCTCCTTGGAAACTCTATGGGGCAGTTCTCCTTTGTCTTAGAGGGTCACTATGAGTTGGAAACGACTTGGTGGCAATTTTTTTTTTTTTTTAATGGAATGTGTGGATACCGTTTTATGTTTTCTCTTTGACAGTAGGGGAAGATTCTATACAGCCATCAAAGTATTCTCCTGCATTTCTGTTTAATAGTATTGGGCTCATACCATTTCAAGCACCATTTTCTCCTTTGGGATGATACAGCTTTACAGAGTGAGCGCATTCCTCACCTCCATCCCTACTCATTCTATTTCCCATTAAGAGGGCCTATTCCGGGGTCCAGGTCTCCTAAGTATCTCCAACTGCACTGGATCTTGCCTGTTAGTTGTAGGCTCATTCTAAGGCACCTTTTTACATCACGGGTTCAAGGCCTTATAGGTTTTAAATAATTCACAGTCTTAGACCATACTGGAGGGGTTGAGTGGGAGGAAATGTTGCAGATTAGGGAGTCAGGGACTCTTTTAGTTTGTCAGTTTGTTGAGCCTAGTGTTGGGTGCTGTAAGAGAATTTTAGGAAGTTATACAGCTCTTGATCACAAAGAGTGTGCAATCTTAAGTAGCGAAGCTAGGGCACATGAGACCACACAAGACCACATAAAAAGCAACACTAGACTGTAAGCTCTGTGAAGGCAGGGACTGTGTTCGGTTTGTTTGTGTTATATCATATGTGTCTTGCTCAGTGCCTTCCAAGTGGTAAGTGCTCAATAAATATTTGACAAATGAATGTTAGAATGAATAAACATGCCAAAACCAACCCATTCCTGTCGAATTGATTTTGACTCATAGTGACCCTATAGGACAGAGTAGAGCTGCCCGGTAGCGTTTCCAAGGAGCAGCTGGTGGATTTGAACTGCCGACCTTTTAGTTAGCAGCTATCTCTTAACTGCGGCACCACCAACAAAAAAACCAAACCCACTGTCGTCAAGTGGATTCCGACTCATAGCGAGCCAACAGGACAGAGTAGGACTACCCCGTAGAGTTTCCGAGGAGCGCCTGGTGGATTTGAACTGCTGACCTTTTGGTCAGCGGCCATAGCTCTTAACCACTATGCCACCAGGGTTTCCACTGCACCACCAGCAAGTATAAATTCTTCCACTTCAGGTTGTTTGAACGATCATGCATTACTTTCAGATGTTGTTAAATAAGGTCATTAGAGAAGACTTCCTGGGTGACGTGCATTTTCTAGGAGATAAGCAGCATGATGGAGGATCATGTATTTGGAAAGGCATTACGGCTTAAAGTAAAGGAGAGCTTTTTATCCCCTTGTTGGGTTCATAGAAAGCATGTATTTGTGACTAATTTTTGTCTTTTATTGTTAATCAGATGTTACGAAAAATGAGCTAAAGTATAGGTGTTCATGCTCCTTTCAGTTTCTGTCCATGGACAGTTCATTGCCTGTTAATACCTATTCCTTCCAAGGGTTTCTAAAAATGTGTGATATTGCAAACAGAGATAATAATGTTGCTGAATTATCTTTACAGCAATGGTAATGACTTTTGCTAAGCCATCTATATCCATGTGCCTACTTCCCACGGCAAATGCTTTTGAGACAGCCA
This sequence comes from Loxodonta africana, assembly GCF_030014295.1. Lineage (NCBI taxonomy): Eukaryota > Metazoa > Chordata > Mammalia > Proboscidea > Elephantidae > Loxodonta > Loxodonta africana. The sequence goes on along the minus strand of NC_087344.1, from coordinate 189,625,389 downwards.
GATGCGTTAGGAGTTTGCATCCATGAAACAGCTTTTCTCTGTGAAAGTTTATTAGCTCACGTGAGGCCCAAACAAGACAGTGCCCTACAGAAGAACTAGATTTCTTATTCTTGCTTTGTGCCCTAGCTTTACCCCTTAACCCTGTGACCTTGGGCGAATCACATAGCTCCTCTGGTTTCCTCATCTGTGAAGCAGTCACTGATTTATATGAAGTAGTTCCCACTTCACATTTTCCCGTCGTGTGTCATTTGAAGATGATACTATTTGTCCTACCTCTCGGGGCTGTTGAAAGGAGCAAATCATATAAGGTAATATATTTCACCTTGTTTTCTAAACTGTAAAACTCTGGATAAAGTTTAAATGGTGAATTCATGTACGTAATTTAGCTTCATGCACTACTTCCTGAGCTAAGTAGCCCAAAACAAATTAAGGGTGGCTGAAAGATCTTTCCATAAACATTTTTAAGAATTCAACGAGAGTAAGCAGGCTTTATCGTTGCAGGAGTGCATGAGGTTAGAAGGTCTACTTTTCCAGTGGTCAGGGTTGGGTGATGATACTAGAAGAATATTGAGAAGAGGAAGGTTATGGAATCTCTTTCCTAGGAATTTTGATGAATGAGAGAGATTTCTCTCTCAGCTGCCTTGGCTCACTTACATGTCTTTCAATGACAGGGATAGAAAGGATTTACTTTGTGATCCCTGGCCATCCCTTGTCTTAGAAGCATGTGAATTTCCTAATTCAAAATAGATCCAGACCCAGAAACTGTTCCCTGAATGTAGCCTTTCCCTAGCCTATAGCCTTTCTTTCTAGAAGAGGTAGAAATCTAGCATCAGGTGTGTGCGGCAGGAGGGAGCGGGATGGTAGGTAGGCCTGTCTTAGGGAAAAGCCTTCAGGCTAAGGGAAAGGTTTATAGAGAAGAGATGTTGGTGGTTGAGACTGAGGAGACTGGGCTTATCTGAGAAACCAGGAGGGAAGAGTAGATGATGAGTAGTTGTAGATCACTTCCTACCTTGACTTCAGTTCTTTATTCAGCCCTGGAACCAAGAAATCCCTGCACATTTAGCTGAGCTACTACTTAGTTTTGGAGGTTGACTGCCCGGAAAGATGGCAGGGATTAGGGCTTTAAACCAGTTCTAATAAGTTCAGTCATAGCTGATGAAGCGAAACCAGAACAGACCCGAATTTTTAAAATTTGGGTGATGCAGAACCATAACCCAAATGGGGAGGATTACAGGTTTAAGCCCTGTAATGGGGAACTCCTAAGAAGCGTAGTGAGCCCTTTCTGGAGCCTGATGCATGAGACTGGGTTATTGCCAGGATTGAGGAGAGCGACACACATTCAAAGTGGTAAGGTTGGCTGCCATTTTTGAGTGGGGCACTGCTGTTTCCGACTGCGCAAAATCCGATGCACAAGAAATTTGGTGGTTCTGCAACGCCTCCACTGCCCTTAGTTTTCTAACAGGGAGATTAAGTTTCTAGGAGGGGTTTGACCCATCATTTTTCCTGTTCCGGTTATGGTTCCGGTTCACCCAAATTTTAAAAAATCTGGGTCTGTGCCGGTGTCACTTCTTTGGCCATAAATGAACTGGGAAGAACTGGTTTGAAGCCCTGGCAGGGATCCAGAGCTACAAATGGTAAGTTCCCCAAAATTCCAAGTCTTCTCCAAAATGCACCCTTGTTCCTGTTTAGGGATGTGAGATGAGAGATGGCAGTGGATTTGCAGATGAAACATTTGGTGATTAATCACTATTATGACCAAGAGCTGGCTAAGCTTAACTTCACGTGCTCAAAAACATTTCTAAAAGAGCAAATTTGCTTAGCTTTTCTTATAGTCAGGGTACTTGTTGGACAGAGTCCCTCCCCTCCACTTTAGGAGAATAGTCAAAAAATATGAAAAATTAAATGACAATATGAGTTCATCAAATATAAAAAAGATTTTGTAAAGGTGCATGTCACTAATCTCCAAATTAATATAAAACGGAGTTCTGGAAGCTCATAACCTCCATGGAATAGAATCTGGAAACCTTTGGATCGTGTCCCTTACAGCTTTAAAGGTCTGGGATTCTGTTGTGGGTGAAAGGGCTTTGTTAACAGTGAAGTTCTGTTAAAAATAAGAGAGGTATTATTTTAATCTGTTTTTGTCTGAATCAGCTTCACTCCTTCATAGTGGCATTGCCTTAAAAAAAATCCATTTTGTTTATTATTTTTAAAGCTTAATTCTAAAACTTACCATGTGGTTTGGAAGCCCCTCTCCACCATGCACTGCATTCTTTCTTCTTTTCTCACTCTATGTATTGGAAAAAAGACCCAAGCATAGACCTCTTAGTGGCATCCAAGGTCACTCCATCACTCAATGAGAGTAAGCAGTACTAAACCAAAAAAAAAACCCAAACCCACTGCCCTCAAGTCGATTCCGACTCATAGCAACCCTGTAGGACAGAGTAGTACTGTCCCAGCAGTTTCCAAGGAGCGCCTGGTAGATTCGAACTGCCGACATTTTGGTTAGAAGCTGTAGCACTTAACAACTATCCCACCAGGGTTTCCAGCAGTAGATGTTCCTAATTCTGGTCTCAAAAGAAAAAAAAAAAAAAATCACTATCTTATTAAAAGTAATCTCAGATCTCTTGTGAAATGAGGTTTGGAGTCCTGAGGGAAGAACACCAGGTCTTTGGAGAAGACTTTGATGAACGCACATTTTCTTTAATTTATCATATTTTTTTGTCTGTTCTAAACTGGAGGGCAGGGACTGTGTCTAACAAGTACCTTGACTATAAGTAGAACTAGGTGCTGGGGCTGGCTTTGCTACCAGCAAGGTGGATAAACTTGAAAAGATAGCTGCTCTGGACCTCAGTTTTCTTATCTGGCAAAGTGAACAGTTTAGGCTAGCCAACCTCTAAGGTTTGATTCCTTCTAGCTGTTCCATTCGTTGAGCCTGTGAAACATGATGCCTTGTGTCCTTTCTTTCCGTGAGCCAGGACTGTTTCAGGAATCACGATCTGACCTTCCTGGAAATCAGTGACGGTTTGAAAAGATCGGGGAACAGAGCTCCCTTGTGAAATGGGAAAAGAAAGTAGAAGCATAGCAGTGTGGAAACTTGGGAAATCTGTGGCCCTGAATAGAATTGGAGTAGAATTTGGAAGGTGTTTTCAAGGGCTGGAAAAACACCCAGATGTGTGGTACTGAAACAGTTGGACAGACTTGAGGGAAAAATCACAGAAGTCTGGTAGGATCTTAAGGCATCACCTTGCCCTTTCCTCTTGACTCCAAATAGGTATCTCTTGAGCTCATAAAGACAGATAGGGCTGCTTCCATCTTCTGTGATCTCTTGGGGAAGGTGGTTCCATGAGTTCAACGTTATAAATTCCTTTGGAATTCAGACTGACCTTTGCTAGCTTTATTGTCTTTTAATTCTGATTTCAATGTAGGCCCTATCATCACTAGTATCCTTCTGTCATCTATATTGACTTCTTTGAAGTTTTCCTCCCCATTCTAAAGGATAGCAAACTAAGATATGAATGTGTTGAGAAAGGGGCTTTGAAAAGTTAAGGAGATTTCGGGGTCTTGAATTCCGGCCCTCACTTCTTTCTCTCCAGTGTCTGGGAGCAGCTCCTAAACGGGTATGATAGGATCCATAGCCGCTTGCTCTGACCTGACCTCAAATCAACAGAAGGAACCAATCTAGCAACCTTCCAAGCGATGACATATGATCTTTGGTACTGTGGCACTTGCAATCCATTGGTTGGACAGCAAATATTTTTCATATGGTCCATGCGTAGCTCAGTTCTCGGTGCTCTGGGAGATAATATGTAAGTATGTGGAGCTTACATTCTTCTTAGGAAATGCTATTATGAAACAACACAAAACAGTATTAAGGTAGTACGTAATTGCTGAATCTTGGTATACACCAAAAATGTACATTTAAAGAAGAGAGGAAAGTCCGTGCTAATAAGAATAGCCAGGGAAGGGAGCAGTTAGAATTTATTTAGATGGAAGAAAGAGAAGAGGCCATTTCAGACAAGGGGACAACATAACCAAAGGTTCTGGGGTGGAACCAATCAAGGTATGATCTTGGGTGGTAAGATCATAGGTCTTTGTAGAGCAGAGCAAAATTAGGTTGACGAGGTGAGTAGGGTGGGGGATAGAGGTATTCAGACTCGTAGGAGGAAAAAGGGAGCCAGTGAAGGTATATATATTATATGATGATAAAAGTAGTGGTTAAGAGAGAATTCTGATTGGAAGAGCACTTGAAGTCAGGTGGGCCAGCTAGGAGTTTTTACAGCAGTCCTGGGAAAAAATAATGAGTTACTGAATCAAGATGGTTGTGGTGGGAATGAAGAAGGTGGTCAGGGTTTGGAAGGCATTTTGGAAGGAGTATCAACAAGGTAACCCTGGTTGCATCATGGTTAAGAGCTACGGCTGCTAACCAAAAGGTCAGCAGTTTGAATCCACCAGACACTCCTTGGAAACAGTATGGGGCAGTTCTGCTGTGTCCGTTTAGGGTCGCTATGAGTTGGAATCAACTCGATGGCAGTGTTTTTTGTTTTTTTTTTTTTAATCAACAAGGTATGTTAGGGTCAAATCAAATTTGACTCCCATGTTTTTGAGACCGGTTGGCTAGGAAAAGGACAGTGCTATTGATAGAGTAGGATCATCATTAAAAGTCACTCAATCTCCCATTGATAACCAGCAATTCACTGAATACAGCATATTGAATGATATTTATCTTGCTAAGATCCTTCCGTTAGATCCTTTCTATCACATGGTTTCAGAGTTCTTCAGTGCAGCTTTTTAAAGGGTATGAGGGGAGTCAGCTCTGGGAGATCCCGCAGGAAATTGGACCATGATTTGAGGAAGCTAGCATACATTTGATGAATACCCCATTCCCACATAGCAAGCCAAAGTCCAGGGCTAGAGGGACATCTGTGCAAAAACCATCCTAGTAGCATAATAGAGAGGATGTAGGACTTCCAGCGAGAAGATCTGCTTGAGCTACAGCTCAGCCACTAACTAGCTGTGTGAGCAGGACGATTTGTGTGAAGAGCACATTGTGAACTCTATAGTGCCAAACATATGGTGGATGTTGTGAAGGCATTTGGTTTGGCAAGGACCCCAGATGGGCCTGAACTCTCCTCAGCTGCTGCTGGAAGACCTGTACTTGGGTTACCCTTAGGCCTATGCTGATTCTCAAGACTGGCAGGCATGCATAGGGGAACATTTTGAACAAACGCAGGACCATAGTTAAAAATCAGGTGCTTACGATCTCATCCTTCTTTGCTAGAAACCTGTAGAGTCTTTCCTTTCTAACCTGAATATTCCAGCTCACCAATTGTATGTCTTATTAATGTACCCTAGCACCCTGCTTTAGCTGTTTTCCATACCTTCACATGAGTGATCTTTTTCTCCCCCCAACTCCATTAGTCTTATATCATTCAAGGACATTTTTTTTGGTTAATACCACGAAACCCCACATACATTTTTTTATTCAACATTTCTTTTGTGCATACATACAGCAGTTGGACTCTTATGTTTTATTTTGCTTGTGTAAAATAATTTATGTAAAAGTTGTAGCAGAATGCCTAGCACGTGATAGACTTCTAGATAACTGTTGGTGCTATTCCATTCTTTGCATGTTTTATGTTGGTCGTTGTATCTTATCCTGTTGCTCTGGATTCCTCCTCATTTTTGTCCTTGTCTTCTAGCACCTGGATTAGTTCTCTGTATACAAGGTATACTCCGTGCCTGCCTCTTCTTGACTTGAACCGTAGCTCATACTTGACATTTCTGAGTCACTCCATGCTTAGCTGTGGATTTCAAGAAGGCAGCTGTAAATACTGCTGCCAGGAACTGAGACCAAGATCCCCCCTTGTTCTTATTGGGTGCTAGATCCTGGGTACTTGGTATTTCTTCCAAGGACAGAGCAGCCTTGTTGGGGCTGCTTGCCTTCAGCTTCCCAGAGTTCTGGGGATTCCCCACTGGCGGCATGGCTTCCGGCTGCCTTTCCCTACAGGGGTCTGACAGGCACAGGGCCCACACTGCTATTGTCCTGTCTGCCCCAGGCTGGCCCCATTCATCTCCCAGAGCAGGGCCCTCAGAAGCTTCCCTCCAAGAGACTGCTGCTGCTGTAGAGAAAAGCAAGCGTTGTTCTAGGGGGAGGTGGCTGGAGAGAGTGGAGTAAATAGCTTTGTGAATGGGACCTTGTATGAGGCTAGAGCTGCAGACCCTCTTCTCTTCAGAGCCCTAGGCACAGGGGCAAAAAACCACTAGGGTTTCAGTGTCTTCACAGGAACAGAGTCTCAGGGTTAGGAAAATTCATGCTGTCCCTCAAATAAGAAGATTGGTCCATTTAACAAATCTTCACCTGGCATGATGCTGGACACTGGGGATTCAGTGTGAATAAATCGCATACCCTGCCCTCAGGGAGCTTAGGTTTTTGTCGTGAGGGAAGGGGAAAAGTAGGAAAGGGGAAAAGTAAGCAGATTCGTATGATAGCACTCTGAGCTTCCTCCTCTGATACCAGTTGAAGCACCTAGGAGGGACACCTAAGGAAGGTTTCCTGGAGGAAGGGACTTTTATATTGAGGCCTGAAAATGAAAGTCCGACTGGAGAGGGGGAAAGTCCAGGTAGAGGGAGCAGCAAGAGCAGAAGCCATGAGGCAAGAAAGAACATGGTGTTGTGGGAATTGAAAGCAGCTATGATGTATACTGAGACCATAGAGCAATAGGGGATTAAATGAAACTGGAGGATAGACAGGAGTCAAGGACCGTCTAATCCATGTTAGGGGTTTTAGACTTTATTCTAGAGGCAATGGGGAACCATTGCAAGATTTTAAGTAGAGAGTGACATAAAATATGCCTTTATAAAAACAAGGTCACCCTGGCTGCAGTGTGAACATTGAATTGGAAGAGTGAAAGAGTAGAGAGAGGGAAAATGGGTTAGGAGACCACTGCAGTAATATGGGCAAGAGGCGAGAGAGGCATCTACTAGGGAAGTAGAATGGAGGATAGAGAAAAAGGAAGGATTAGAAATCGAGTTGATTATAGCGGTGTGGTACAAGAGATTGTGGGGCAAGGATGATGCCCCTATTCTTGTCTTGGGCGACTGGATGGTACTACTCAATGAAAAAGGGAACTGTAGAAGAAATTGAGGACTCCCTGGGTGGCAGAAATGGTTAGGCACTTGACTGTTAGCCTAAAGGTTGGTGGTTCAAACCCACCCAGAGGCACCTCAGAAAACAGGCCTGGCGATCTACTTCTGAAAGGTCACAGCCTTGAAAACCATACAGAGCAGTTCTACTCTGCACACATGGGGTTACCATGAGTCGTGATTGACTCATTGGCAGCTAACGATAACAACAGAGGAAAAGCGTGATTGAGGGAAGGAGATGGATAGTTTCCATCTTGGACATTGTTGAGTTTGAAGTGCCTGTGGGACATCCCAGGGAAGATGTTCAGCAGGCAGTTGGATACATAGATCCGGGATCAGGAGGGTGTTCTGGCATAGGGAATTATGGTTGCGTGTCGTCAGCATCTAGACAGAGTGGTCAAAGCACGAGATTGTCCAGAAACAGGTTGCAGAGTGAGAAGGGGCCTTGGACAGAACCCTGAGGGGCACTACATTTAAAGGTGTGAGGCAGAGGACTCAGAAACTGGGAGGGAGCGGCAGAGAAACAGAAGGAAACCAGGGCAGTGTGGAATCTCAGAAATGAAGGGAGGGCGTGGTCAACAGTGTCAAATGCTCCCAAGAGGTCAAGCATGAAAAGGACAAAGAAAAGTGGATATAGAAACTAGGAGGATATTCATGGCTTTGGTGAGTGATTTCTTGGAGTGCGCAGGCAGGAGCCAATTTGCAGCAGGTTTAAGAGAAAAGAGGTGAAGACTAATGATAGACTAGTCAATTCTTTTATGAAGTTTGGCCTGAAAGAATAGGAAATAAAATATTGCTCCTGGTTCCTGAGTTTATTTTTTCAAGTAGTAATAGGTTGCCTTAAGTCAGAGGTTCTTAATTTTTGGCATACATCAGAATCACCTGGAGCGTTTGTTAAAACAAATTGCTGGGCCCACCCCCAGAACTTCTGACTCAGTAAGTTTGGGTTGGGGGGTAAGAATCGGCATTTTTAACAATTTCCCAGTTGATGCTGACACTAGGGTTCCCTACTTTGAGAGCCACTGCTGTGTTCTTGACAGTTCTTCTGCTCTTAGCTTTTGTATCAGTAATCATGCATTTTTCAGTAGGTTATGAAAGCCTCGTGGGCAAGGACAGATTACTTTCTTATCTCCGTAATCTTCACACCTAGCCTAGTGCCTGGCAAACAGTAGATATTCCATACATATTGGTTAAATGAATTTATTTGAACCAGGTGACTTAACTAAAGCAGAATTTCTGGGCTCTGACCTGTGAAGCCTTATTTAGCTAAGTTCTAAGTTCTATCCAGGGCTTCAAGAACCATCTGGTTTGAACCCCTGCTGAGAATGTGCGTTTCTAACACGTCCTAGGAAGTTATACATAAGAATCACCAGGGATCTTATTAAAATGTAGGTTCTGACTCAGTATATCTAGGGTGGAAATGCAAATTTTCAGCAGGGGTTTGAACCTGGTTCTGTCTCTGGCACAGGCGCAAATCAATCGTAGCTACTAGAGATCTCTAAGGGTGATAGGTTTGTAGGGTCAAGATTTTTGTAATTTTTAAAAAAATTATTATTGTACATTAGATGAAGGTTTACAGGACAAAGTAGCTTCTCATTAAACAATTAGTACACATACTGTTTTGTGACATTGGTTACCAACCCCACAACATGTCAACACACTCCCCTTCTCAACCTTCAGTTCCCTATTACCAGCTTTCCTGTCCCCTCCTGCCTTCTAGTCCTTGCCCCTGGGCTGGTGTGCCCCTTTAGTCTCATTTTGTTTTATGGGCCCGTCTGATCTTTGGCTGAAGGGTGAACCTCAGGAGTGACTTCATTACTGAGATAAAAGGGTATCTGGGGGCCATATTCTCAGGGTTTCTCAAGTCTCATTCAGGCCAGTAAGCCTGGTCTTTTTTTGTGAGTTAGATTTTTGTTCTACATTTTTCTCCAGCTCTGGCTGGGACCCTCTATTGTGATCTCTGGCAGAGCAGTTGGTGGTGGTAGCCCGGTACCATCTAGTAGTGCTGGCCTCACCAGGTGGAGGCTGTGGTAGTTGTGGTCCATCAGTCATTTGGACTGATCTTTCCCTTCTGAAGATTTTTATAATTTCAGTGTAAACTAAAGCCAAAATTAGAAAAGCAGAAATCTTACAGAAAGTAAATGTCAAAATCAAATATACGTAATTTCAATAATTCAGTGTTGGATTAAGTGAAGTAATACCTTCCCTAACATGGTTCCCCAAGCTGCTGCCAGATTCTGAATTTTTCAGTGGGAAAGATCCTTGGAATGTGAGTAATTCCTCTTAGAATGGTGTAGTTAGCTGCCTCAGGTCGGCTTCCAACTCAGGACAACCCCGTGCACAACAGAACGAAATGCTGCCTGGTCATGTGCCATCCCCGTGATGGGTTGTGGATTGGACCTTTGTGATCCGTAGAATCTTCATGGGCTGATTTCTGAAGGTAGATTGCCAGGCCTTTCTTCCTAGTTTGTCTTCAGTTGGGAAGCTCCACTGAAACTGTTCGGCATCATAGCAACACATAAGCTACCACTGACAGATGGGTGGTGGCTGCATTTGGGGTATGTTGGCTGGAAATTGAACCTGTTCTCTTTATGAAAGGGGAGGATTCTACCACTGGACCACCAATGTCCTCAGAATGTTGGTAGAGCTCTTAAAATGTGGTTCCTGCATCTCTCGAATATGGTTCCACAGATTGGTCGTTTGACCCTTGCCCCAGCCCACACCACTACGCATGGCTTCTCTGCTCAAGGGATAGGGCCGGGGATCCCTTGCTGTGCTGGGGCCTCTGCCACTGGCCTTGAAATTGGGTTTAGAGGCCACACAACTGGGGCTTCCAGGAGTCCCCAGACCTTTAGTTTCTCCCCCTTGTCTTGCCTTTTGTAACGTTCTTTTTACCTGATGAATCTGTGGGTCATTTTTCATAATTTCTTGAAGACCCTCTAGATTGTCCAGACCAGAGGTCCCAGGAGCCTGAGCTGTAGGTGTTGGTCAGGGGATAGTGGTAGAAGCAGGGCAAGGCCTGGCAATTCCTGTGCCAGAGTCCTAAACAGCACTTCAGACCTTAGGATCATTTAATTATAACAATCAGAAACCCAGAAGGAATCTTAGTTCTCTCAGGTAGTCCTAGCCTTGGGCTAGTAGCTATATATATTCCTGTTTTTAGCTCATGTTCCATAGTCCTGAACTTGAGGTCTGGCAGGTTGAGAAAGGACTAGGTAAGACGTAGGGAGAGAGATCACTTGACCTAGATCCAACATGGGATTCTCAAAGGATTTGTTTGCCTTCTCCCTTGTTAAGACCTTACTTCCCATTTGTTGGTTTGGGATGTGGGAATTTTTTATTCATTCAACACATTTATTAAGTGGATATTAAATGTTAGGCAGTATTCTAGGATACACTGGAGTTTATACCCTACTGGAGGAAGACAGCAAGTAAATATGTGACACATTATTATTATTAGTTATGAATCCGAGCATAAATGAATTTAGTAAAACCTGCATTTATAACTATTGGGGAGAGGCAGAAGGGGCGATGTGACTGAGATAAAAGCAAAGATTGGGGCCAGGAGGAGAAGCCAGTTTTTAAAGTAGGAGAGGAGACGATTGATGAGAGGAGAGACGTTTTAAAACTAGGGGCAATAACGATGACACTGCTTTGTATTTCTGCGAATAACAATATGTACTTGGTAGAGTGGTTTTTGTCTGTTATCTAATTTGAGGTAATCAGGGCAAGTATTTTCATTCCCATTTATGGATGAGGAAACAAGCTCAGGGAGGCTTAGTGACTTACCTAATAAATTAGTAGGTAATGAAGCTGGGGTTTAAAACAAACAAAAAAAACCCTGAGCCTACTGAGCCTAGCCTAGTGCTGTTTCCATTCTCCTATACCCCTGGCAAGCCTTAGAGGTAAAAATGTGTACCTAAGTCTTGTGAGGGAGCCACACATCAGGTTTGCTTGACAGCAATGAAAGGTATTCTCCAGGAATAAGAGATGGGTAAGTCAGAAGTCAGGTCTCCTGAGTTTTTGTTTCTCTTCTCGATAAATTCTCCTTGTCCTCGGCTTCCCGAAAACCTGAGGTTTGCATTCACTATCCAAGAAGAGGATAGCTCCCCGCTTTGTCTTTGCCGTCTGGTTAGTTAATGACAGGGAAAGAGTTTGGTGCTCTGGGGCCGGTAAGTTCAGTGAGGGGGAATAGGATCTCAAAAGTGACTCAGCACCCTTGCGCTAAGCCCTGTGGTGTTTTTAAGCTTTGCAGGGGCCTTATGTGCACTGTGGTGCCTGGCACAGTGCCTCCGTGTAGTGGAGGGATGCTCAGTAAAGATGTATTGAATGAATGGATACATTCCTTAAATAACAGCTTCATTGGGATATAATTCACATACCTTAAAATTTACCGCTTTAGGGTGTATAATACAGTGGTTTTTAGTGTATTCACATAGTTGTGAACCATCATCACTATTAATTCCAGAATATTTTCATCACCCCAAAAGGAAACCCCATAGCCATTAACAGTCAGCCCCCATTGCCCCCTGCTGTAGCCTCTGACAACCACTAATCTTTCTCTCCATGGGTTTGCCTCTTCTGGACGATTATATGTGAAGGGAATCATACGCTATGTGGCCTTTTGTGTCTCACTTCTTTCACTTAGCACAGTGTTTTCAAAACCCATCCATGTCGTATAACATGTATCAGTACTTCATTCCTTTTTATGGCTGGATAATGTTGGAATTGCCAGACTCTTGTCCAAAGTGGGTGCATCGTTTTACATTTCCACCAGCCGTCTGTGAGGGCCCAGTTTCTCCATATCCTCAGCAGCACTTGTTATTGTCTGTCTTTGTGATGATAGCTATCTTAGTGGGGAAACCCTGGTGGCATAGTGGTTAAGCGCTACAGCTGCTAACCAAAGGGCCAGCAGTTCGAATCCGCCAGGCACTCCTTGGAAACTCCGTGAGGCAGTTCTACTCTACCCTATAGTGTCGCTAGGAGTCGGAATCAACTCAACGGCACTGGGTTTGGTTTTGGTTTTTGGTATCTTAGTGGGGGGTGAAGTGCAACCTCATTGTGGTTTTGATTTGCAGTTCCCTAATGGCTGATGACGGGGCACAGCATTTAAGAGCTCAGCTGCTAACCAAAAAGGTTGGCAGTTCAAATCCACCAGCCACTCCTTGGAAACCCTTTGGGGCAACTTTATTCTGTCCCGTAGGGTCGCTATGCATCGGAATCTACTTGATGGCAGCGGGTCTTTTGGTAATGGCTGATGATGCTAAGCCTCATGTACTTATTGACCACTTGTATATCTTTGGAGAAATGTCTGTTCACATCCTTAGCCCCTTTAAAAAATTGAGTTATTTGTCTTTTTGTTGTTGACAAATGGGTACAATTTTAAGTTTAACCTCCCTAGGCCTCAGGTTTCTACTGGCTAGGCCTCAGTTTTATCCATTATAAGTTGGACAAGTTAGATTTGATCTCCAACATCCATCCGACTCTAATATTTATTCTGTAGTACCTTGGTCACTCCTTTAAGTTCTACTCACTACCGTGTCACAGTATAATCTGATTGTTAGAAATATGACTTTTGTGTCAGGATAGACCTGGGTTTCCCATTACTTAAACTCTTGAAGCCTGTTTCTCCCTTTGAACAATGAGAAACGTAGTATTTCTTTCATAGAGTTCTTGCAAAAATGAAAGAAAATAATGCATGTAATTAGCAAAATGCCTAACATAGAAGCTCAGTAATTGTCAGCTATTATTAATATCTTATTATTACCTTGTGTCTTGTAGTTTCCAGTTGGTCAAGCCAGGTCCCCATCCCCTCAGTGTGACTTAACCTGTCCTGACCTTTGAGCCTTCGCACAGATGTTTATTGTTCAGGTCATCCATTGCTACGTAACAAACCAACCCCAAACAGTGACTTAACATAATACCAGTCATTTATTTTGCTTATGATTCTGGAGGTCGATTGGGTCCAGCTAAGCAGATATTCTCAATTGGGGTCTCTCGTGCAGTTGCTGGACTGCATGTAGGACTGGGTTGGCGAAAGCTTCTTCACTCTGGCACCTCTGTTGGGAAGATTCAAACAGCTGGAACAGCCACAGCTCCTTGGGCATCTCTCTCTCTCTCTGATCTCTCTAAATTATCTTGCCATATGGTTGCCTCAAGGTAGCAGAACTTTTTATAAGGTGGCCAAATCTCCAAGAGCAAACATCCCAAAATGTTTGCAGAAGCTGTTTCGCCTTTTATTGGCTAGTCTCAAAAGTCACGGTGTCACTTCTGCTGTACTCTTAGTTGAAAGAGCCACAAAGGCCTGCCTGGGATCAAGGGGTGGGGGAGATATAGACTCAGCCTCTTGATGGGGAATGGGAAACCCTGGTGGCGTAGTGGTTAAGTGCTACGGCTGCTAACCAAAGAGTCAGCAGTTCGAATCCACCAGGCGCTCCTTGGAAACTCTATGGGGCAGTTCTACCCTGTCCTATAGGGTCACTATGAGCCGGAATCAACGGCACTGGGTTTGGTTTTTTTTGGTTTTCTTGGTGGGGGAGTGGCAAGGCTCTGGAAGAGTATGAGGGACAGGAAATATTATTGCAGTCATTTTTGGAAATTTCAATTTGCCATAATTACTTAACCTCTTTGTCATTAATTTTTGTCTTGCCTCTCCTTCAAATACTAGTTGAAAACTTACCTACTAGTGAAGTCTTCCCTGACTGACTCTTCCTTGATTCAGGTTTTCTTTGTTTCTTTTATTGATTTCTTTTTTCTTTCTCTCTCTCTTTTTTTTTTTTTTATTGTAATGAAAACATACATACCAAAATATCTGCCAGCATAATACTGTACATTTACAACTCAGTGACATCGATTGCATTTTTCATCTTTGTGCCACCATTATTGTTACCCTTATCCAAAACATTCCACATCATTAACATAAACTCAGTGCCCACCAGACAAAAACTCCCCCTTCCCTTCCACCCCTGGTAACCATTAATAACCTTTGGTTTCTGTACGTTTGCTTGTTACATGCAAGTGAGATCATACAGCATTTCTCCTTTTGCAACTGACTTCAAGGTTCATCCATGTTGTGGCATGCGTCAGAATTGCATGAATCTTTACGGCTGCGTAACACTCCGTTATACGTACGTACCACGTTTTGTCTATCCACTCCTCTGTTGATGGACATTTTGGTTGTTTTTCCCTTTTGTTTATCATGAAAAGTGCTGCAGTGAACATTGGTGCACAGGTTTCTGTTTGTGTTCCTGCCCTCCCTTCTGGGTATATACCTAGAACTGGGATTGCTGGATCATATGGTAATTCTGTGTTCAACTTTTGGAGGAACCGCCAAATGGTTTTCCCTAGTGGCTGCGCCATTTTGCGTTCCTGCCAGCAGTGGATGAGGGTTCCAATTTCTCCACAATCTAGCTAACACTTGTTTTTCTTCCTTTCTTCTTTTTTTTGATCATTGCCGTTCTAATGGGGTTGAGGCACCCTGTTGATTTTTGAATGACACTGGACTATCTTTTCTTGTACGTCTTTGTCTGTAAATATTCCCACAATGCGTACAGCTAGGCTCTGTACTCTTTAAGTAATTATTTACTAAAGTCTCCAATTAGGATTTTTCCAATAACTCGGATCATCTAGTGTTCATATATGGACTGGTTCTTTTTTGGTTAAAGGTTCTCACAATTTTTCAGACTGTCTAGCCCCCTCACCATAGTCATCCGGCACTTTAGGGAGACCCAAGTTCTCACCCCATTGCTCTCTCACATGGTATTACATCCAACTTGCAGAAGTTAGGGGAAGGGATGATCCATAATGATGAGCATTTGTCTAGCACTTCACTGGTTTGTGAAAAGTGCTTTAACAGCCATACTGACATACAGTTATTACTGTTGTTCCCCAACAGGAGTTGAGACTTGAAATCGCATTGTCAATAACCTGTTGTCCTCTCACTCCACATCCTGGGCTTCCTCTCCTGCCTTGAGGAAGGCGTCTGGTTTGGCCCCATTTCACCACACTTAATCACCCAGAGCTCCACAGAGCCCCACAGTACTGATCTCAGAAATCACCTTACACCTTCTCATTTTCGTTGAAGGAACTGAATTCAGATGAAGTCTCTTTTTCCTACCATTTAGCCCTACCCTCTCCATAACAGTCATCTTGGTGATGTGGGACTTTAAGCTTTGTTTTCCTCTCGTGATCTTGCCTCTGCTGCTTTATTTACACCAGCGAATATGTTGCTGGGGAGCCCTCTGAGCTTGGTTACTTTGGAAAAGTACACTCCCAGTAGGGGCAAGTGTGTGTGCGTGTGTGCGCGTGCGCATGTGGGGACACGTACCTCTTGTTGGGGAAGTCTGAGGAATGATGCTTAGTAGGAAGCGTAAAATGAGCAAAAGGATGGGAAGGTAGCCAGAGAAGGTAGAGAAAATAATCTCCAGAAATGATGACTTTAAAGTTCTTTAATTGAGGAGAAGAGTACAGACAGAGGAAGAAGTGATGCTCTCGCTGCCCCTGACCTTGCTGATGGTCTGCGGTCGCTTCCAGATTGATACTTCTGTCATCAAGGGCCCTTCACTGAGTCTGGTTCATTTCATTTCCTGTCTTGGTGATCAAATGCTTGGGAAGTTTTATTAGGGTGCCATTGGAAGACCCAGGATATAAACCAGGCAAAGGATGGGAATCCACGTAATTTAATAATCCTTGCATTTCCAAGCATTTATACAGTGTTTTTATTCTTCAAAGCACTTTCCGTCTATGGTACTTTATCCTCACCACATATCTGTGAGGAAGAGCCTGGGGGATGATGAGGAGACATCTCTCTTCTGTTGACTTAGTTTCCCTTTCTTCCTCTCCTTCCTGGAGCCTAGGTTCCCCTAGGGTGCTCTGTTTTGACAGCTCTTTGCAGCGTTTGGAATTGCTTTCTTTCCCATACAACTTGACTCCTCTGCCTCTCTTTCCATGAATGGGGTGCCTCCCCTCTCCTAGTGGTAATTAACAGGGGAGCCCCGCTGATCTGTGTGGCCTCACAGCCTGTCATCATCAGTCTCATGGAGAGCCTTTTATAGGAAAGCTGCAAGATTAGAAAATAAATTGGCTGGGGCAGAAAGATTACTGACTCAGGCTGGGAGCCCGCAGCTTCAGGGAGATGTGGGGGAGGGGTGGTGAGGAGGGAAGAATGAGATAACTAGCTGGCAGCAGGCACCTACTGGAATCTGAGCTCCTTTTTCCCTCTCCACCAGTCCTATCAACCCAGTCCAACCCGTAGCGACTCTATAGGACTGCCCCATAGGGTTTCCAAGGCTGTGAATCTTTACCAAAGCAGACTGCTGAGTCTTTCTCCCGCAGAGCAGCTGGTAGATTCAAATCGCAGTCCCTTTGGTTGGCAACCGCGCGCTTTAACCACTGCGCCACTGGGGCTCCTAACAGTCCTATACCGCACCTTGCCTCAGTCACCATCATCTTCTTTAACATCCACTACTGTATTGGGTGCTCATCCCCTCTCCTCTAGATGCCTCAGCAGAGGTAATGGAGACAATGTGGCCTCTGCCATTAGGGAACCTAAAGGCTGGTTGGGAAGGCACCCGCAAAGGACCTAAGAACCCTCCTGCAGTGTCGTGCTTTTCTGCAAGGGTAGAGTAGCACCTCAGCCCACGCTGAGTGCTCGCTGTCTGCACCACCAGTTTGGTAGAGCTGGGGAACCTCCCCCTCTTTTTGAGCTCACCTTCAAGGTTTCTTTGGCGATTCATTAATTTCAAAAGGAAGTGTTTATTGATCCCAACTTGATGTGCCAGCGCTGTGCTAGAGGTCATGGGGATTTAATGTTTATAAGTATTACTGAACCTGAGGTATGTGTTCAAAAAATACAAAAGTAACAGTCACTCACGATGCCAGGGGAGTGACATATCCGACACATCTTTTGAAAGGTCCTCTCTGGTGTTAAGAATAGACTCGGGCTTCAAGACAAAAGCAGGGAGAACTGTGAAACTCTTGCAGTAGTCTAGGCAGAAGATGATAGGCGTAATTACTGAGTTAAAAGTCTCTGTATTGCCTATGGCACAGGCACAAATTTATTAAACTAGCGATTAGGCAGGATTTATGTACGGTTTTGTTCTCTTCCCCCATGCATTTTATCTTTAATATATCTTTGTGGGTCAAAGATGAAAAGGAAATTATTACAAATTGCCCTAAAATTAGCAAATAAATACGTTAAATAGATAGCAGGCACCTCCCCTACCTGCAGAGGTGGTTTTGGACGGTTAGTGAATTGGCCAATTTCATCGCAGCTTCACCTGACCTTCGTGACGTCACAATCCACAAGCCATTTGTTTTGTCTCATAGGAATCCCTTGTATTTGTATAGTACTTTGCAGTTTTATAGTTTGTTTTCACATATATTCTTTTTTTTATAACAGCTTTATTGAAATATAATTCACATACCATAAAACTCACTTTCTTAAAGTACACAGTTCAGTGGTCTTTAGTATATTCATTTTAGTTTAGTATAACCCAACCATTGCCACTAGCTAATTGCAGAACATTTTTATTACCCCCAAAAGGAAACACAGTGTCACTACACTATGAGCAACCAGTCTCCATTGTCCCCTCTCCACAGCCCCTGTCAATCACCAGTCTACTTTCTGTCTCTATGGTGTCATCTGTTCCAGATATTTCGTATAAATGGAAGCATACAATATACGGCCTTTTGTGTCTGGCTTTTTTCACTTAGCATGATGTTTTCTAGGTTCATCCATGTCATAGCATATATCAGGAAGTCACTCTTTTTTATGGCTATATACTGTTCCATCGTATGGATACACAGAATTTTGTTTATCCATTCATCAGTGATGGACATTTGGATTGTTCATTTTTTTACATCTATTATGAATAATACTGCTATGAACATTTGTGTACAAGTTTATCTATGGACATATATTTTCATTTCTCTTGGGTATACACCTATGAGTAGAATTGTTAGATCATATGGTAGCTGAATGTTCAACATTTTGAGGAACTGCCAAACTGTTTTCCAAAGTACCTACACCATTTTACATTCTTACCAGCAATGTGTGAGGGTTCTGAATTGTCCGCATTCTTGCCAACACTTGTTATTACCTGTGTTTTTTATTACAAGCCATCCTAGTGGATGTGAAGTGCTATTTCACTGTGTGTGTTTTTTAAATAATTTATTGAGGTGGAATTCAGATAACAAAGTTAACCATTTTAAAGCGAACAGTTCAGTGCCATTTAGTGTATCACAAAGATGAACGACATAGAAAAAAAAAAAAAAAACCCAAACCAGACCAGTTGCCATTGAGTTGATTCTGATTCGTGGTGACCCTGTTGTGTTGCAGGGTAGAACTGCTCTCTGTAGGGCTTTTGTGGCTTTAACCTTTTGGAAGCAGATCAGCAAGCCTGTCTTCCGTGGTGCCTCTGGGTGGGTTCGGACTGCCAACCTTTTGGTTAGTTGAGCACTTAACCGTTTGCACCACCCAGGATTCTTAAATCCAGACCCATTGCCATCAAGTCGATCCCAACTCGTAATGACCCCATGTGTTACAGAGTAAACCTGCTTCATAGGGTTTTCTTGGCTGTAAACCCATTGCCGTCAAGTCAATTTCGACTCAGAGCGACCCTGTAGGACAGGGTAGAACTGCCCCACAGGGTTCCCAAGGCTGTAATCTTTACAGAAGCAGGCTGCCACGTCTTTCTTCTGCGGAGTGGCTGGTGGATTCAAACCACTGACCTTTCAGTTAGTAGCTGAGTACTTAAGCGCTGCGCAGCCGGGGTTCCTTTTCTTGGCCATAATCTTTCTGAATGCAGCACCGGGCCTTTCTTCTGTGGCAGTGCTGGGTGGGTCTGAACGGCCAACCTTTAGGTTAGTAATGAAGCACAAACAGTTTGCACCACCCAGGGGCCTCACCGCTATCTAATTCCAGAACGTTTTCACACCCCAAAAAGAAACCCGGTAATCATTAACAGTCACTCACTATACTCTCCTTATAGCCCCTGGAAACCGCCAGTCTTCTTTCTGTCTGTATGGAGTTATCTATTCTGGATGCCTCATAAAAATGGAATCATACAAGGTTCATCCATGTCGTAGCATATACTGGTGCTTCCTTCCTTTTTATGACTGAATAATATTCCATTGTGTATATACTACATTGTTTATTTATTCATCTATTGATGGATAGTTGAGCTGTTTCCACTGTTTGGCTGTGTGCATAGTGCTGTTATCAACATGTATGTACACGTGTTTGAACACATCTTTCTACTTTATTTGGGTATAAATAGGAGCGGAAGTGCTGGATCCTATGGTAACTTTATGCTTAGAGTTGTGAGGAACTGCCACAGTGTTTTCCAAATGGGGTATACCGTTTTTCACTCCCACCAGCAGTGGATGAGGGTCCCAGTTTCTCCACATCCACAGCACTTACCATTGTCTCTCTTTAATTTTAGCCATCCTAGACGGTGTGTGAAGTGGTATCTCATTATGCTTTTGATTTGCATTTCCCTAATGACTAATGGCATTGAACATCTTTTCATGTGCTTATTGGGCATTTGTATGTCTTCTTTGAAAACTATCTGTGAAATTTTTTTGCCCATTTTTTAAATTGGGTTATTTGTCTTTTCATTGTTCATTCCTAAGAGTTCTTTATATATTCTAAATACAGATTTCTTGTCAGATACATTATTTACAAACATTTTCTCCCATTCTGTGGGTTGTCTTTTTATTTTCTTGATGGTGTCCTTTGAAGCACCAACATTTTTAATTTTGTTGAAGTCCTGTTTATCTTTTTTTTTCCCCTTTTGTTGCATGTGCTTTTGGTGTCATGTCTAGGAAACCATTACCTAACTCAAGGCCACAAAGATTTACTCCTGTGTCTTCTAAGAGTTTTATAGTTTTAGCTGTTATGTTTGGTCTGTGAACCATTTTGAGTATTTATGTTGTGAGGGGCCAACCATATTCTTCTGCATCTGGCAGTTGTCCCATCACCAGTTATTGAAAAAAACTTTTTTTTCCATTGAATTGTCTTAACATCTATGTCAAAAAGTAATTAACCATAAATTTCTGGATTCCAATTTTATCCCATTGATCTATATACTGTTCTTAAGCCAGTACCCCACTGTAGTTTTATAGTAGATTTTAAAACAGTAAAGTGTGAGCCCTCCAGCTTTGTTGTTTGTTTTTGTTTTCCCCAAGATGGTTTGACTATTATGGGTCACCTGCATTTCCATATGAATTTTAGGATCAGCTTTTCAAAAAAAAAAAAAAAAAAGATTTTGATAGGGATTGCACTGAGTCTGTAGATCAGTTTGGGGAATATTACCATCTTAATAATATTAAGCCTGCCAATCCATAAACATGGATGTTTTCATTTATTTAGGTCTTTACTTTTTTTTTGGCAATATTTTGTAGTTTTCACTGTACAAGTCTGGTACTTCCTTTGTTAACTTATTTCCTAGCTATTTTATTCTAATACTATTGTAAATGGAATTGCTTTCTTTTTTTTTCCTAAATTTTATTTAGTTTGTTGTTGTTGCTGAGAATATATACAGCAAAACGTGCACCAATTCAACAGTTTCTACATGTACAATTTAATGGCATTGATTACATTCTTTGAGTTGTGCAACCATTCTCTCCCTCTTTTTCCGAGTTGTTTCTCCTCATTAGCATGAACTTACTACCCCCTGTGGTTCTTATCTTTCCAGTTGCTGTTGTCAATTTGATCCCATATAGATAGCTCTTATAAGAGCATAATGCTCAGGCAGACCTTTTTACAAGTTAAGCTAAACTTATTGTTCTAAGTTGACTTCAGGGGACATTTTTTGTTTTAAGGTTTAAAGATCATCTTAGTACAATAGTTTCAGGGGTTTTATCCACCCTCCATGGCTGCAGAAAGTCTCGAGTCCATGAAAAATTGAATTTCTGTTCTGTATTTTCTCCCTTTTGATCAGGATTCTTCTGTGGAATCTTAGATCAAGATATTCAGTAATGGTAACCGGGCACCGTGCAGTTCTCCTGGTCTCGAGGCAAAGGAAGCAGCTGATCATGGTGGCAGTTAGCCACACATTCCGTATCCTCCTGTTCCTGACTTTTCCTTCTTCCTCCAGGTGAATAGAGATCAATTGTTGAGCCTTGGTTGGCCGCTTGGAAGCTTTTAAGACCTCAGGCACTACGCAATGAACTAGGAGGTAGAATAGAAGCACTAAACATGCACTAAGCACTAAATATTAGCCCAGTTAACTGGGATGTCCCATGAAACCAGGACCCTAAACCTCCAAACCAAGGAACCAAATCCGTGAAATGTTGGTTGTACAAGCCTCAGTAGCTACTGTTTTTTTTTTTTCCTTCTTCTTCTTTTGGTCATTGTTGTAAATATATATATATCACACAACGTTTTTACAGGTGTACAACTTCTTGACAGCAATTACAACGATCAGCTGTGCAGCTCTACCCTTAACCAGTGGGATTTTTCTATCACAGTTAACCCCCCATTTCCCCTTCCCTTCCATCCCTGGTAACCACTAATAAACTTTGGTCTCTATACATTTGCCTTTTTTTGTCTTTTTATATAAGTGAGGTCATACAATATTTGTCCTTTTCTGATTGGCTTATTTCACTCAGTATAATGTCTTCAAACTCAATCCATACAGTAGCATGTATCAACACTTCATTTCTCCTACTGGCTGAGTAGTATTCCATTGTACATACATACCACATATTGTTTATGCGTTCATTTGTTAATGGGCATTTAGGTAGTTTCCACCTTTTGGCTGTTGTGAATAGTGCTGCAGTGAACACTGACATACAAGTCTCTTTTTGAGTCTCTGTTTTCAAGTCTTTTGGGTATATACCTAGGAGTAGAATCGCTGGGTCATATGGTAGTTCTATTTTTAGTTTTTGGGAGAATTGCCACACTGTTTTCTGTAACAGCTATACCATGTTACGTTCCCACCAGCAGCAGATAAGGGTTCCAGTTTCCCCACATCCTCGCCAACATTTGTTATTTTCTTTTTTTTGTTTAGCCATCCTAAGCCATTGCCACTGAGTCGATTTCGACTCATAGCGACCCTATTAGGACAGAAGTAGAACTGCCCCATAGGGTTTCCAAGGTGCGCCTGGTGGATTTGAACTGCCAGCCTTTTGGTTAGCAGGCATAGCTCTTAACCACTATGCCACCAGGGTTTCCTTAGCCGTTCTCGTGGGGGTGAAGTGGTATCTCATTGTAGTTTTGATTTGCATCTTTCAGGTGGGTAATAACACTGAACATCTTTCCATGTGTTGGTGGCCAATTGAGTGTCCTCTTTGGTGAAACGTCCAAGTCCTTTGCCCATTTTATAATTGGATTATTTGTCTTTTTGTTGTTAAGTTGTTCAAGTTTTATACATATTTTGCTTAATAGATTCTTGTTGGATATATGGTTTCTGAAGATATTCTCCTAGTCAGTAGTTTGTCTTTTCATTTTTTGGTTAAGTATTTTGATGAGTAGAAGTTTTTAATTTTCATGAAGTCTCATTTATTTATTTTGTCTTTTTCTGTTTGTGCTTTTGTTATTAGGTTAGATAATCCATTTTTAAAAGCTAGGCTTGACAGTGTTGCCCTTTTTTCTTGTTCTAAGAGTTTTATGGTTTTAGTTTGCACGTTTAAGTCCTTAATCCATTTTTATTTTTTTGTGTGTGTGATGTGAGACATGGATCCTTTTTCATTTTTCTGCACGTGGAAATCCAGTTGTCCCAGCCCTTTCCCCCATCAAATGGAATTGCTTTCTTAATTTCATTCAGATCGTTAATTGCTAACATATAGAAAAACAGTTGACTTTCGAATATTGAGTTTGCATCCTGCAGCATCGCTAAACTCATTTATTGGTTCTAACAGTTCTTTTTGTGAACACTTTAGGTTTTTCCTTATATACGAGATCATGCCACGTGAAATAAATTTAACTTCTTCCTTTCCAATTCAGATGTCTTTTACTTTTTGTTTCTTGCTAATTGCCATTGCTAGAACCTAGGGTACAATACTGAATAAAAGTGGCAAGAGCTGCCCCTTCCCCCTCTGTTAGGGAGAAAACATTCAGTCTTTCACCTGTACATATGATGTTAGCTGTGGGCTTTTTGCAGATGACCTTTATCAGATTGAAGAAGTTTCCTTCTAGTCCCAGTTTTTGAGTGTTTTTATTATGGATTTTGGATTTGTCAGATTTGTTTGTGTGTGTGTGTGTCTATTGAGATGATCATGTTTTTGTTCTTTATTCTATAAATACAGCATATTACATTGATTGATTTTCATATATTAAATCAGCCTGGCATTTCTGGGATAAATCCTACTTGGTTTGGGTGTGTAATCCTTTTTACATGGTACTGGATTCTGTTTGCTAGCATTTTGATGAGTTTTTTTTTTTTTTTTTTCCTTTTATTGTGCTTCAGGTGAAAGTTTACAGAGCAAATTAATTTCTCATTAAACAGTTAGTACACAGATTGTTTTGTGATATTGGTCACCATCCCCATGATGTGTTAACAGTCTCGCCTTCTGCATCCTGGTTCCCGGTTTCCATTTGTCCAGTTTTCCTGTGCCTTCTTGTGTTTGCTTTTGGGCTAGTGTGCCCTTTAGTCTTGTGTATATGATTGAGCTACGAAGCCCATTCTTCATGTGTGTTAACATTGGCCCTATAAAAACCTAAACCAAACCCACTGCCTGCTGTCGTGTCAATTCCAACTCATAGAGACCTATAGGACAGAGTAGAGCTGCACCATAGAGTTTCCAAGGAGTGCCTAGTAGATTTGAACTGCCAACCTTTTGGTTAGCAGCCAGAACTCTTACCCACTACACCACCAGGGTTTGGCTCTGTAGGCCTGTCTGATCTTTGGCTGAAGGCTGGACCTCAGGTTTGATGAGTATTTCTCCCAACAAGCCTGTGAGATTAGGGTCCTCGTGAAGAAGCTGAGGCGTAGGTTAGGCAGCTTGCCTGTGAACACATGGTGCGAAGACTGGAACAGGGAAGCAAGACTTTTGGATTTAGTCTAATCTTCTGTCAGCTGCTTTACTTTGTACCTGTTATATCATGGATAAGCCACAGTTGATTTCATTGATTTGGGATGTTTCCTTTTGGATTGAAAACTCCCAGAGAGTGATCTCTCTAATGTGCTTATTATACCAAACCAAAAAAACCCCAAACCTGTTGCCGTCAAGTCGATTCCAAATCATGGGAACCCTACAGGACAGAGTAGAACTGCCCCATAGGGTTTCCATGGAGTGACTGGTGGGTTTGAACTGCCGACGTTTTAGTTAGCAGCTGTCATGAATTGAATTGTGTCCCCCCAAAATATGTGTCAACTTGGTTAGGCCATGATTCCTATTATTGTGTGCCTGTCCTGCATTTTGTGATTGTAATTTTCTGTTAAAGAGGATTAGGGTGAGATTGTAACACCCTTACTAAGGTCACATCCCTGATCCAATGAAAGGGAGCTTCCCTGAAGTGTGGCCTGCACTACCTTGTATCTTACAAGAGTTGAAAGGAAAGCAAGCAGAGAGGGGGGTTACCTCATGCCACCAAGAAAGCAGTGCTGGGAGCAGAGGGAGTCCTTTGGACCCAGGGTTTCTGTGCGGAGAAGCTCCTGGTCCAGGGGAAGATTGATGACAAGGACCTTCCTCCAGAGCCAACAGAAATAGAAAACCTTCCCATGGAGCCGATGCCCTGAATTTGGACTTGTAACCTACTAGACTGGGAGAAAGTAAATTTTTCTTTGTTAAAGCCATCCATTCGTGGTATTTCTGTTATACCAGCACTAGATGACTAAGACAGCAGCCGAGCTCATAACCACTGTGCCACCAGAGCTCCATACTCATCATAGAGTCACACAGTTAAGCCTTAATATTGAATGCATTTTGGATAAGTATGAAATTTATACCCTTGGTGATTACTGATTTAATTTTAAACGTGTTTGTGTCTTGTTTCTTTTTTTTGTGGACTGGGAGCATTACGGGGCATGTGTATGTAATTCTACTTTCTTTTTAGTGCTCAGCATTTGCTGGGCCCAAATAAATACTGGGCAGAAGCTTCCGGATTGGAAGGGTGCGTCTCTGCAATGCCAATCTAAACACATCTAAGGACAGTGTATTCTCCTGGCTAGATATCCATCTGGCCTGAAATCCCAGTGTTCTCTGTATTTTGCCTGCATTGTGTTTTTTTGGGTTTGTATACCCCTTCACATCCTCTCTCCTGCCTTCCTACAGAGCAGCTGGCTCGTCAGAGACAGTAACTGCTGAGAACTTACTGACACAATCTCCGCATTAAATCTTTTTGCTCTCTCCACCTTTTCTGACACGTGCACAGGCAAGTGATTACACATTTCACATTGAGGTACAAGCATCTAGAGACCTACAGAAGCTCTTTGGGGCAGCTCAGAAGAATGGACGGGGAGCAGAGCCGCAGCCATTTGCCTGCATATAACGTTGGCAGGCTTATGTGAGTGCTTTTGAACTCTGTGTCTACATGTAACATAATTGCTTTATCGATATCAGCATTGTATCTTTTCCTTGCCACCTGTGAACTCCTTAGCTTCTACTCTAGTATAAAATGGAAAGGAGGGGGATGTTCATTTTATCGTTAGTCAAAACCCAGCATCCTGAGAATATGTCTGGTGCAAAACAAAACCACGTTTTAAATTCCAAACGCAAATGGAAGTGCTTTTTGAATTAACCTGTTTTTGCTGATGGTGCTGCCTCTCCATTAATGGGGGTATTTGGGACTTGCCTGTGCCCTAATTGATTAAATAATCATTTGTATGTACGAACAGATAAAATGCAAAAGAGTATATGTACATCTTATGATTGTCCCTCATTTTAAATCCAAAGGCCAGTGCTGCATTTTGTGGTTTAGCAGGAGCACTGAGACCTGGCCAGTAAGCAGTGTCTTGAGACAGACTCACATTACCAGTAAGAAGAGTGTGTGCCTGCCTCTCTGTTGTCGAGGATGACAATGTTCAGTTTCTAGTTGTGGACCCAGAATACTTTTTTACCCCTTAACGCGTTTCTTTTAGCATCTTTGCTGTGGTTTATTTGATATATAATAAATATACATATTTAAAGTGTATAATTTGATGGTTTTGACATATGTGTACACTTGTGACACTGTCACCACAATCGAGATGAGGAACACACCCAACACCCCCGACAGTTTCCTCATGCTTCTTTGTGATCCATCTCTTTCTTTCTCCTCCTCTTCCCCATTCCCAGGCACCTACTTATCTCTTTTCTGTCATTGTAGATTAGTTGGCATTTTTCTGTAGTTCTGTATAAATGGAATCATACCCTGTACTCCTTTTTTTTTTTTTTTGGTCTGATTTCTTTCATGCAACAGAATTATTTTGAGCTTCACCCACATTGCCGTGCGTATCTGCAGTTTGTTCCTTTTTACCACTGAGTGGTATTATGTATCCACTCACCCGTTGATGAATATTTGGGTTTCCAGTTTGGGGCTAGCCCATATAAAGCTGCTGTGAACATTGATATATACGTTTACTTTCATTTCTCTTCCGTAAATTGTAGAAGAGAAGTGCCTGCGTTGTGTAGTAGAAGTATAATGCCGTAAGAAACTGCTAACTTGTTTTCCAAAGTGGTTTTACAAGTTTACATCCTCACTAGCAATGATCAGCATTCCCTTTGCTCCACATCTTTGTCAGCATTTGGTATGGTCAGTCTTTTTAACTTAGCCATTCTGGTGTGTGCATGGAGCCCCAGTGGTGCAGTGGTTAAGAGCCATGGCTGCTAACCAAGAGGTTGGCAGTTCAAATCCACCAGTTGTTCCTTGGAAACCCTGTGGGCCAGTTCTACTCTGTCCTGTAGGGTCCCTATGCTGGGCGATGCGAACAGGTAAGCACTTGGCTACTAACCAAAAGGTTGGTGGTTCAATTCCATCCAAAAGCGCTTCAGAAGAACGGCCTGGCAGTCTGCTTCTGAAAGGTTACAGCCATTGAAAGCCCTGGGGAGGGAGCGCAGTTGTACTCTGACACACACCCACGGAATCAACTCATGGCAGCTGGTTTGGTTTTGGTTTAGTGTGTGTGTGGAGTGGTATCTTCTTGTGGTTTGAATTTGCATTTACCTGATGACTAATGATGCTAAACATTTTTTATGTGCCAAGGAAGAAAAGGTCTGACAATCTGCTTCCATTAAGATTACAACCAAGGAAACCCTACGGAGCAGTTCTACTCTGTGACACATGGGGTCGCCATGAGTCGGAATCGACTTGACAAAGCAGCTGCCGACAACAACGTGACGTAGTATTAACCCAGTTACTGAGTTGTAAGGGTTCTTTGTATATTATAGATGCAATTTCTTTGTCGGATATATGTTTTTGCAAATATTTTCTCCCAGACTGTGACTTGCCTTTTCTTTTTTCTTTCTTTTTCTTAAGCTTTTTGTTATTGTTGTACAAAAATATATAACACAACATTTGCCAATTCAACATTTTTTCAGGTGTACAGTTTAGTGATATCAATTATGTGTTGCTTTTTTTAATAATGTCTTTAAAATGTTTTAAATTCGCATACAGTAAAATACAGTGTCTTTTGAAGAGCAAAAGTTCTTAATTTTGATGAAGTCCAATTTATCAATTTTTTTCTTTTATATTCATACCCTTTGTATTTAATAAATCTTTGCTACATTCAAAGTCACTATGATTTTCTCATGTTTTCTTCTAGAAGTTTTATGGTTTTTAGCTCTTACATTTAGATCTATAATTTATTTTGAGTTACTTTCTGTATAAGGTATGAGAGGGGTTCAGGCTTTTTTTTGTTTGTTTTTTTGCATATGCGTGTCCAATTGTTGTAGCGCCATTTGTTGAAAAGAGTAATTTTTTTCTCGTTGCATTGCAGTGGCACCTTTGCCAAAAAATCAGTTGACCGTTTACGTGTGGTCTGGCCTCTGTACTGTTCCATTGATCTGTATCTGCCTCAGGCAGCATTACACTATCTAGATCACCATCGCTTTATAATAAATAGGTCTTAAAATCAAGTAATGTTAAGTCTTCCAACTTTGTTCTTTTTTCAGAATTGTTTTGGCTGTTCTAGGTCTTTTTCATTTCCATATAGGTCTTAGAATCAGCTTGTCAATTTTCTACAAAAGTTTCCTCCTGAGATTCTGATTGGGATTGTGTTGAATTCATAGATTGATTTGAAGAGAATTGGCATCTTAACAATATTGAATCTTCCAATTTATGAACATGGTATATTTCTCCATTTATTTAGGTCTTTAATTTCTCTCAGCAGTGTTTTGTAGTTTTTAGTGTACAGGTCTTATACATCTTTTGTCAAATTTTTCCCTAAATATTTCATATTTTTGGTGTTATTATAAATGGTATTTTTAAATATCAATTTTCAGTTATTCCTTGCTGGTGTATATGAATACAATTGATTTTTGTATGTTGACCTTGTATCCTGCAACCTTGATAGACTCGCTTATTAGTTCTTGTAGCTTTTTTGTTGATTCCCTAGCATCTTAGAATTGGCTGATTATAAATTATGTTGTTTGCAAATAAAGACAGTTTTACTTCTTCCTTTCCAACCAGTATGTGTTTTGAGTTTTGGAGAAAATTGGGAATTTAGAACTTTTTACTAGGCCTGTGGGACAGATGTTGGATTCTCCCTCACTAGGAATTCTCTAAAAAGTAAAAAAAGAAGAGAGAATATTAAATCCTTGTATCAGTTCCTTTATTGATTCCATGAGCATTTGGTGTCCACCATGTGTCAGGCACTGTCCAGTGACTAATGGAAGAGACATAGAAACAAGAAATGGTAATTTAACAAGTAGCCATAGTAGTTATGATAGAAATGCTGTGAGCACTCAGAGGCAGGACTGTTGAGAATCAGGGAACAGAATGAGATGGTTTCTGTGGGCCCTGCTGCCCCAGCTGGGTGTGGTGAACAAAGGACTGGAGATGGTTGATGGAAATGCTCTGAACTGAGCTGTCCAGAGAAATTCTACATCCTTCTCATCCTGATTGTCCATAGTTAATTATTATTGAGATTTTGAAAGGCATACCTCTTTCTTTGTAGCTCTTTTTTCTTCTTCCTATTTTCTTTTTTTTTAAATCTTATGTGGGCTGGTACATAGCCTGGAATCTCACTGACCTGAGGCCGGGACAGTGGCGCGGGGGTAACTGACATCATGTTAATAACAATACTACATTATGCTGCCGTGCCCAGAAGAACCCTAGGAGTGAATACTATTGCCCTCATTTCTGAAGCTTTATTTTTTAAGGCAGTTTAACGTGTATCATCTTATTTTTTATCTTCATAGCAGTCCTTGAGGTATTTACATTTCTCATACATTTTGAGGGGAAAACATGCCTTTGTCTTTGTGGCCCCAGCATATTGGCCAGAATCTGGTGAGTGGGAGATGGGAAGTAGATATCAGTGTATGTGTGTTGGTATAATTGCTCTTTAGTTAGTTATCGTGCTTTGGGTTCCTCTAAGTAATACAGGGTAATTCCTGTTTTACAGATGAGGAAATTTCTCGAGGCTACCAGAGAGTAAATGACAGTAGCTACCTTTTATTGAATGCTTACTATGGGCCAGACCTGTAATAGGTGCTGGAGATACATTATTTCATTTAATCCTCACAATAAACACCAAGAGTTATTTGTGAGTAGCTGGGTAGATCAGGGCCCCTGGCAGACATATTTACTGATGACCCAGCTCTAAGAACTTAATCAGAGGTTCTGCCTTTGTTGTTTCATTAGTACTAAAAACCTAGAGATATGCAAACCCCAATTTGTTTCTAGGACCTCAGTGTCATGGCCTAACTCTTCACCCTGTTGCGAAAAAGAGTCTCTCCCCTCCCTGAGTTGAGAATTCCTGGAGAGACCAATATAGAAAGGACCAGTACGGCAAAGCGACTAGCACATGGTAGAAATTTAGTAAATGTTTCTGAGTGGATGAATGTATCTGGCTCACCATGGGAAAGGTGCCCATCAGGCCAGGGTGTCAGGAGTCAGCTGGCTGATTTTCCATTCCAGCGTTTGTTCCTCCTTCAGTGGTAAGAAGCACTTGCCGGTGCCACCTGTGGTAAGGCCCTCCAGTGGTCTTAAAACTGTTACGGGACAGGTGCTGCACATTACAGAGTGCCTAGAGTGAAAGGGTGGTGGTAAGCCTTCAGGCTGCAAAGATAAATAAGACAGTTCGTGCATCAAGGAGCAGGCAGACTATTAACTTGATAATTACAGCGGGAGATGAGTGCAGCCATAGGGGCACAGGATGAAGATAAGAGCTGGCCTGGGGAGGGGAGTGGGCTTGCATGTTTGTTTGTTTAATAAATACTTGCAAAGTGCTTACTATGTACCAGGAACTCTTGTAAGCACTTTGTACATAGTAACTCCTTCCATCCTCCTAACAACCTTGAGTTAGGTACTATTAGTGTCCCCGTTTTACAGCTGGATAATGAGGCATAGACAGTTAATTTGCCCAAGGCCACACAGCTGTTAAGTCATGGAACTAGGATTCTAATCCCGGCATTCTGGATCCAGAGTCTGTGTTCTTAACCACTGTACCATGCAGCCTCATAGAGGTCCTGAAGTAGAGGGAAAAAAATTAGAAATGTGAACATTTGTATCAAATCGACAAGCTGTATTATTTAATCGGAGGTAACTGGAGACCCTGGGTGATGCAAACGGTTAACATGCTTGACTGGTAAGCAAAAGGCTGGAACTTCGAGTCTACCCAGAGTCTTCTCGGAAAAAGGGCCTGGTGATCTACTTCCAAAAAATCAGCCATTGAAAACCCTGTGGAGCACAGCTCTACTCTGGCATCCATGAGGTCTTCATGAGTTGGAGTTGACGTGACAGCAACTGTTTTTTTTTATTGTCTGACTACGTACTTAGAGAGAAGGAAGCATCAAGATTGATTGCCAGGGTGTCTACTTTGGGCAAGAGAGAGAATACAGGAGGACACAGGTGGGGTGTGTGGAGACAAGTTTTTTGATGTATTGAGTTTGTGTATCTACAGATTGGTGATGTCTACAGGCTGAGGTGTCCCCCAGAAAGTTACACATAGGAGTTTGAAAGTTCATAGACGAAGGGCTGAAAATAAGATTTGGGAGTTATCAGTGTTGTAAGAGTTGATTAAAACCACCAGAGTAGATGCTATCCCCAAAGAAGAGAATATAGAATAAGAGCAGGCCCCCCCCCCCCGCCCCACCACTGTTGAGTCTCTTCCAACTCATAGTGACCCTGTAGAACAGAGAACTGCCCCGTAGGGTTTCCGAGGCTGTAAATCTTTACAGAAGCAGACTGCTGCATCTTTCTCCCACAGGGCAGCTGGTGGGTTCAAACCACCAACCTTTCAGTTAACAGCCAAGCACCTTAACCACTGCACCACCAGGGCTCCTCAGAATAAGAGTAGTAGGCCTGAAAGAGAGAGGTCAAAGTGTCAGATGCAGAGAGAGGTCCGGTTAGATGAGAGCTGGAAAAGAAAAAATCCTTCAAATTTTCAGTTAAGGGCCATTGATAATCTTATTAAAAAGAACCTCATCCGAGTTCTAGGGACAGAATTGCAGTGGATTGAGGAGTAAGTGGGAGGTGAAAAAGTGGAGACAGTAAACGTAGACTACTCTTTTCAAACGTCTGGATGAGAAGAGAGCGATTGATAATAGCTAAAGGGACTTGCTGGGTCAAGGAAGATTGTGACTCATAACGACCCTATAGGACAGAGTAGAACTGCCCCGTAGTGTTTCCAGGGAGCACCTGGTGGATTTGAACTGCTGACCTTTTGGTTAGCAGCCGTAGCTGTTAACCACTGTGTCACCAGGGTTTCCTAAGAGAAATTTGGATAAATTTATAGGCTGAGGGGGTGGTGCTAATAGAATTGGAGGGATCTTGAAGAGTCAGGAGAATCTTCAGGCGAATGGGAATGGGTGCAGGGGTATGAGTGGGATTTGGCCTTGAACTAGAGGAAAGGCCCTAAGATGAGGGAGTGTAGAGTGAGGAGCTGGTAGGTGGAGGTAGGAAGTTGAAGAAGAAAATGCCTAAAGGCTGTAGTTAGTGAGATAATTTAATGGTGGAGAAAGGGCAGACATTAAATATGGAACTTGAGGAGAGCAGTAAAGATTTGAAGTAGTGGTGAAGGGCGCATGGAAAAGAGGATAGACCAAGGCCAGCAAAACCCAGACTGGGGCCCTGAAGGCCTCCAAAGGCTGGAGACCTGGAATCTGCACGCTAGGTAGGTTGCACTGTGGTGTGATTCTCCCCAGCTGAGCTCAGCTAACTGGACGTAGGAGCAAAATCCACAAATGGGAGCTTGTTGGGCAGGTTTGATGGAAGGGTTGGATTGTATAGGAATCAGAATTGCTGCTTTAGGACATCAACTGTGAAATCCAGGCTGGAAAGAAGAGAAGCCAGGAGGGGGGCTGACACCTGGGAGGAAAATAGGACGAGGGACTGGTGAGGTCACTAATAGGTGAGAGAGCTGATATGGGACTGAATGTGTGAGCCAGGGGAAATTCAAGGAATTATAAATGTGTCGTAAGAAAGAGGCCCGTAAGCAGAGATTGGCTGTACAGAATTAAGAGGCGTTGTAATAGAGGGCGGGAGAGTATGTGGTAGAATGGAGGCTGGGAGGAGGTGTGAGCAGCCATCCTGGGAAT
The DNA here is from genome assembly GCF_030014295.1 of Loxodonta africana. Lineage (NCBI taxonomy): Eukaryota > Metazoa > Chordata > Mammalia > Proboscidea > Elephantidae > Loxodonta > Loxodonta africana. Next base: position 189,592,623 of record NC_087344.1, on the reverse strand, counting down.
GTTTGAACTGAGGCTTGAGGAGAGAGCAGGACTTTGCCAGGCAGACAAGGAGTAGGCCCTGTGAGGCGTGGCTCTGTTACTTAAAGCAAGACAGAACCAAAATGACCGTGTCTTTGAAGTAAACTTACCCACTGGAGGAGGCTCTTGATATATGTGGAGTAGGGTGGAAGTATGAGGAGTTGGGAACAGACTCAAGTAAAGGTGATAGAAAGGAGATGAAGTTCAGCCCTGTAGGTAAAGTAGGTTATCTATAGGGCAGAGCAACAGTGGCAAATGGTCCACACGTGCAGTTCGCTCTACTGGACAGAGCACAGAATGAGGGGTCCCGGTGAATGTTAACCTGCTGGCTCCATGTCCTCTCTCCCACATCACTACCCATCAGACCCCAAGACCTGCTTCATCAGCACCCTTGTCCCAAGACCCACAATGACTTTGCACTGAACAAGAAAGGGAGATCTCACTTGTGTCATATTTTACTTTCTTCTTGAAGCCTAGCAGCGCCTCCCAGTAGGCACTCAGCACAGTTTGTTGAGGGAATGGCTTAGAGATGTAGCTGCTGCTGTTAGCTGTTGACAGTGATGAGAGCAGTTAACACACACATCACTTCCTGTGTACCAGGCACTGTTTGCAGTGTTGTTTTTAATCCTCAATAACAATGCTGTGAAGTTGGTGCTGTTTTTATCCATACTCAACACACATGATTTGGCAAAAAGTATTGAACAAATACCTGGACAGAAAAGCTATTTACTGTGGTAATGTGAGGGATAGGTATCCATCTGGAGTAGATTATGAGGTAAGTAGTCATACAGGAGTCTCCTAAGAGAGTCCTAGGGTGTTTATCCTTCTGGGTGCTCTCTAAGAGCTTAGCTCAAAACCACTGACCTCCGGATGGCTTTCCTTGATGAGCCTCATTTTCTCATCACTGCATTTGTTACTCGGTACTTTCTGTATACAACTGGCTCTTTGTGGATTTGCCCTTAACTTCTCCTTTGTACATTGTGTTTGCTGCCTGTCTCCTAACTCCTCAAGATTGTAAGTTTCCCAGGTACCATGTTTGTACTTTACGTTTAAGGCAGTTTTATGTATCAATAAAAACTTGTTAACTATTGATAAAGGTAAATGTTGACCATAAATACAAAGATTTCTGAGCCATTTGAGTAGCATATTAAGTATAAATCCACTTTGTATTTGATAAGCAGACTCTTGGTAGAGATAGAGGTCACTGATTTGAAGGTTTGACATAGACACACTTGAGTTTTTAAAGATTTGTGGGAGTTTTAGTTCTAAACTGCCTCTAGGATTTATTTAAGTTCATTCTTAATTATCTACAGCTGACAGACCAGGCAATCTGACTTTTTACTTCCTGTGGACTTTATCACCATCTCTGTAACTCCCACTCCTGAGTGCAGCCTTATGGCTCAACAATAGCTGGGAGGAAAGCCTTAGAAAGCAAAGCGAGCCTTGCCTTTTGTTCCTTTCTCCGCCTTGTGTAGGAATGAGGTAGAACATAGGAGGGCAGCTTCCTTTGCATACCTCCCAGCATAGAGTGAGAAGCACGGAGAAGTTGAATAAGGTGTGATACGGAGAAACTGAACCCATTTTTCCAGCTTCTCCCAGTGTTGTTATTTCCAGAATGGCTGACACCCCTACACTGATACGCAAATACATTCCAAGGCCTTGGTGTAACAGAAAGCTCACTGGCTTGGGATAGGAGCCCTAGATTCTAGTTTTCCTCCTTCTTCTAGGGACCTTGGAAAATCCACCAGAGCCTCTTGGCATCAATGTTCTCATCTGTGAACTGAGGGCATTGAGATCCTCTCTAGCTCTGAACATTCTATGATTCTGCAGGAAGTAGACCCGCATACCTTCTATTTTGTTATTCTAAAATGTTCCTCCCTACATTCTCTCAGGCAACTAAGACTTGAATACTTAGGTTTAAATAGAACTAGGTTATTCTTTCATTTAGTATGTATTTATTGAGCACCTACTATGTGCCAGGAACTGTTGTAAGCACTGAAGATACAGCAGTGAACAACACAGAATTCCTTGCCTTCTTAGAGCTTACGTTCCAGACAAGTAAAAGAAATTACAGTGTGCCAGATAATTGTTTAGGAGACAAAACAAAGTGTCAGGAGTGTGAGGTTGCAATTTTAGATGAGGTGGCCAGATACCTTAGGTGATAGTCGAGTAAAGAGGAGAGAGAGCGTGCACGTTTGATTCTGCCTGGCCAAGTGGGAAACTGACACCCTGCTAGGGGAAGCTGCTTCATCCATATCGTACAAGCCTAGTTGTGGCTCGCAGTTGCTGACTGCCCACTTCTGTTTCTACTAACCTTTCTCCTTACCACCCCATCATCCTGTTTCGTGCCAGACGCTCTGCACTAATGAATGATTTCACAGCCCTTTATAAATCTCAACCCAAAGACTGTAATAAGAAGTTCCATTAACACCCCTGCCGCCAGCACACTGCAGGAATCTGGGAGACCCTGGCTGGTTGGACATCCATACCACCTCCTGACATAGCTCGATGTTCAGATACTTCTGTGGCTTCCTTCTGTCCCCCTTTAACTGCTTTTTCTCTTTTGCTCAGTTTTTCTCTCTTCTTTCTCCGTATCTTTGCACATAACCCCTCTATCAGAAATCTTTTTGTGTTCTACCATTTTCTTGGTATTCGTCTCCCCTTAGTTTTGTAACTTCCCTACTTCCTCCCCTTCGCTTTGTCTTTTCATCGTGTGTCTGTATTTATTCCATCTCTTTCTAACGCTTCCCTTCTCCCCTGTGTTTTCCCTCCTGCTTTCTGTCCTGTCCTTTCCTCATACCCTGTGATGTATATGGAAAGCTGAGGTGACAGAGGTAAGGCGCCGTCTCTCCTTGTCCACAGAGTAAGTCCAGTCTTGGCATCTCTGCTGTCTCCCCCTAACTTTGCTCGGCCTGCGCATGCAGAACCCACTCGGGGGGAGAGTCCAGCACAAGTTGGTTAGGGCTTCAAGGGCTGCTAATCTCGGCCAGTCCGGCCGTGTAGGAGCCCTGTTCTCTCCAAGCCTGCCCCACAGGGCTCGTGCTCCAGGTCTTGGGTTGCTTCATTTGGGCCCATCAGCCTCTGGCTCAGTCTCTTGGCACATTTACACTTGGTGAAGTATGGGGATGGCATCACATATCAGTCAAATCATTAAAGGTTCAGAGCGATCCAGGGAAAGGGTGCCAGACCTTTCACCAGTCACTGCCATCTCCTCACTGCCTTTCTGACCTGAGTCCTATCCAAGTGTCCGGAAAATCGGAGCCTCTTGACTTCCCCTTGGCATTACCAAAAATCAGAGCGTTGAGTCTCAGTCCAGAGCTGCCTTCTGCTCCGGAGGGCAAACAGGACCATAAAGGAATCTTCCTCCTGTCCTCAGAACCCTTTTTCCTGGGCCCTGGTGAGAGTGACAGAGAGCCTAGATGCTACCCATTCCTACCCTGTGATTATGGTGCTTATGGTGGGGGGCATCCTAGCTCCCTCCCTCTTTCAGTCCCACTCTGTCTTCAAATCGGAATCAACCTCAGGATTGGAAGGAGTCTTGGCAGTCATCTGATTAAACCAGTCCTCTGATTCTTAGCCCATGTGGTTGTGTGACTCCATCTTGAATCTCTCTGATTTCTCCTCCGCTGTCCCGTCCCTTAGTTTCTGGCTTGTGCCAGTGACATTTGTCAGCTGGCTTATTAAATAAGTAGATAGGACAGTGCTGCATGCGTAAAACCAGAAGCCCAAACCCATTGCCGTCTAGTCATTTCCAACTCATAGGGACTCTATGGGACTACGGAGGACGGCCCCAGAGGATTTCCAAGGCTGTGATCTTGATGGAAGCAGACTGCCACATCTTTCTTCCCCGGAGCAGCTGGTGCATTCAAATCACCACCCTTCTGGTTAGCAGCCAGGTGCTCAACCACTGTGCAACCGGAGCTCCTGCTGTGTGTGTAGAATCTTGTATTTTGTAGTGGATGCTGTGTGTGTTCCTACGCAAAAAGCTCCCATTTCATCCAGCTGGCCAGCAGAGGAGAGAATGCAAAATATTTCAAGAGTGGAAGACACATCCTTTCCTCCCAAGAAGTTAACAGCTTAGGTGTGGAAAGCAGAGATGTAGAAGTATTTTGATTTGAGAATACTCAGAAAAAGAGTATCAAAATAAGTGTCATTTAATATACAAATCATGTTTCTTAGGATGAATTCCCAAGAAGTTTTTGTATTTTTAGTCATCCTGGATATATCAAATATAACTTGAAATAAATGGTTTGTTTGTTTTTTGCTTTGATTTTGTTGTAAGAAATTAAGCAGAAGTACAAGGCGGGTGTATGAGGGCTGAGGTTATGCCAGACTAGGGTGAGGGTTTGATCATGAGAGGCTGAATCAAGGACAAGGTCTTGAGGTTGACTTGTTTTAAGCCAGGTTTTAATGGGCAGAATTGGCTCAGTACTAGGCTGCTTTGGAGCTTTTCTCAGTCTTCTCTGTCAGCCACATTTTGGGGGCTCTTGAATGGACTGGAGAAACTGTCTTAACAACCTTCACTTCTAGCCTCTGAGCCATAACTATTCAAAAGACCTTTAGGATGTTGAAGTCCATCCCTATTTGGTATGTCACCTTATCCCTGTCCTCTCTACTGTCCAACATTAACGTCATCTTCTGGGAGCCTCTGGAGGTGATTCCAGGTTACCCAGACCCTTGAAGGCCTTCATCATTATCGGAGAAGAGAGCAGCCCAGCCCTCAGACCACTGGGCGCAGTAAGGGACAACATTCAGTTTTGTAGTGGTGTGTGTCTCAGGCAGTCACTGGGCTAACTGAGCAAATCTACTCCCCAGGCAGTGGGCAGTCACACGGCAAGAAAGAAGGAGAGGGCTGCACAGTGTAAGTGGGAATCAGGCCCATCTTCCAGGATAGAAGAGCAACACATTTAGAAAAGAAGGCAAGGCCTGGCGTTCCTTCCTGTTAGCCAAGATTGGGAGGGAGGAGGAGCTGTGAGAGGGGTAAATTCCCTGCAGGACCCCTCCAGGATCTTGGAGATAAGAATCAGAACCTTAGATTTCTTTGGCCTTCTAGATGTCCTCTTTTCCACATCCTGTCCCCAGCCAAGACTGTTTCCTTCTGGAGAGATGGAGGTTGCTGTTTCCTATTCCACACGCTCCCTTTCATTGTCACATTTGGGGGCTTACCAGGGAACTCCTTCCTGATGTCATCTTTGTGGGCCTTTGGGAAGTAAGAGATGGAATGAGGGGAGGGGCTGTGAGAACACTCCCCTTTCTGTGTAAGTTATTTTCAGCTCTTGCTGTCATTCAGCATTAGTTGTATCCATGAGATGGCTTCTTTCCTCCCCTGGTCCCACCCTTCTTCAGTTTCCTGGAAATGCAATGGAGGCAGGAAGAGAGAAAGGATGGAAATTCCCATTGCATCCCTCTCCACGGTGCAGTGGTTGAGATGGGGTTTTGGGTGAGGGGGGATGGGAGATGGAGAGAGATGGAGTCAGCTCTGGAGGAAGAGGCCAAGAGACTGCTGAGCCGATGGTATGGGCCTAATTACTCCTCTGCTTTGAGCTTGCCTGTAATTGTGGTTTCTGGGAGCCAGCGCATACTGGAAATCTGCTGGAACAGCAGAGATTTGGGGTTTCCGCCTGGGATAGAGTTGAATTTTCCACTTGGAACAGCTTGCCCAGCGCCCATTTTTAGTTGGGGGGCAGGCTGAGTCCCCAAAACTCAAAAGGGGCAATTAGGGTAGTCCTAGGACTACAAGGCTGCCCTTTGGAACTGAATGGGAGATTGTATACCCTGGAATTCTGTACATTTTTGAAAAGTTCAGAGAGGCAGTAGATAGTAGGATCTGGGGAAGAGATCCTGAAAATCTTTTGATGTTGAAAGTGAGGAGATCAACCCTGCCCCTAACCTTGGATAAGCAAGTTAACCTCTCTGGACCTTAGTTGCCCCATCTGTCTTTATAGGGGTGTTCCTGAATAAGAGATGGGAAAATGCTGGGGAGCAATTTAAATCCCCTCTTTGCCACCGTGGTGCTAATAATAACAGCCAACATACTTTAAGCAGTTACTATATGCTCTGTACTTAATTGCTTTAATGAATTCTGTTATTAAACCTTGGAAGTAGTTACTAACCTCTGTTACAGATGAGGAAACCTGAGGTTGAGAGGTTAAATATCTTGCCCAAAGTCCTGGAATTAGTACGCGTCAGCATCAGGACTACCAACTGCAGGGCCTGATTCCAAAGCCTGTGCGTTTGGCCAGCAGACTTGTAAGTGGTAGTCTGCATTCTGGTAATTTTACACTTGTGCCAGGAAACACTCAGAGCCAGACTGGCTTAGTAAGGACTGACTGTTGGACTTAGAGTCAGGGAATCTGAGTTCAAGTCTTAGCTCTACCCCTCACCAACCCTGGGATATCAGGCAAGTCCTTTATCTCCCCCACCTGTAAGATAGATACGCTCAGAGTTGTTCTGAGGATCAAACAAGATAAGGCCCAGCACAACACCTGGCACTCAGCAGATGCTTACTAAATGTTAGCAAAATCTGAATTTGAGTAAGGAGAAATATACAGCCAACCCTGGCCATTCTGAATTTGCAATCTGAGATTTTAGAACAAGATAAAAGGTGAGCATGGCTCTGTGGCGAAGTAAAATGGATGGCAGGGACTCTAACCAGAGAGCAGCACATTGGCAGAGTGGTCTAAGGAGAAGGGCTACAACGTTTAACTGCTTGGGTTCAGATACCAGCAGCATCTTACCTGCTGGATGCAAGAAATCAAGCCGGTTAACTCAACCTTTCTGTAGCCCACTTTCCTCATCTAAAAAATGGCAACGTTAATAATACTAACTCGTGGTTAAATAAAATGAATAATAATGGCTAATATTTATTGAGGAGCCCTGGTGGTACAGTGATTAAGCACTCAGACGTTAACTGAAATGTCAGCAGTTGGAACCTACCAGCCACCCCACCGGAGAAAGATGTAGCAGTCTGCTTCCGTAAAGATTCACAGCCTTGGGAACCCCACAGGGCAGCTCTACTCTGTCCTGTAGGATTGCTGTGAGCTCGAATCGACTCAACAACAGTGGGAACAGGCAATATTTACTGAGGCCTTACCAAGTGCCAGGCCTTGGCGTGAGCCATTTTTACATGTTGTAAATAATTCAGCCCTCACAGTAGTTCCAGGAAATAGGCACTGTTACTATCCGCAGTTTACAGATGAGGACCAGAGAGGTTAAGTAACTTGTCAGAGGACACACAGCTAATAAAGGGCAGAGCCAACAGTTAAATCCAGGAGAAGGGCTTAAGAGCCTGCACTCCTAATCCTACTGTCTCATCACAGTACCAGTTGCTGCCAAGTCATTTCCAACTCCATGTGTGACCCCAAAGTAGAATGGTCTTCCATAGTGTGTTCAGTGGCTGGTTTTTCAGAAGTATACTGCCAGGCCTTTCTTCCGAGGCACCTGTGGGTAGGCTCAAACCACCAACCTTTCGGGTAGCAGCCAAGGACATTAACCCTTTGTACCACCCAGGAACTCCTTTGTCAAAGTAAGTACTTTATTAAAAAAAAAAGCTAGTTCTTTGGGGTCTTAAAAGCTTGTGGGCAGGCCATCTGAGATACTCCACTGGTCCCATCTCATCTGGAGCAAGGAATAGTGAAGAAAACCAAAGACACAAGGGAAAGATTCGTCCAAAGAGCTGAGGGCCTACAAAAACCACAGCCTCCCCCAGACTGAGTCCAACAACTAGATGGTGTCCGGCTACCACCACTAACTGCTCTGACAGGGATGACAGTAGAGGGTCCCGGACAGAGCTGGAGAAAAATGTAGAACAAAATTATAACTCACACGCATACAAAAAAAAGTCCGGACTTACTGTTCTGACAGAGACTGGAGAAACCCTGAGAGGACGGCCCCTGAACAGTTTTTTGGCTCAGTAATGAAGTCACTCCTGAGGTTCACCCTTCAGCCAAAGATTAGACAAGCCCATAAAACGAAATGAGACTAGATGGCACACAAGCCCAGGGGCAAGGACAAAAAGGCAGGAGGGGACAGGAAGGCTGGTAATGGGGAACCCAAGGTCGAGAAAGGGAGAGTGTTGACGCTTCGTGGGGTGGACAACCAAAACAATATGTGTATTAATTGTTTAATGAGAAGCCAATTTGCTCAGTAAACCATCCAAAGCACAATAAAAAAAAAAACTAGTTCTCATCATTATCATCATCGTTGGAATCCCACCTATCAGTCAGTCCACAATTATTTACTAGAAGCACACCCTTGGCACTGTGCTGGTTATTGTGGACTTTGCAGGCAGTAGAAATGAATTTTGTTACGGAAGAGGTCATTGGAGAAATCAAACTACTAGTTACGAAAGTTTCCCAGAGAAGGTAGTATTTGAGTTCAGCCTTAGAAAACTGGGGTGAAGGGCAAGGGTGAGTTGTTTTGAGCATTGAAGTTTAGGAGGAGTTAGAATTTCAACGTTGGTCTTTCACCATTCAACACATTTTCACTGAGCACATACTATGTGCCTGGCTTGGTAGAGAATAAGATAAATATTGATTGCTCAGTTGGCCAATTCAGGTCTGTTTCCTAGATTAAGTCCGGTAGCCTGGCAGTTTCTAGGTTAAAATACTGTTATTGCCCTGCTCAAGGTAGTCCCTTGTTGACATAATACAACCCCACTATGTGTTTGTGCCTAGATAGATTCAGAGTATGTTAGAGCTGGAAAGGAACTGCAGGGACCATCTCCCATCACTCCCCCTCCATACACACCCACCCCCCCCCCCAGCACCACCACCAGAGAGGTGAAGAAATTTGCTTGAGGTCACACAGCTAGTTGGTAACTAGTTAACAACAAAACTAAGACTATAATCTAGATCTTTAGACTCCCAGGGCATTATTTAAACTACTCTGTGCTGTTTTAGGATATACTCTAAGTCAAATTAAAAAAAAAAAGTGCCCTAAAATGTAACTAAGGAGCCCTGGTAGCAAAACAGTTAAGCATTTAGCTGCTAATTGAAAGGTTGGCAGTTCAAACCTACCCAAAGGTTCCACAGGAGAAAGACCTGGCAATCTTCTCCCATAAGATTAAAAAAAAGATTTACAGCCTAGAAAATCCTGTGTGGCAGCTCTACTGTCACGTGGGGCTGCTACAAGTCGAAATCGACTCCGCAGCACCTAACAACAGAAGACTGTAACTACATGGAACAAATGCTTGTCATTACTTTTAACTTTCAGAGGGTTAGCTCCATCTCACAGCACCAGAGAAGTTTGTCTTCGGAATATCCCTCTCACTGTTGGGCACCCTCCTCCATCTCAGAGATTTAATTTGGTACGAAGGAGTGTAAGACACAGCAACACTTGCTAGAAGCTGCAGGAGCTCTAAAAAGTCCTTGTCTTCCCGCTGGATGACCTGGGATCTCCCCCAGCAATGAGGGCAGCAGCTCGCTTCCTCTCTGTGTGTGGATGAGCTAGATCTACAGACCTGAGGAACGGGTGGCTAGGCAGGGCCTGCGGAGCATTCTTTTGGTTTGTGGCCTGCCCATTCCACCTCCTGTCAGGCAGGCACATGTCTGAATCTATTGTTTGGGGTTGTCTTAGACCGGGTGTATGTTTTGAAAACAGTGGCTTGTTCCAGCAGTTCCAGTCCCAGCTGTCAGCACCAGAGGATGGCGTAGGGATTAGAGAGTTCTAAAGTGGCTCACTCCGTGATGAAACTGTGGTGAGAGCTAGAGGCATCTGGCTCCTGGGGAAGTTGACTCAAACTTTCTCTGGCTGGCCCTCTCTCAGCTTCTTAAGCAACTCTGTATCCTTTGCAGAGCTGGGTTGTTGGTTGTGGGGGTGGTGGTGTGTGGTTGGAGATGGCGGTGCTGGAAGAAGGCATGCATCCCTCTTTCAGGGCAGATATTTTATTAGAGAGACAGAACATAGAATACTTGAGTTCCGTTTTAATGTAATGTAGAGGCAAGGATACGTGATGATTGTTGCTGTTTACTCATAGCCACCCTGTGAACAACAGAACGAAACACTGCTCAGTCCTGGGCCAGCCTCACAGCCGTTATGCTTCAGCCACTGTGTCCGTCCATCTCTTTGAGGGTCTTCCTCTTTTTCACTCACCCTCCACTTTACCAGACATGATGTCCTTCTCCAGGGGCTGATCCCTCCTGTTAACATGTCCAAACTACGTGAGACAGTCTCACCACCCTTGCTTCGAAGGAGCGCTCTGGCTGTACTTCTTCCCAGACAGACTTTTTTGTTTCTTCTGCCAGTCTACGGTGTATTTGCTATTCTTCACCAATACCATAACTCAAAGGCATGAATTCTTCAGTCTTCCTTATTCATTGTCCACCTTTTGCATGCTTATGAAGGTGGTTGAAAATACCATGGCTTGGGTCAGGTGCACCTTAGCCTTCAAAGTGACATCCTTGCTTTTCAACACTTTATAGAGGTGTGTCGCAGCAGATCTGCCCAGTGCAATACCTTGTTTGATTTCTTGACTGCTGCTCCCATGGGCATTGATGGTGAATCCCAGTAAAATGAAATCCTTGACAACTTCAGTATTTTCTCCACTTTTCATGATGTTGCTCATTGGTCCAGTTGTGAGGATTTTTGTTGTTCTTTATGTTGAGGTATAATCCACACTGAAGGCTGTAGTCAGTCTTTGATATTGATCAGTAAGTGCTTCAAGTCTTCTTCACTTTCAGCAAGCAAGGTTGTGTCATCTGCATATTGCAGGTCGTTAATGTGTCTTCCTCTAATCCTGATCCCACGTTCTTCATGTAATCCAGCTCCTCGAATTATTTGCTCAGCATACAGATTGAATAAGTGGTGAAAGGATACAACCTGTGATTATAGCCTAAGTCAGATGCTTAAGGGCTAGAAGGATACAAAGACTAGGAGTGATCATCCTGAGAGAGTTAATTGAGGAAGGCTTACTGAAGAAGGGGAGTTTCCAGGCAGTATTTGGAAGGGTAAGGGAGGAATTGTAGGGAGCATGTTGCAGACCCAAGAAGAGTCACCCCCTTCTCCCACCCTCATTGCCTTCCTTCCTTCTCTCTACTTCTAGCAGGGTTTCTTGAAGTCACTAGCTGAGAACGCAGGGGGTAGGGACATTCAGCCTGTGAAGTTCTGGGTCCTCTTCCCCTATCTTCCACCATTACAGTTGGTAGCTGAGGCAGCTGTGAGGAGGTGTATGTCCACCTGCAGTCGCTGAAGCTGAAGAAAAGCCTACAGCCTCCCGCGTTAGGAAATGGACTGCAGAGGAAGGGAGACATTTTACTGTCAACCTGGATTGTCTTCATGAGTTACTCATGTTACGGTTTAACCTCAGTGGTTTTAAAATCAAAGATCAACTTTCCTCTGTCACCCAGTACTTTACTGTCAATTTTGGTGTGAGCTCAGGAAGGAGGCACTAATTTAAAGTCCCCCTTAACAAAGTAAATTGGAAAGATGACTCTTCTGAGCATACAACATATTATTTAAAAGCAAAATGCAGACTTCTTGGAACGGCCGTTACTCTGGTTTACCTGTTTTATGGTTTGTCCATTATCTGTGCCAGTAATAAAAAGTTAACTCTTAGTTTCTTCTATTTATACAAAGATATAAGAAAACTCAGTCTTTTGAAAGTTTGTCTTTAAATTATATCATTATCACTTTGCAGGAGAATTTACTTCAGGATACATTTACTCTTCCAAAAAACTTTAGGTAGGACATGATGTAGCTGTAGAGTGATTTTATGTTTACAAATAATTTAGTTATCAAAGTGCTTTGTGAGAAGTATAAGGCTTGGTCTTCCCATTTTATCAACATGAAAGCTGAGACCTAGAGGTATTATGGCTTGTCCAAGGTCTGACAGTGGGCATGATGTAAGCAAGAAAGAAACCTCATTGAACAGATCAAGGCCCTTACAGATGGACCCTCCTGAGTCCTTGGCCCTGTAACAGATGCTCACTCTTTATCTTGTGATATTTAGGTCTTGTTCCTCCTTATCGCCTTTGCCCTTTGTTAAAACCAGGAAACTCAAATAAAAATATTCGTAGCTTTCATGGACATGACCAGTGCAGGCTCTGAATTGCTTCTAGATCATTGTTGGTGATGGCGTCTATGATTTTTCTCAGTTGAATGCATTTGGCCATGCCTGACCTCAGTTTATTTTATAGGGGGATCTGTCCTTTCCAGGCCTGTAATCAGTCTGAGTCTGCTCTGGGTGCAAAGATCTGATACGCTGAAGAAAAAACGTGAGGGACAAAGAATCGTGGAATGTTAGACCAAGAAAGCACCTAAGATAATCTGGTTCAGCCCTCTCGTTGCAGAGATGATGAAGCCATGGTGCAGAAACGGGTACATTGGTGTCAGGCCAGCTTGAGTTCATGTCCTGGCTCTGCCACTTAATAGCTTTGTGACCTTGGGCAACTTATTTAACTTCTCTGAATCCCGTTTTCCTCATCTGCAAAGGAAAATAACAACGTCTGCTTCACCGGGTTGTTGTGAAGGTTAAATGAATGTCTGTCTCACCGGGTTGTTGTAAGGTTAAATGAATACCTTAACACATTAGATGCTTATGACATAGAATTTTCTTTCCCTTCTATAAGGGTACACAAAAAGAGAAGGGCAGAGCTGGTCTAGAACCCAGATGTCTAGACGTTCAGCCGTGTGTTCTTGCCACCATGGCCTCCTCCCTCCCCTGCTGCTGTGACAGCGTGGATGACTTCCCTTCCCCTTTTCCCTCCCCGCACGGGGCCGGGGGGGGCAGCTTTGTGGAGCATGCTTTGGTTAGGTAGCTTGGAGTTACACAATTAGCGAATGGCAGAAGTAGCATCAATACCCAGGTCTCCTGGTCTTTTCTTGCTGTCCTGAAACACTATTCTTTTCATCAAAGGTAGTAACTTACTTTTGACTTGGGATTTATAACAATAATAGTGACCATTTTTAAAGCATTGCTGTGTGCCAGATATTGTGCTAGATCCTTTACTTACATTACGGCAATCCTTACCGCAGCCCTGCAGGATAAGTAGCTGGTCTTCCGGTTTTGTAGATGAGAAAACTGAGGTTCACAGAAAGTAAATAGTGTCCCCAAAATCCTACAAGATGGTCAGAGGCAGGGGCAGGATGCAGGCCCCTTCTGTCTAACTCCGTATTTCACTGCACTGCTTCTCAGCATCAGTTGAATTCCTCGGCATAGCCCAGGCATTGAGCTTTTCCTGAGGACCATGTCACTGTAAGAAAGCCACAGGGGCAGGGTCTGACCTCCCCTAACGTCACAAGGAGGAAGGAGAATCAAGATCAACAGCCCAAAGCTGATTCCCATGAGGCGGGGGTCAGACATGCCATCTCTCTCCACCATCTTTACCAATTCTGACACCAACCATGTCTCCCACAGCACTCTCTACTTCTCTGCTGGGTTTGCTAATTCATTGCAATGGCTACGCAGAACTCACAGACCATACTCATGATTATAGGGTTTACTAGGGAAGTAACAGGTTACAATTCAGCTCAGGAACACTCAAGGATACAGTTCTCCTATGAGGACAGCCTCTTCCCAGCCGTGCTCACAGGCACGCCTCTCCCGGGCTCTGAGTCTCTGCCCAAAGGCACTCAGCTTTCTTGCTGTGTGAGCTGGGAAGCCCACTGTGCCACCTCCTGCTGGTTTCTCCTCCCTTAGTGGTGGGCTCTTCTCTTTTGAGTCTCTGGAGTGGCTCATTTCAAACCCAGTGGGATGGCAAAACTGACCGATCCCTTTGGTGGGCCACAATTATCCTACCACAGAGTCCCACCCAATCACTTGGGTGGGAGCTTTAAGACCATGGCTAGGAAGGTCACACAAAAGCGATTCGTCATACTGTGGTTACAAATTATATAAGTGCTGATAGATCCTGAGAGTGGGTGGGGCATTGGGTTCTGAGTGGGGGTATACAGCTAGAGCAGGGTAGAATTAGTCTCTGCTTTTTTTAAGAGCTGAAGATGGCTGCCCCTCAGAGCAGGGCTCACTTCTTCCTCACTAGGGATTCAGAGATACATTCAGCATGCCTCAGCCCCACAGTCCTGGTTGGCAACCATGTGGGAAGTGCTTTGGTAGAAATATATACCCACCCACTGCCGTCGAGTCGATTCCGACTCATAGCGACCCTATAGAACAGAGTAGAACTGCCCCGTAGAGTTTCCAAGGAGCGCCTGGTGGATTCGAACTGCTGCCCTCCAGGTGCTAAAATTATTGGAGGGGTGACTTTGTGCAGGCTTCTATTTCCTTTAACTGGTCTGAAGGGCCGGGAGGCCCCACTATGGGAGAAAAGGGTGAGGTGTTGGTCCAGTTGTGGTCAGAGTGCCAGAACAGCTGCTATCCAATAGAAGTATAATGTGAACCACATGGGTAATTTAACATTTTCTGGTAGCCACATTAAAAATAGTAAAAAGAAACAAACAGGTAAAACTGATTTTGATGATAGGTTTCATTTAACCCATTATATTCAAAATAATGTTATTTTGATGTAATCAATATAAAAAGCTATTGAGACATTGTACTTTTTGGGGGGTACTATTTGAAATCTGGTGTATTATACATACAGTGCATCTCGATGCGAACTAGCTGCAGTTCAGTGCTCAGTGCTGCCCCATATAGTTCGTGGCTCTTGTGTTGGACAGCACAGGGCTGGAAGGTACTCCCGACGTCAGCCCCTAGCGGTCTCTCACCTGCCCCTTCTATTTTATTCCAGCCTCACCTGGTCCCTGGGCTCCAGCCAGTCCTCCAGCCTAGTCTAGTCACTGCAATCAGACTTAACCTTTTTAAAGGCTAAATCTGATCCTGTTACTCTTAGAAAGCCTTCAACAGCTCCCCATCTGTAAAGAATAAAGTCCATAATCTTTAGACAGTATTTAAGGCCCTCCATAACCAGGCCCTGGAGCCCTGTGTCGCAGTGGTTAAGAGCTACGGCTGCTAACCAAAAGATGAGCAGTTCACATCTACCAGGTGTTCCTTTGAAGCCCTATGGGGCAGTTCTACTCTGTCCTATCGGGTTGCTGTGAGTCGGAATCAATTCAAAACGGCAATGGGTTTGGTGTATAACCTGCCCCTAACCTTTTCCTTCAGTCATTATGCTTCCTAACGTTGGTATGTTGCTTTAGTTTTGGCAAAGCCTTTTGACATGTATTACCTCATTTAATTCTCACAGCAGCTCTGTGAGGAGGTAGGTAGGCCAGGCCAGGTGAATTATCTGTACTTTTCAGGTAGAGAAACTGAGGCTGAAGGCAGTTTAAGGACGTTTCCTAAGATCACCCAGCTAGTTAGTGGCAGAACCAGGAGCAGGAACCGAAGTTTTATCAACCTTGTTGTTAGTCGCAGTTGAGTCATTCTGACTTACAACAACCCCATGTATACAGAGTAGAACTAGAACTACTCCACAGGGTTTTCAAGGCTGTGACCTTTTGGAAGCTGATCTGTCTTCCCAGGTACCTCAGGGTGGGTTTAAACCACCAACCTTGCAGCTAGTAGTGGAGTGCTTAACTGTTTGCACACTCAAGGACTCCTTTTATCAGCCTTATCTCTTGTCTGATCCGTCCTCCCTCTTTTCTCCCCTATGTTGCATTGACAGCCTCACCAGGTTGCTGTGTCCTGAACCTCCTTCTGTGACTCCAGTTATACTCTTTCCTCCTCCTAGAATGTCATTCTACAGCATAGCCCCACACAGGAGTTCTAACCTTCCTCCAAGGGATTCTAACCTTGGTTGAAGTCTGCCTCCTCTCTGATTCCTTCTTTGGCCATCCCCTCTCAAAATCCACTTTGTAATTATCAACACACTTTTTTTTTTTTAATATTGTGCTCTCGGTGAAGGTTTACATATCAAAATAGATTCCCATTCAGTGATTTGTACACAGAGTGTTCCAAGACATTGATCACAGCCCTCTCAGTGTGTCAGCACTCTCCCCATTTCCACCCTGGGTTCCCCATTAACTTTCATCCAGTTTTCCTACCCCTTCCTGCCATCTCAACTTTGCCCTTTTTGTTCTCATATAATTAACTCTTCTTAGGAGCTCATTCCTCTCAGGTGTTATTGTTTATTTTGTAGGTCTGTCTGTTGTTTGGCTGAAAGGTAGTCTCTATGAATGGCTTCAATTCTATGTTAGAAAGGTGTCTTAGGACCATAGTCTAGGGAGTTCTTCCCATCTCCATGTAACCCGTAAGTCTGGTCTTTTTTATGGATTCAATTTTTGTGCTACATTTTACTCCCACTCTGCCCAGGACCCTCTATTGTGACCCTGGTCAGAGTGGTTGGTAGTGGTAGCTGGGCACCATCTAGTTCTTCTGGTCTTGGGGTCATGTAGGCTGTGGTTTTGGTCCATTAGTCCACTAGTTGCTCCCTTATGCCTTTGGTTTTCTTCACTTCCCTTTGCTCTGGATGGGGTGAGACCAATAGCTGTATCTTTGATAGCTGCTCACAAGATGAGACCAATAGTTGTGTCTTTGATAGCTGCTCACAAGCTTTTAAGACCCCAGATGCTACTCACTGAAGTGGGATGTAGAACGTTGTTTTCATGAACTATGTTATGCCAATTGATGTTGATTTCCCCTGAGTCTGTGGTCCTTAGCCTTCAAGCCTAGTAACTTCACCCCGTGAGGTGTTTGGTTATGTCTAGACAGTTTCCATGACTGTGCCTCTTCGGTATTCTACTGTCGATTTAATATATATGCAGCATCTACTAGTGCATACGTAGTAATAAAAAAAAAAAAAAATGCGCACCACCAAATCTACCCACAGGTACTCCCTTGCACCCATCTGTTCCTGTTTAGCATGTCTGTATCATGGGGCCATGATGGCTTAGTGGTTAAGAGCTTAGCTGTTAACCAAAAGGTCAGCACTTCAAATCCACCAGCCACTCCTTGGAAAACCTATAGGGCAGTTCTACTTGGTCCAAAGGGCCCCTATGAGTAGAAGTCAATGGCAGTAGGTTTGGACTCTTTTTTTTTTTTTGTCTGTGTTATGGTAACTACGGTGATTGCCCTTTATTCATGTGTTCCTCTCAGTGCCTTCCTTTTTCTCGGTCCTGTTGTGCTGACTTCTTCCTATTGTGTAATGTCTTTCCCTTCACCAACATTAGCATGCGTCTTCTTTCTCCTTGGGAATTTTGTCTCCTTCCTCTTCCTATCCCTAATAACCATCAAATAATTTGTGTGTGTGTGACCCTTTTCTTGATTTTTTTATAGTAGTGGTCTCATACAGTATTTGTCTTTTTGTGATTGACTTATTTCACTCAGCTTAATATCATCCAAGTTCATCCATGTTGTAATACATTTCACAGATTCATCGTTCTTTATCATTATGTAGTGTTCCATTACATATATGTGCCACAGTTTGCTTATCCATTCATCTGCTAATGGACACTTAGGTTGTTTCTGTCTTTTTGTTATCATCAGTAGTGATGCAGTGAACATGGGAGTGCAAATGTCTATTCGTGTCATTGCTCTTATTTCTCTGGGGTGTATACCTAAGAGTGAGATTACTTGATCACAAGGTATTTATGTCTATTTCCAGCTTTTTGAGGAAGCGTCACACTGTTGTCCATAACATTTGTACCATTTTACATTCCCATCGGCAGTGTATTTAGAGTTCCAGCCTCCCCACAACCTCACCAGCATTTGTTGTTTTCTGTTTTTTTGACAAGTGCTACGACTGCTAACCAAAAGGTCGCAGTTCAAATCCACCAGGCACTCCTTGGAAAGTCTATGGGGCTGTTCTTCTCTGTCCTATAGGGTCGCTATGAGTCAGATTCAACTTGATAGCAACAGGTTTTTAATGAGATTTTTGATTAGTGCTGTTATTGTCACGGCATAGTTTGATTTGCATCTCTGTGATGGCTAATGACCTCAAGCATTTCTTCTTGTGTTTGTTTGCCACCTGAATGTCTTCTTTGGTGGTGTCTATTCATATCTTTTGCCCATTTTTTTCAGTGGATTATTTGTCTTTTTGTTGTTGAGGTATTGAAGTTTTCTATAAATTTCAGCAATTAGACCCTTACCACATATGTCATAGCCAAAATTTTTTCCCAGTCTATAGGTTCTCTTTTTACTCTTTTGAAGAAGTCTTTTGTTGAGCATAGGTGTTTAATTTTTAGGTGGTCTCATTTATCTAGTTTATCTTCTTCTGTTTGTGCATTTTTAATTATGTTTGGTATGCTATTCATGTCGTATATTAGGGCTCCTAGCATTGTTTGGGTTTTTTTTTTTTTTTGGCATTGTTTCTATTTTTCTTCCATGATCTTTTTAGTTTTAGGTTTACATCTTTGATCCATTTTGAGTTGGTTTTTGTGTATGGGCTGAGGTATGGGTGTTGTTTCATTTTTCTACACATAGATATGCAGTTTTGCCAGCACCATTTGTTAAAGAGACTGTTCCCCATTTAATGAACTTTGGACCTTTATTGAAGATCAGCTATCCATTAAAAAAAAAAAAAAACCAAACCCAGTGCCATTGAGTTGATTCCAACTCATAGCAACCCGGTAGGACAGAGTAGAACTGCCCCATAGAGTTTCCAAGGAGCGCCTGCCAGATTCAAACTGCCAACCCTTTGGTTAGCAGCCGTAGCACTTAACCACTACGCCACCAGGGTTTCCCAGCTGTCCATAAGAGGGTGAATTTACTTCTGCGTTCTCAATTCTGTTGCATTGGTCTTTGTGTCTGTTGTTGTACCAGGACCAGACTGTTTTGACTACCATGGCTGTATAGTAGGTTCTGAGATCAGGAAATGTGAGGCCTCCTACTTTGTTCTTCTTTAATAATGCTGTACTTATTTGGGCCTCTTTCCCTTCCGTGTAAAAGTTAGTGGTAGGTTTTCCATTTTGTTGAAGAATGCTGTTGGGATTTGGATCAGGATTGCGTTATATGTATATATCGGTTTGTTAAATATATATTAAAAATTTTTTTTTATATGTTTATATTTCATATTTACAATGTTGTTTTCCTACCCAAGTGCATGGTGTGTTTTTCCATTTATGTAGGTTTCTTTTAGTAGTGTTTGTGGTTTTCTTTGAATAAGTCTTTTATGTCCCCAGGTAGATTTATTCGTAAGTATGTTTTTCTTTTGGGGAGCTATTACAAATGGTATTGTTTTCCTGATTTCCTTTTCAAAGTTCTCTTTGTTGATATAGAGGAATCCAACTGATTTTTGTATGTCGATCTCGTATCCTGCCTCTTTGTTGAATCCTTCTATTAGTTCCAGTAGTTTCCTTGTGGTATCTTTGGATTTTTCCGTGTATAGGATTATATCATCTGCAAATAGGGATAGCTTTACTTCTCCCTTATCAATCTGAATGTGCTTGATTTCCTTTTCTTGCCTTATTGCTCTATCTAGGACTTCCAATACAATGCTGAGTAAGAGTGGTGATAAACGGCATCTTTGTCTGGTTCCTATTCTCAGAGGAATGCTTTCAGTCTCTTTCTATTGTGGATAATTTTAGCTGTTGGCCTTGTATAAATGCAGTTTATCATGTTGAGGAATTTCCCTTCTATTCCTATTTTGCTGAGAGTTTTTATCAGGAATGGGTGTTGGGCTTTATCAAATTCCTTTTCTGCATCAATTGGGGTGATCCTCTGATTCTTTTCCTTTGTTTTACTTATATGGTGTATTATGTTGATTGATTTTCTGGTATTGAACCATCCTGTCATGCCTGGTGTGAGTTCCACTTGGTCATGATGTGGTTTTTTGTTTTTTTTTTTTTTGAATGCTGTTGAATTCTGTTGGCTAGGATTTCGTTGAGAATTCTTACATCTATATCAACATGCTTTAACACATATGCTTTAGTGTACATTTTTTGTTTAGTGATTGCTTCATTGTTTTTTGTACAGAATTGAATTCTACAAATCTGGGAGACTGGCAAAGAATTTAGGAACTTAAATGATTCTTAAAGCCAGGCTGATGTTACTACCTGCCATAGGTCCCTGGAGAAGTTAACACCTTCTTACTTTATTTAGTCTTTGTTTAAACTATGAAATTATCAATTTAATCCTAATTTATAAACATTGTGGAGGTCACTTAAAACCATTTCTCGTAACTGCTATATCTGTATGCTTATTATGATACTATGATACCTTGGTGTCTTCAGAGTTCTCTTGCATATATTATCTGGTTTCATCGATCAGTACTTATTTATTGAATATCTACTGTGTGCTGTGTTCTAGAGCTGCTGTGTGCTTTAGAGAATGAGGAACTTGAAGCTTGTCGTTAAATGGGGAAAGCAGACATTAAAAGAATCAAAACGTACTACCCAAATAACAATCTTCAGTTAGGCACTACAAGGGAGATTTCAGGAGAGATCTAACTTAGTTGGTATCAGAGAAGGCTTTACTGAGGAGGAGTCATTTAAGCTGAACTTTGAAGAATGAGCATGAGCTGGCCTGGCGAAGGGGACAGAGAGAGAGAGAATGCTCTTGGGGTTGCAGTATTGTGAGCAAGGAGGAGAGTGACAAGAGATGAGGCTCGAGAGCAAACAGAGTTAGAGCTCTTCAGGGACCTGCTAGGCCGTGTTAAGGATTTTGGACTTAATACAAGGACATTGAAAAACCACTAAAGGGTGTTATATGCTCTAATTTATCTTTTTTAAAAGATCTCTCTGACTGTGTGTAGAGAATGGATGAGGGCTGGAATAGATGTGTTCTAGGTGAAAGATGATGGTGTTTTACACCAGCCCAGCGTGATGGCAGAGAGGGAGAGTAGTGGATTCCAGAAGTATTAGGAGGTAACACCAGCAGGACTTGGTGATTGATTAGATTTAAGAAATGAGGAAAGGGGGGGTGTCAAAAATAACTCTCAGGTTTCTGGCATGAGCAACTGCACGGCTGTTTCCTAAGGAGGAAACGTTTGATCCGGAGCAGATGGGGCTTGAGCTGGGGAGATGGATTTCCGTTGGATTCTGTCAGCTCTGAGGTATCAGTGAAGGTGATTTGGTCCCCCAGTTACCCTTTGAGAAAGGTGATATTGTCCACATTTTTTATTGAGAAAGTGAGGCTTGGAAGGGCCAGGTGACTTGACTAAGACTACATAGCCAGCAAAGGGCTGAGCCTGATCTTGAGCCCATATGTTGACTCCTGAACAGGTACTTTTAAAACCATACCACACGATGGTTACACGCAATTGATGTAATTGATGTTACTGAATTGTACACGAGAAAACTGTTGAATTGGTAAATGTGCTATATATATTTTTACAACAACAACAATAATAAAAATACCACCTGGCCGGTATGCTAAGTATTAAATGTTGACCCAAGCTAGCCAACCCTCCCCACATACCAGTTCTCTGCTACCCTCCTCTGCACACACCCCTCTCTGCCAGGTTGTCTGCTCTGATTGTCAGACACGTTCTAAATTCTCTTATTCCCTAAGAGGCCTTCACTGAGGTAGAAAAGAGAGCTTTCCTGGCCCGTCCCACCTAGAATCAGAACACTCCAGGAGGCCTGCCCATTTTTCCGTTTATTCATTCGCTCATTCTCGTCATATTCTCCTCACTTCTGACATACATTGAACATAGGTCACCAAACGTGGACCTGGGAAAGACTTCAGAAAAGCACAGTAGGCCCATTTGCTAGGACTTTACACTTTCAAGGAGTCCTGGTGGTGCAGTGCTTAAGAGCTGTGACTGGTAAGCAAAAGGTCAGCAGTTGGAATCCACCAGCCGCTGCCTGGAAACCCTATGGGGCAATTCTAGTCTGTCCTGTAGGGTCTCTATGAGCCAGACTCTGCTCGACAGCAACCAGTTTGGTTTTTTAGTTACACTTCCAAAGCAATTAACAAATATTACCTCCTTGATACTCACATCAGCTCTTAAAGAGTTTTTCAAAGTTGTGGTCCTTTGAATAGGAATCACTTGGGCTGCTTGTTAAAATAAACATAGTCCTCGGGTTAGAACGTCCATACCTGCCCTTTAACGTTAAGTTGCCCATACTTTGAAACTATCGAACCAACCCCTACTCAGGACAAACTCTTCGTCACAATCAGCCCTGCTTGCTGCACATGCAGCTTTCAAGTCATTGAAAAGGATTCGAGCCTTTTCTTATACTAACCCAACCCCCGATCCCACCACCCGTCCAGTCGATCCTGACTTATAGGGACCCTATGGGACAGAGTAGAACTGCCCCGTAGGGTTTCCAAGGCTGCAAATCTTTATGGAAACAGACTGCCATATCTTTCTCTAGTGGAGCAGCTGGTGGGTTCGAACTGCCAACCTTTTGGTTAGCAGCTCAGTGCTTTAACCATTGTGCCAGCAGGGCCCTTTCTTACACTAAAGTAGAGCTAAATAAGAACCATATGCATCTGTGCCAACTTACCTACAAATTCAACTTAAAGACACACTTAGGAATAGATCTCATTTGAACCCAAAGACTGCCTGCGTATTATTCCCTCAGCAAACATTTTTGCAGTGGGTGCCCAGGCACTGTGCTGGAACTAGGCTGGTGATACAAGGATAAGTAAGATGCAATCCTTGTTCTCAAGGAGTTTAAGGCCTGATAGAGAAGAGAGACAACAGATGATAGCGGTATGTGTTCATTTTACAAGAAAGCCAGTGATAGACTCAGAAGTTAAAGGACTTGTTTTGAGAGTTTCCTAAAGTTGTGGTCCTGTGAATAGCAATCACATGGGCTGCTGGTTATAATAAAAATAGACTGTACACGCCACAGACCTGCTGGTTGGATCTCTGAGGGCGAGGCCTCAGGTGATTCATATGCAGCTCACCAGCTAGGAAATGAACCAGATGAGGTGTGAACCTTTTCTGGCTGTATTGTTGGAGACTATTCCACCCTATTTGTCTGTTCCCTAGTTGTACAGATGAGAGAATTGATGTTCGTAGAAACCAAGTGGGTGGTTAGCCACAGTTGAATTAAGAGGCAGAATTGGGATTAGCACCTGAATCTCTGATTTCTAAACTTGACCCTTTGCCACAACACCATCTAAAGTGTTAAAGTTTTGCTCTGTGGTTCTGATTGAAATGGCTACTTCTTTTGTTCTATTTCCTTTTTTTTTTTTTTTTTAATGTCTTTGATTCTGTAAGCTCTTAAGGAATATTTGTATCATATTCTTTCAGCAGAAGCCCTGGTGGGCACAGTGGTTAAAGCACTCGGCTGTTAAGAAAGGTGGGCAGTTCAAACCACCAGCTGCTCCGCAGGAAAAAGATATGGCGGTCTGCTTCCGTAAAGATTCGAAACCGCATGGAGGCGGTTCTGCTCTGTCCTGCGAGTCAGAATCAGCTCGACAACAATGGGTTTGGTTATTCTTTTAGCGGGGGTTGTCTGCAAATAGACCCCTTTCCTCACAGCTTTTACTGTAGGGATATGCAGGCATAGAAGGCTGTGTTTGCCAGCCTCAGACCATAGAGAAAAGTCTACCCTGAGGCAGAGTCCTTGGAAAGTTAGGGTGCCAGGAGCCTACCTGAAGCTCCACCCTAGGAGATAAGGGGAACCAGACCAGTAAGACCGGGTACAGGGTTCAGGACTTTATTCTAGAGCTAAGGTCTCTGTAGGGTGGTTCTTTCCTGGTTTACCACTCCTGGCTTGGGAGGGGCTCAGGACTATTACTTTGCCCGAGGCTCAAGAAGACCTAGATCAGCCTATTATCATTTGCCTTTTTAGCTTTATATGTATATGTGTGTGCACATGTGTGATGTGTCCGTGTGTATGTGTATATGTTCTATGTGTGTGTTTATATATTTTGTGTGTGTGTATAAAAGAAAAGAGGAGAAAGGATCCAATAAAGACCAGGGAGATCTAGATATGGCCCATATGCCTTGTGTTTAGGAGCACAGACCTAAAATCAGACTGACCTTAAATGTATCTTAACTCCGCTTGCTTAACCTTACTGTTTGGTCCTCTGAAAAACCTAACTAGGCTTTTGTGACGATTAAATGAGATGTTTTTAGTTGTTGTTTGCTGTCAAGTTGTCTGTGACTCATGGCAACCCCACGTATAACAGAAAAATGTTGCCCAGCCCTGTACCATCTTCATGATAGTTGGTATGTTTGAGTCCATTTTTGTGACTGTCATGTCATCTCATCTCATTGAAGGTTTCTCCTGCCTTCACTGGCCCTCCACTATACCAAACATGATGTCCTTCTCCAGCAGTCTCTTCCTGATGTTTGTCCAAAGTAAGCGAGTAGAAGTCTCAGACAATAATCTGTGATCCATAGGGTTTTTATTGACTTATTTTCAGAAGTAGATCACCAGGCCTTTCTTTCTAGTATGTCTTGTACAGGTTTCAGTGTAGGTGACCCTGATGGTATTTGAAATACTGGTAGTGTAGCTTCCAGCATCTTGGCAACATGCAAGCCACCACAGTATGACAAATTGACAGATGTTGTTGTTAGGTGCCGTGGAGCCTGTTCCGACTCATAGCAACCCTATGCACAACACAACGAAACACTGCCCTGTCCTGAGCCATCCTTAAAATCGTTGTTTATGCTTGAGCTCATTGTTGCAGCCACTGTGTCAGCCCACCTCCTTGAGGGTCTTCCTCTTTCTGCTGACCCTGTACTCTGCCAAGCATGATGTCCTTCTCCAGGGACTGATCCCTCCTGACAACACGTCCAAGGTATGTAAGACGCAGTCTCGCCATCCTTGTTTCTAAGGAGCATTCTGGTTGTACTTCTTCTAAGACAGATTTGTTCGTTCTTTTGGCAGTCCATGGTATATTCAGTATTCTTCGCCAACACCACAATTCAAAGGCGTCAATTCTTTTTCGGTCTTCCTTATTCATTTTCCAGCTTTCACGTGCATATGATGCGATGGAAAATACCATAGCTTGGGTCAGGCGCACCTTAGTCTTCAGGGTGACAACTTTGCTCTTCAACACTTTGAAGAGGTCCTTTGCAGGAGATTTACCCAATGCAATGCATCTTTTGATTTCTTGACTGCTGCTTCCATGGCTGTTGATTGTGGACCTAAGTAAAATGAAATCCTTGACAACTTCAGTCTTTTCTCCATTTATCATGGTGTTGCTCGTTGGTCCAGTTGTAAGGATTTTTGTTTTCTTTATGTTGAAGTGTAATCCATACTGAAGGCTGTGGTCTTTCATTTTCATCAGTAAGTGCTTCAAGTCCTCGTCACCTTCAGCAGCCAAGGTTGTATTATCTGCATAACACAGGTTGTTAATGAGTCTTCCTCCAATCCTGATGCCCCGTTCTTCTTCATATAGTCCAGTTTCTCGTATTATTTGCTCAGCATACAGATTAAATAGGTACGGTGAAAGAATACAACCCTGACGCACACCTTTTCTGACTTTAAACCAATCAGTATCCCCTTGTTCTGTCCAAACAACCACCTCTTGGCAGATGAGTGGTGAAGTAAGATAATATAAGTTGCTTAGCATCGTGCCTGGTAGGTAGTAAGAACTTTATAATTACTACCACAGAACATAGATATACTCGATCTTTTCCTCATTTACACATCTGTGGCAGAGTGGGGTACAGATGAAAAGACCAGGAACTTCCCATTGACAGCTGAAGGGGACACAACACAAATTTACTTATCCCTGTTTCTTTAAACTTCTGTCACCACCCATTTAGGGGTCTGAATGAAGCAGAAAGGAGTGTAAACTGTGAGTAGAGGTGGAGACTAGGCAAAAAAAAAAAAAAAAAAAAAACCAGTTGCCGGCTAGTGAGCTGTGACTCCTGGCAACCCCATGTGTATCTAGGTAGAACAGTGCTCCATAGGGTATTCAGTGGCTGAGTTTTCCTGATGTTGCACCACCCAGGGACTCCGGAGATTAGGCCAATGTAGGGGTTTATGCCCCACCGGGAGGGGGCTGTGACCACCCAGTTTCAGCCATTTGTCACCACGTGAGACTATAAGCCCAGTGGTACCGGCGTTTCTGTCTTTTCAAGGGAAACCAGAAATCTGCATTTTGTGTGTGTGTTAAATATATATGTAAAAAACATTTGCTGTTTCAGCATTCTTCCCATATACGTTAATTCAGTGACATTAATTGTGTTCATTGTGTTGTGCAACCCTCACCATTACGTATTATGCAAAATTACCTGGTTTTCAAATTTTAGCAACTGATTCTTTAAAAATATACACAAACACACTATAGGCCAACAAAATGGATATGTGAGCTGGTTTGCAGCTTTGCTGCCTGGAAAGTCACCAACCGTTTCCTTGCTTCATCACCTAGCTTCTATGAAAGTGTTTTTGACATGCATTTACAGAGTACCCGTTCTGTGCCTAGTGCTGCACGGGAGCATACAGGGAAGCACACACCCTAACCCTTGCCCTCTAGACACTTGCCTCCAGCAGAGAGGGAGAACTTACATTAGATGATAGAGAGTCCTGTAGGAGGGAAACATGTTTGTGTCAGAGTATGGGCTGCGGTGTAAAGAAGAGGATGAGGACGATACCTGTGAACTGATGGAGAGTGATTTTAAGGAGAATTTAAGTGAAAAAAGCAGGGTGCAAAAGATCTAAGACACTGCCGATTGTGTAAGCAAGAAAGGGAAATAAGAATATTTCTGTATTAGTTTGACAAAAAGAAACCAGAAGCTAATGAAAATGGTTACCTGTGGATTGGGGGAGTGGATGAAGGGATAGGAGTGACACTTCTGAATACACTTATTAAATGTCATTTTGAATTTTGAGCCATGTAAATATTTAAGGTATTTAAAAATTAAATAAAAAAGCTTTAAATAAGCTAACCCTAAATTAAATATAAAAAGAATCATAAATGCATTTCGAATTGACAACATAAAAAAGACTTAGCCCAAAATAACTTTTGAGCGCAGTACTCTTAACTGTATACCTTTAGCGGGATATTGTTTAAGGACCAAAAAAAAACTATAAGGAAACCTTGAACTTAGTAGGTTTGTTGTTACTAGTGATATTGGTGTAGTAACTCCAGAAACTGTCTTGTACGTATTATAGAATAGCACAAATGAGTGAATATATTGATATTGTTTGCAAATGAGGTTTTCCCTGTAGGAAAAAGAAGATACAGTGTGGGCCTGGGTAGAGATGAGGGAAAATCCTGTAGTGTTAGATGGGAATTGGATTTATCAGTGTGAACTCAACATTGCTTAATATATATTTCTTAGCACTGTCCATTGAAAGGGCCTACAAACAGCGATAGCTCAATAGTGATAAGCACCTAGCACCGAGATCTCGTTTCTAAATACATTTCCTACTAAAAGGAACCAGGGCTCCTTGAGAAATGTTTGATTCCAGATTTGGGATAAGGAAAATACAGGCTGAAGCTGGAACAAACTTTTGTGCCAGAAAGTAAGATCATCCTCAAAAACAGATGATGATATATTAAAAGGACGCAGGAGCTGGCTTGTAGAGGCTCCCACAAGCCATATTGGGACAATATTATCATCAAAAAGAATAATGATAATGGATTATAATGAAGTCCACTGGGACGTTGAGGGGAAAAATCTATGAGTTCATAAACCGCCTGAAAAAGGGAGAGGGTTAGAGTTAACCTTCTTTACCAAAGATTACCATCTAATAATAGTTGTTGTGCTGTAAGGTGCCATTGAGTTGGTTCTGACTCTTAGCAACCCTACGCACAACAGAATGGAACACTGCCCAGTCCTGTGCCATCCTCACATTGTTGCAGCCACTGCGACATCCATCTCATTGAGGGTCTTCCTCTTTTTCACTGACCCTCTACACCATCTGGTAGATATGGAAGAAATGATAAACCAAAACCAGACCAAACCTGTTGCCGTAGAGTCGATCCCGACTCACAGCGACCCTATAGGACAGAGTAGAACTGCCCCATAGAGTTTCCACAGAGCGCCTGGTAGATTCGAACTGCCGACTTTTTGGTTAGGAGCCGTAGCTCTTAACCACTACGCCACCGGGGTTTCCAGAAGAAATGATAGAATTAGCAAGTTGCTGTTCTGCAGTCACCAGTATAATAAGTAGTTCAATTGATAGTCAAACCAGTGGGTGAGAGATTGTTGGAGAATAGGATGTCCATGTTTATAGTCTCAAAATATCACCCAATAGGTTACTTATTAATTCAAATGGGAAAGGGTACTTTTACTTAGATAAATCCAGATTAGAGAACATTCTTAAGGCAGCTGGCCTGGACTCTTCAAAAATGTCAATGTCATCAGAGACCAAAAAGGGCCTGAAGGGAGGAAGTGTTCTAGATTACTCTAAAAGAGACCTGACATAAATGCAGTTCAAGATCCTTAATCGGATCTTAGATTAAGGTGGTTGAGGAATAGCTATAGAAAACATTACTGAGACAATTAAGGAAATTTGGACTTCGGATTAGGTAATATTGTATCAAAGTCAGACTCTAAGGTGTGCTGATGGCATTGTGATTGTAGAGAAGTTCCTGGTTTTTAGGGATATATGCTGAATTATTTAGGGGCAGAGTGCCATGAATCTGCAACTTTAAGATGGTTGAGAGGAAAAAAATATATAAACATAGAAAGATAAAGGAAATCTCACAAAATGTTAATTGATGAATCAAGGAAAATAGTATATAGACATTCATCATGACACTTTTTCAACTTAATGTAAGTTTGAGAATTTTCCAAATAAAAAAGTTGGGGTAAAAGAAGTATGCGCTGCAGTGGTCAGGGAAGGGTTCGTGGAGTCAGTACCGTTAGACCAGGACTGGGAAAGGAATAAGTAGATGAATAGAGAGGAGAAGTGATGGAGGCCATCAGAGTTAGGAATGAGCACAGCACCTTTTAGTATCCAGTGTTGTTGTTGTTGTTAGGTGCCGTCAAGTCGGTTCTGACTCATAGCGACCCTGTGCACAGCAGAACAAAACACTGCCCGGACCTGAGCCATCCTTACAATCGTTATGCTTGAGCTCATTGTGTCAATCCACCTCCTTGAGGGTCTTCCTCTTTTCCGCTGACCCTGTACTCTGCCAACCATGATGTCCTTCTCCAGGGACTGATCCCTCCTGACAACATGTCCAAAGTATGTAAGATGCAGTCTCGCCATCCTTGTTTCTAAGGAGCATTCTGGTTGTACTTCTTCTAAAACAGATGTGTTCATTCTTTTGGCAGTCCATGGTATAGT
This sequence comes from Loxodonta africana, assembly GCF_030014295.1. Lineage (NCBI taxonomy): Eukaryota > Metazoa > Chordata > Mammalia > Proboscidea > Elephantidae > Loxodonta > Loxodonta africana. The sequence goes on along the minus strand of NC_087344.1, from coordinate 189,563,616 downwards.
CAATATTCTTTGCCAACACCACAATTCCAAGGCATCAATTCTTCTTCGGTCTTCCTTGTTCATTGTCCAGCTTTCACATGCATATGATACAATTGAAAATACAATGCCTTGGGTCAGGCGCGCCTTAGTCTTCACGGTGACCTCCTTGCTCTCAACACTTTAAAGAGGTCCTTTGCAGCAGATTTACCCAATGCAATGTGTCTTTCGATTTCTTGACTGCTGTTTCCATGGCTGTTGATTGTGGGTCCAAGTAAAGTAAAGTCCTTGACAACTTCAATCTTTTCTCTGTTTATCATGATGTTGCTCATTGGTCCAGCTGTGAGGATTTTTGTTTTCTTTATGTTGAGGTGCAATCCATACTGAAGGTTGTCGTCTTTAATCTTCATTAGTAAGTGCTTCAAGTCCTCTTCACTTTCAGCAACAAAGGTTGTGTCATCTGCATAATGCAGGTTGTTAATGAGTCGTCCTCCAATCCTTATTCCCCATTCTTCTTCATATAGTCCAGCTTCTCGTATTATTTGTTCAGCATACAGATTGAATAGGCATGGTGAAAGAATACAACCCTGATGCATACCTTTCCTGACTTTAAACCAATCAGTATTCCCTTGTTCTGTCCGAACAACTGCCTCTTGACCTATGTAAAGGTTCCTCATGAGCACAATTAAGTGTTCTGGAATTCCCATTCTTTGCAATCTTATCCATAATTTGTTATGATCCACACAGTCAAATGCCTTTGAATAGCCAATAAAACACAGGTAAACATCCTTCTGGTATTCTCTGCTTTCAGCCGGGATCCATCTGACATCAGCAATGATATCCCTGGTTCCACCTCCTCTTCTGAAACCCGCCTGAATTTCTGGCAGTTTCCTGTTGATACACTGCTGCAGCCATCTTTGAATGATCTTCAGGAAAATTTTGCTTGCGTGTGATATTAACGGTATTGTTCTATAATTTCCACCTTTGGTTGGATCACCTTTCTTGGGAATAGGCATAAATATGCATCTCTTCCAGTCAGTTGGCCAGGAAGCTCTCTTTCATATTTCTTGGCATAGACGAGTGAGCACCTCCAGCGCTGCATCTGTTTGCTGAAACATCTCAATTGATATTCCATTAATTCCTGGAGCCTTATTTTCCAGCAATGCCTTCAGAGCACCTTGGACTTCTTCCTTCAGTACCATTGGTTCCTGGTCATATGCCACCTCTTGAAATGGTTGAACATCGACTAATTCTTTTTCCTATAATGACTCTGTGTATTCCTTCCATCTTCTTTTGATGCTTCCTGCATCGTTTAATATTTTCCCCATGGAATCCTTCACTATTGCAACTCGAGGCTTGAATTTTTCTTCAGTTCTTTCAGCTTGAGAAATGCTGAGCGTGTTCTTCCCTTTCGGTTTTCCATCTCCAGCTCTTTGCACATGTCATTATAATACTTTACTTTGTCTTCTCGAGACGCCCTTTGAAATCTTCTGTTCAGTTCTATTACTTCATCAATTCTTCCTTTTGCTTTAGCTGCTCAACGTTCGAGAGCAAGTTTCAGAGTCTCCTCTGACATCCATCTTGGTCTTTTCTTTCTTTCCTGTCTCTTCAGTGACCTCTTGCTTTCTTCATGTATGATGTCCTTGATGTCATTCTACAACTCGCCTGGCCTTCGGTTACTAGTGTTCAATGCGTCAAATCTATTCTTCAGACGGTCTCTAAATTCAGGTGGGATGTACTCAAGGTCATATTTTGGCTCTCGTGGACTTGCTCTGATTTTCTTCAGTTTTGGCTTGAACTTGCATGTGAGCAATTGATGGTCTGTTCCACAGTTGGCCTCTGGCCTTGTTCTGACTGATGATATTGAGCTGTTCCATCTGGCGAGGTCCATGTAAAAGTAGACAGGTAATAAGGGATGAATTTGAAAAGATATTGGAGACCACATATGAAAGGCCTTTTAATAATATCCGGAGCACGCATTTAATTGTGTAGATTGTAAGGAGGGAAATCATAGGTAGTTGATCACGGCTGACCTGGAGAAAATAGGGTTTGGGGGAAATTGGTCTGTTGTGGTGTGCTAGAAAGACTGGAGAGTGGAAACAAGAAGTTTTTGCAGTAATTCGGGCTTGAAGCAGTGGACACGTGGTTTAAAGTGATGGGTGGCAGTGTAAAGGAAGGGGCAACCCTGGAAAAGCGTTTTGAGAGGACCTACAGGTCTCTGTAACCGAGAGGTTGGGTTAGAAAATATGTCTCCATGGTGCTATTTAGAGAGCAGAGATTTGGGGAGGGGGATTGATTTTTTTCTCCACTCTCCTAGACCTCCATAAACTCCAGATTTAAGCTGGGTGGCATCTGGGCTCTGCTATCAAATTTTGATTGGAACGTCATCAGGAAAAGAGAGAACTCACCATTAAAGTCTTTTTTTTTTTTTTTTCTTTCTGCCAGCTGCCATCTCAGGCCAGACTACCTTCCTCGCACACACACTTTCTTCCTCTCTCCTTGCCCTCCTCCCTTGTCTCAGATTTTAACCTTCCAAGGCCCTTCCTCCCAAATTGCTGCCCAGACTTGACACCCAGTTGACCTGGGGCCCTTGCATTCTTTCCAACCAGCAGGTCTGCATGCTCTAGGCATTCTCCCTCTTGTAATCAATGCTAATTTTCCTCCTTTAAGCTCTCGGAGAGAACAAAAAAAACTTGTATCTGTTGCAGCTATACTCACATTGCATCTCCTTGTTCCCCACTGTACCTATCCTGGCCTGCGATTTATTTCTAGAGGAACTTTTGGTGGTGCTGTAATGATCCTTGTAGGTTCCACTAACAGTCTTCTACAGCTAGGCAGATGGGCCTTGGCCTGATCTGCCTTTGATGACCTGGAACAGCTCCCACCCCAGCTCAGATGCAAATCATACCAGGTGGAAAACTACCAGATTTAAAATGTGTCTTCTAGCTTTTTGGTTTCTAGGCTTTGGAGCCCTGGTGGTGCAGTGGTTAGGGTTTGGCTGCTAACCAAAAGGTCAGCAGTTCAAACCCTTGGCTCCTGCCCCTATGGGGCAGTTCTACTCTGTCCTATAGGATCACTATGAGTCAGACTCGACTCGACTCGAAGGCAACAGGTTTAGTTTTGGTTTTTGGTTTCTAGGCTTTAATATCACTCATATGAGTCGGAATCGACTTGATGGCACCGGGTTTGGTTTTGGTTTAGGCTTTAATATGGGCATAGGGAGCTGACTTGTTGCCATTGTCAAGCAGAACTAGACAAGGAGGCCTGAACTGTCCTGAGATAAAATAGGCTTTCTCCTGAGGGAGCAAGAAAGAGTTCCAAACCAGCCTGGGTAACCCAATGGTGGTGTGTTATGGACCTAAGTAAAGACAGCAGATGAACAGCTGAAATAAAAGACCTTTAAAGGTCCATTCTGAGAATCCCTGTCTGATTCGGGGGCTGCTACTACTCTGCGTTGTGTTAAAGTTCTGGCTACTTACCTCACCCACTAACTGCAAATGACTGTCTTACTCATTTATGTGTTCTTAGTGTATGGCAGAGCACCTAGAGCAGCGCTGTCCAATGGAACGCCCACAGTGACAGAATTCTTCTGTTCTTCACTGTCCCATATGGTAGCCACTATATATGACTATTAAGCACTTGAAATCTGGCAAGTATGACAGAGAAACTAAATTTTTTATTTTATTTAAAATTTAAATGTAAATAACTACCTGTGGCTAGTAGCTATCATATTGGACAGCACAGGTCTAGATTCTAGAATAGGCCCTTATTAAATGATAAGCAAGCTGAATCTTTACTCTGGGTGGGGGTGGGCGTGGAGGGTAGGTGGGGTGGGCAAGGAGTAATGGAATAGGATAATTCAAAAGACAGCCAGAAGCTGCAGCTTCTGGAAGTTCACCTTCTTTTCTGGCTTGTAGGTGTAGTAATGGAGAAGGGAGTAGGAAGAACATCTAGGAGGAAGAAACAGTATAGGTAAAGGCAGAAGCCAGAAACCATAGCAAGTGAAGGGAGCCTAGTAACGAGCAGGGACCCAGAACAGGACTACTGAGCAGCAACTGTGTTGATCAGTGCGGACACTGATCAGCAAGACAGTCCCTGTCTTCATGGAGCATACAACCTTATCTGTATACCCGTACAGAGAAGTAAGCAAGCAATTACCATTTTATATTCATGCTACAGTAAGGACAGGTATGGGAAGCTGGGGAAGACATCAGAGGGGCACTTGAGTGGGCATCAGGCACTACTTGCTTTAAGATGCTGTGGCTAATGGCTTAGCTTGAAGAGGGTTGGCTTTTCTCCTGAGTACAATGGGTAGGCTCTGAAAGGTTTTAAGCAGCAAAACAAGATGGCCAAATTTGCATTTTAGTATAGTTGCCGCTGCGTGGTGGCCAGTGTCCTGGGCCCTTCTTAGCTTTACTAGAGTTTTGTTTTTTTTTTTTTTTTTGAACCAGCCAGCTCCAGTGTCTTGTCTAGTTTATGTCTTGTCCTGTTTTTCTTTCTCTTTCTTCCTCCTTTACTGCATCGCTCTCTCCTGGGTCCCACGCTCTCTTCTTCCTTGGTGTCCTTCTTTCTCTGATCCAAAGATCAGCCAGTAAAAAGCAGTCTCACCTGTCCAGGTAAGAGGGGGTGTCAGGGTGAGGGGTAAAGAAGACTCCCCCTTTTAAATGTAAAGTTGTTAATTTGTTTTTTAATAGATAGCACCTGCACATCATTCCGAATTTACAAGGCACAAAAGCGAGTATAATGAAAAATCTCCAATTTACCCAGCTTCCCTTCTTGAAGGCAGCCAGTGTTATAGGTTTCTTTTGTACCTTTCTAGAGATATTTTAGATGCTTTATATAAACAAACAAACTATATAAACAAATAGATACATTCTTTCCTCCTCTCTTTTACCCACTTTTTTTTAACTCCCCAAGTAATTCTGTGTATCTTTATTTTTCTCACTTAACAACATTGTGGAGATCGGTCCTTATTAGTATATAAAGAGCCTCCTCATTCTTTTATATGGCTGAATACTGTGTCCTTACATTGATATACAGTAGTACCCGCTTATCCACTGGGGATATGTTCCAAGACCCCTGTGGATGCCTGAAACTGTGGATAGTACTGCACACTGTGTATACTGTGACTTATTCTATACATACATACCTATGGTAAAGTTTAATTTATAAGTTAGGAATAGTTAGAGATTAATAGCAATAGCTAATAATAAAATAGAACAATTTTAACAATATACTATAATAAAAGTTATGTGAACGTGGTCCCTGGGCAGGATGGAGCAGGAAGAGGCGAGATTTCATCACGCTACTCATTTAACATTTTCAGACCGTGGTTGACCTCGGGTAACTGAAACCGAGGAAAGCCAAACCGCTAATGAGGGGAGGCCACTGTACCGTAATTTATTTAACCAGGCACCCACTGCGAACATTTAGATTATTTCCAGTGTTTTGCCTTTACAAATGGTGCTTCCACGAATAACCATCTACACAGTCATTTGATACCTATATGAATAGGAGACCCCTCTCTGAGGGGCAGCAGCTACTGATTAGGTAACTGGCAACTTGTATGTTTTTCCAGAAAGGAGGGGCACACCAGCGATTTGAGCCTCTTCTGTTTTTGTCAGGATCCTAGTGAAAGAGGAGATGATGATAAATCTGGATCAGCGGTCTGTGGCACCCTGAGGTTTTAGGGTCTTTTAATAGTGTCTGAACAAGGTGAATGAGGCTGACTGTGGGAATGGGACTGAATGCAGACTTGGAATACTCCCACCAAACAGACCAGATTCCTACTCTTCTGTGGTACCTAGAAGATAAATGGAATTTTCAGAGGCTTGGGCCCCTCCTCTCTTTAAAAGTATAAAGTCACCAGTTACCCCATAAGTTAGTACCAAATGCCCAGTTACCCTCCTGGAGACCACTTTTTTGGAGAGTTGGAACCTTGAGGGATAAAGAGATGAAGTAAAATGAGGGAGATTGTCTCTGTTACAGCCACTGCCATCCTCTGCTATGTTAGTGCAGGCCTCTGTGTGTTCCTGACCCACCACATCCTTGCCCTCCAGCCCCCACTTCCCCTGCAAGTAATCACCTAAATCTAACTAGTTGTTTGTGTGTTTTTTCATGTCTTTCTCCTGCATTCATTTTCCCTGCTGCTCCGTTCTGTTCCATCAGCCCCATTGCAGCCTGGTAAGACCAACAAGCGGTGTCTGTGTGCACACCCCTTCTTGCTGTCGTCTCTTTGTCTCGTGACTCCAGGAAGGGCTATTTCCCTTCATACCTTGCTGGGTATTAAAGAGATCATGCTTGCCCTGCCGGCCTAGGATTCCAGAGAGGTGCTGTTGCCACTGGTGTAGACATGGCTAATTTTCCACCAGTTGAGTGGGTTACAGTATGGGAGGGTCGAACTCTCTACCCCAGCCTTAGGGCCCCTTTGACAGGGCCTGCTTCTACTACAAGGCTGGCCATCCCCCACCCAGCTCATCGATGTGTTTTTTTTACTCCTTCTCCAGGTTAAGTAGCCTGTCTTCTCTGGGAGATTCAGCATCTGAGCGCAAGTCCCCTTCCCACCACCACGAACCCTCTGACGCCTCTGAGACAACAGGTAACCTTCTTCTTGGGGGCTTTGGACACATAGACACAGAGCCCTGTCTGTACACCCCAAGTGTGAAACAGCTTAGCCTTTATCTTGAGCACATACTGTGTGTGAAGCATTGTGTCATATGCTTCATATAAATTGCCCCACTTAGTCCTTACTTCAACTGTAGAAAGTAGGTTTTATTATCCTTATTTTACATATGAGGAAGCGGAGGCACAGAGGGCTTAAGACACTTGCCCAAGTGCATAAGCTTGTAGGGGACAGAATCAGGACTTGAAACCAGTTCTGTGTGAACTCTTAAGAGCCACGCTTTAGCCCTTACGGAATCAGTCACACACACCTGCACACATGTACAGGGGCTAGTTCCCACCCACAGGGATAGAGGCAGTCAATAGTCAGAACCTGTTCCTTCCTTCCTTCCTTCCTTCCTTCCTTCCTTCCTTCCTTCCTTCCTTCCTTCCTTCCTTCCTCCCTCCCTCCCTCCCTCCCTCCCTCCCTCCCTCCCTCCCTCCCTCCCTCCCTCCCTCCCTCCCTCCCTCCCTCCCTCCCTCCCTCCCTCCCTTCCTTCCTTTCCTTCCTTTCTTTCTTGTTCTGTGTTTGTGCGTATTTGTGAAAAAGAGAAGGGTTTTTCCTGTTGTTTATCCTTCCTTGGATTTGGCAGAGGGCTGACCCGGTGTCACCCTGAGTAAGTTATCTAGCTCTGCAAAAAGGGTGACCTGCTGCAGCCGCCGGACGTAATTTGCCACAAAACGTCCCATCTCACTTGGGCTTTAATCCCAGGGGCTGCTTATCTCTAATATGAGTCATCAGGAGAGTAGCCTGGACTTGGCCCTGCCCCCAGACAAACCGAAAGGGATAGACTCGTTCAAGAGAGTCATTTCAGGGCCTAAGAGAAGGATAATTTCTTGCATGGAATACAAAGCAGGTTAAAGGTTTTTGTGCATCACTGAGGCAGGCGACTCATTTTGGTAGTATGTTTGGGCAGGACAAGCCTGGGGAAATTGGTTCATTTGGAACAGCTTTCTGGAGGAACAAACACACTGGACCTTTCCTGGATGATCTTGGCTTTTACGCACTAACCCCTGGTGACAGTGCCGCCTTACCCGCCCCCTGCTTTCTCAACAGGCCTTGTTCAGCGCTGCGTCATCATCCAAAAGGACCAACATGGCTTTGGCTTCACAGTCAGTGGGGATCGCATTGTTCTGGTGCAGTCCGTGCGGCCTGGTGAGTGCTGTGTCCCTCCTGCCTGGGGTGGACACTTCTTACAAAGCAGCCATGTGTTTGACAGTGCTGCATGACTTGGGGAACTTGCAGGGGATTCTCTGGAGGCCTGGGCAGCCCTAAGGGACATGAATAAATTACTATAGAACTGCTTTCCCAGGGGCTTCTGTGGAAGTCTACAGAATGCTAAGCCACCAGACAGAATTCCCGGGATCACAGTTCATGCTTGTGTCACCTGTTGGCAAGTGGAAGAACAGCAGAACAGCGCTCAGATCATGAGACAATGCCTGACTGCCCGCCAAGGGAGCCCCCTTTGCCAGGCCGGAAGATCCGTGAAGGAATCAAAGGCACCTTTCTTCATACTTACCTTCATATTACCTTGCAAAGGGCACAGATATAGTCACTGTTCTGCAGAGGTTTGCAGTTTGAGACAGGCACACTGTTCCAAATGCTTATAGGACACAGTTGCAGATACAGTTAACATCAAATAATAAACTACCAAAAGATAAACGGTGTGTGTTAGGCAGTATGTGTAAGGGAATGGTGTCTGAAAATTTCTGTTTGGGTACATAGTCATTTCCCTTCGGATCATTTTGGGAAGCCTTCTTAGAAGAAATAGGATTTCAGGAGTAGTTGGAAAAATGGAAAGAAGTAACAGATTGGCAGGGTAGGAATTTGGCGGGAAGAGAATGAAAAGCGGGAGGGCATTGTACACAAATCAGTCAAGTGACAGATCATATATAGAAGAGCTTTAAAAAGTTCAGAGCTCTGTGTGTCATCTGCCAGGTGGTAGGATCGCTGTTATTAAGTGGCCCAGGCTGAAGAAGACAGAAGGGAGTTGGGGGGCAGGCAGTGGGGGTGTTGAGGGTATAAAGCAAGTGTCCCTAAGAGGAGTAAACTTCCATGTAGCAAGTGAGACTGGGCCTGGTGATGTGGGGCATCGTAGGCGTGGCCTGTAGAAGGACACAAGGAAAAGGGGTAGAGAGCAGGTTAGCGTTTCACACTCAGTATAGTGCAAGGTAGAAAGAAAAAATATAATTTAAGCAATTTTGGAGAAAAACTTGGGATAATTTCTGGGACAGGTGAAAAGAGAATTTCAAATTTGTGACCAAAATGAGGTTTATGAATCATACAAGCATATAAATAATTATGACTTCTTATGTTTGGGAATTAACTGTTTATCAGCAGGAGGATTGTTTCTCATATCCAGGGGCAGAGCTCTGAAGAGATACTTTGAGTCTTTGCTTGCCTTTTCTCAAGGTCCCTTGGCTAGGGCAAGACAGAACAAGTGGTACTGCCAAGAATGTATATTTGCCTCTGCAGTCTGTTTGATAGTGAATTTGGGATCCTCTCCAGTGAAATGTGGGTTCATTTCTCTTTCACTTTTTCTCTGCTTAGGCTTAAGTAGAGTCAGAGCCAGAAAGGAAAGAGCGGAAGGATGGTTTGCCGTAAAATATGCGTTCTGGAAAGGGTATTGAGGAGAGAGAAAGAGACTTCATCTGGATTGGCATTGGAATTGCAAGAGCGAAAAGCAGTTGTTTTGTGTTTTCCAGCTATGAGATTTCTACAGTACACTATTTCTCAGAGTACAGTCTGTGTTCTCCCTCCGTCAGAATCACCTGGGCACTGTGGTGATTGTTTGAAACCCTTATTCCTGGGCCCAGCCCTAGAAGTACCGGATCAATTTCTGGCAAGGGGGCCAGGGAATATGCTTTTCAACAAATTCCCCCCGTGATTGTGTGCTCACTGAAGCTTGAGGACTTCTGCTCTAGTTCATTTACTCTGAAGAGTTTGATTTTTTTTTTAGATCACCAAGTTATTAGAAGTCACCTCGTGTATCTCTTACATTCAGGCAAGATGGCTCTGCTAATGAACAGTTAAGAATACCTCTTGCTTAAAAATCTAGAGAGATGTCATGAAAGGTTCCTGCTTTCTAAACTTCTATCTGTAACCATTTCCATCTTCACTGGAAACAGAAAGAAGAGCCGTCAGTCTTTCTGCTTTTCAGGAGCTCAGAGGTCACAGTAGTATCCAACTCCTCTTTTTCTTCTCTGGGTGCCCATCAAGCTAGTTCCTTTAACTTAGTCTTTTGGACTCACAAACCCCTTTCACTATAAGATGACCTCAGAACACACTAAGGAAATTTTTTTAAATCTTTTTTTAATTTTTGTCTGGTACAATGATGGAGAATATTAAATTTTTTTTTATGTTTAGATCTGCATGTTAAATACTATGATATAAAGTTTATTCAAAATTGAGTTTGTAACAATCTGTACGTGGGTTGGTTTTACCTCTGCCCCTTTGACAAGTGGTTACTCCCCTTTGACAAGTGGTGAGTACTGTTTAATTTTTTTAAGAAAATCATAGTTTATTTATTTATCTTTTTTTACAAATAAGTTTTACATTAACAATATTCCGTGTAGTTTTGGAACTAAATGTAAATTAAAATTTAACTTAAAAGTAGATCCGAAACCAGTTTTGTGACCTGACGTTTGGAATACTTGCATTTTAAGAAATTGACTGGTTTATATAACATTCATCTTTAGTTTCTAGATGACAACATAAGAGAGACTTTCAAGCTATTTGCAAGTACTCTTCCATAAATAACACGCTTTCAATGAGTCCCGATATTGAAAAGCCAAATTAGGATGTATTTTCTCTTTTTAGAGGAGAAACATCTAGATGTGCTTTGTGGGAGTTTTGTTTTGATCAGATGAATGCAACTCTCAGATTTGATGATCGTCTTGGGGCACATTTACAAAAATTAGCATCTTCAAGCTTCGCATTAACTTGTTTTCAGCTTTAGTGGTTCTTATGCTTCCTGGGTATAAATCAATCTAGGACTATAAGTCATTTAGAACTGTGTAATGGCAAAAATCACCCTCAGCCTCCAGCTGAGTGATAACCTAAAAACGCTGTGAGCACATTCTTCTGAGCTCCTCACGATCAGAAGCTCTTAATCTGGTCCGTCGTAAAGGCAGAAATGTGTATAAAGTTTTTTTTAACAGAAATCCAAACAGTTAGCATTATCATCTCTAATGATGTCAGCTCCCAGCACATACTTAAGTTTTTGGGACTTAATCACTGGTTGAAAACTTGTTTTAATCATTTTCTTCATATTCCTCTTAAAAATTATGATTATTTTTAATAATTATATTCAATGCAGAAAACTCATTCTTCCCACTAGATAATAAGAAAACCTAATTTGACCTTGGAATGTATTCTGATACATTTAAATGCAGCATGCGCATATGTACACATATCCTGGGAGCCTGGCCCTGCCTGTCTCCCGTCTTGGCCTGGTTACAGGAAGTCTAGTATCTGAGCCAGGTGGAGGAAAGAGCAAGAGATGTGACCTTATATAGTCCCCTCTAGCTTAAAAGCAGTTGTGTTACTGGAGCAGAATAGGATGTACACCCAATATTTGGGGCACCTAATATAATGCGAAGGAGCCCTGGTGGCACAGGGCTTAAGTGCTCAGCTGCTATTGGGGGTGGAGGGAGATGTGGCTGTCTGCTCCTTTAAAGATTACAGCCTTGGAAGCTTTATGGGACAGTTCTGCTCTGTCCTGCAGGGTTGCTATGAGTTAGAATCGACTCAGCAGCAATGGGTTTTACCTAACAGAGAGTGAGAGGAAATTTTGGAGGGGAGGTCACCTGACAGGGACTGGGGGGTAGATGCAGTGACCTCTGGGAGAGGTTATCAGGCTCTGCTGACCAGGCCTTCTCCTTATAGGAGGTGCAGCCATGAAAGCCGGAGTGAAAGAGGGTGACCGGATCATCAAAGTAAGTGAACCTCCTGTCCCCAGTTCCCACCCCTGGACAAGGAGGCAGGACATGCAGGCCCACATCTGGCCTTGGCCCATCCCACAACTTCCAGCTGCCTGTCAGCCACTGATCTAGGGGGTGGTACCATGAGGATGAGCATAGTACTATGCTGTGAGAGAGAGTGTGGTTAAGATAGCTGGGTTCCATATTCTAGGCTCTTCTTAATTCTGAAGTAACCAAGCTTTTTAGAACAGGTTTTGTTATCTGCATTTCACAAATGACAGAAGCAAGAGGAAGAGGATGTGGCTAATGAAGCCTTTGGATTCTCAGGCTGATGCTCTGTTCTCCGTACAGTGCTGACCTGAGGTCCTTGCCGGCTCCAAAATCCCATCTTCTGCCCTGTTTGTTTACTGCTTTCTTCTGCAGACTACTGGAAGTGTTAAAGGAACCCTAAATGAGGGAAATCCTTAGTCCTCTTGTGAGGAGGAAACAGAGTGTGTCAGTTGACATACATGTGTATAAGGCTATTGGATGGAGAAGTATATGGCAAAAAGGAATGAATGAATGAACAAATGAAAACACACTTTTTACCCCCTGGGAACTTACAGCCCACCTGGGGAGACAAAACACACAGCAGATGTGAACAATTTTGAAGGATACCCTAGGTTTCCACCACCACTATTCATTTCCTTTGTCCCCCCATAGGTGAATGGCACCATGGTCACCAATAGCTCACACCTGGAGGTGGTGAAGCTTATCAAATGTGAGTCGAAGACAACTAAAGAAAACCGGGGAGCAGATGGGCTGAGAGGAAGCGAGAGAAGAGAGAGGAGGCCTGTTGACCGGGAGGCTTCCTTTGTAGCTGTGTGAGGCAGCTAAAGTCACATCTTTAATCTTGGTGTGGAGTAATCTACTTAGGCTGCCACAGTTGCCTATTACTGTTTCCAGTGGAGACACTATACATCTCGCATCTGACGTCTTTACTTTTACCCACACGCATCTTTGCTGCTGCTTCTGAGACCATATCCTACTGAGACTAGGTCTCACGCAAATAGTTTGCTCTCCTCTCGCATTCACAGACATTCTTCCCCACTTGTTTCCTATTTTGGAGAATAAATAAAAATGTTCCTTGTTTGCGAGTCTGGAAGGCCCAACAATTGAGTCTATGCAGGTAATCAGATAGAAGCAGCAAACATTAGGAAAGAATTAACCCTTTGATGGTTACTAGATATACCTACCACTCACATTTTCCACACTTCCTGGGCCATGGTACTGATACATACCACGTGTGTGATGTGCTTCATGGAACATGGTACCAGTATGGCCGACTCCAGATCATCTGATAACAATTTTATGTGCAGCAACTGCAATGTTTATTCAGTACTTCTTGAGTATTTTTACTTATTTTTAGGAAGTCAAGTAGGATAGTTTATGGCTGAAGTCTAACCAAGAAGTGTGATGCCCTTCCTGGGCCATGGTACTGATATGTACCATGTTTGTGATGTACTTTATGGAACATGGTACCGATATGGCCCACTTGCAGTTGGCACCCCATTTTTTCAATAATAAAAAACTACCAATAAACAATTCAGCATGTAGCCCATTAGTGAAAAAACATGGCATCACCAAAAAAATTTTTTTTAATAAATAATTCGCCCATGAAAGGGTTAAAAGATGTGCTAGTCTAGGGAGGGTGGAGGGCTAGAATTTGAGTGCCTGCTGTGTGCCAGGCAGGCACTGTGCTGGGGGCTTTACATTGGCTAATTCATTTAATGAGATAAAGTAGGGAACAAGGTGTTCCCTAATACTTATGGTGGGGTTTTGGTGGAGGTCTCTGGATGAAGGGAAGGAAGGCAGTACTTGAGCAGATGAAGGGTAGGAGGGCAGGAGTTACGGTATGGCCAGGGCTTTAGAGGTGAGAACTTAATCTGTAGAATTCCAACAAAAGGAGAAGGGGGAAGGAGCCCATCCTTTGTAACTTGAATGTCTGCAGTACGACATTGCCACTTAAGCACGCTCCCTTTATGTTTTCCTCCAGCTGGTGCCTATGTTGCACTGACTCTCCTGGGCTCTTCACCCTCGTCTGTTGGTGTCTCCGGGCTCCAGCAGGACCCAGCCCCAGCAGGAGGTCCCCGAGTCACCCCTATGATCCCACCACCACCACCTCCTCCACCTCTACCACCTCCACAGCGCATCACAGGACCCAAACCTCTACAGGTAATGGCCGCCCTGGCTGCCCCTCCTCGCTTTGTCCTTTTAAAGAGCCCTCCCTTGGAGAAGAAAGCAGGTTAAATTGAACGAGACTTCAGTAAGCAGAGATGAGCCAGAGAGATACATGAAAGATCATCACAAAGTTGAACAAAAATAAGGACTGCATTAAAGGGATAGTTCCATGCCTTAGCGTCCTCCTTCTGTGTAAACACATGGGCAGTTTTAACAGCAACATGCAGTGTGTTTCCTCAGCATGTGAAAAACTGTAAGGAGGCCCTTTGAGAGTGCGCCTCCTCACAGGGAAGAGAGTGCACACTTCCAGGCATGGACAGAAAGCATCTGTTAAAGACTGTTGCCGGTCAGCATTACAAGGGTGGAAGGCTTCCTAAGGAAAAAACACTGCTTGGAGGAGAGACACATGGAGCCATTTGGGTAGAAGGAGAGAATCAGAAAAAGCCAAAAACCAGTAGGGAGAGAACCCTAGGACTAAGGGGAAGCCCGTGTAAGGAGTTAAAAGAGGATAAGATTTTGATAGGTATAGGGAACAGGATCTTCTGGTAGGAAAGGAGACTAGCCAGCAAGTATTGGGAGACAGAGAGGTTGGACTTTGGAGAGCAATTTGATATCAAAGGTGATTACAGCCAAGGTTTCTAGGAAGTTTAGGGGTAAAATCAAAATGAGATTTTTTTATCTGCCGAATTCTATTTAGGTACCAAGTTTGTGTAACACATGCCTATCACCCAGGTTTTACTCTCATAGTTTTTCTCGCCCAAGAACAGCAAGCAGAAGAGAGTTAAGCTATTGAGTTTGTCCCTCAACTCTCATTACTGTCATGTTTTCCATTCCTAGGATCCCGAATTTCAAAAACATGCCACCCAGATCCTTAGGAATATGCTGAGGCAGGAGGAGAAAGAGCTACAGGTAAGGCCACTGCTGAGCTCAGACTGGCTGTTGCCTTATGAAGTAATACCTTTTTAGAGCAATCTGCCAGTATGTACAACTCAATTTACAGGCCATGTCCTATCAGGGTAAAAACTTAAAAAAATAAAATTCCAGGACCACTGAAGAATTGTCACAGGCCAAGGGAATTTGTTAAAGCAGAATTTGACCAATAGAGCTAACAGGGTTATAGAACTCATGGGTCATGGAGTAAGATAATGAACATGTGGACAAAAGGCAAACAAGTACTGAGACAGGTAGAATAAAAGAGGGAACATTGGAACTGAGGGAAATCAAAGTCAATTGGAATTAATCCTGGAAGTTTCCAAGGAAGGGAAGAGTGAGAGGGAAGGGATAGCAAGGGGAGGTGACTGCTGAGGCAGACTGATAGAGGCGGGGCACTGTTGGCTGAGGGGATGAAGAGAGATTTCCAGGCATAGGGGTGGTGTGCAAAGGGAATGGTAAACTGATTAATTTGGCTAGAGGGAAATAACCAGATTCCTATTACAGGTGTGGCATGCAGCTATCTCTGACCCCTTCATTTCAGTTCAGCAAATTACTATAAGTGCCTACTATATGTAAAGCATTGTTTTAATTCCTGTGGTATACAAAGATGAAAAAGATGGGACGGTTTGTGCTCTCAACATGTTTAAAAGCTAATGGGAGAAAATTCAAATTACAGTAGGAAGGAAAGTGGAGCTTGCAATAAGAAAACAAGAGAACAGTTAATTAATAATGGGAAATGTGGGAAAGGCTTCACAGGAAAGGTCCTAGTTCAGCTGGGCCTTGAAGAGTGGGACTTCAGTAGGCAAAAGAGACAAGGAAAAGAATGCTAGTGATGCACAGAGATGTGAAAATACATTCATTTATTTGGCAAGCATTGAGTTCCTGCTGTGTGTTAGGTACTGTGCCAAGCACGGGGGGCGAGTGTGGGGTGTTAGGATTAGGAGTGAAGTGGTTACAAAGATAAATGAGAAATGAACCGTTCCTTTAAGGCGTTCGTAATCCAGTAGGGTATGGATGGATGAATGAAGATAGAGTTAAGATAATGGTAATAAGTGTTGATACTTATATATTGACAAAATGTCATAGAGCTATCAAAACAGTGTGATACTGGCATGAGGATAGCGTATAGATCAATGGAATAGAATTGAGAGTTCAGAAATTAACCTTCACATCTACGGTCAATTGATTTTCGACAAAGGTGCCAAGACAATCCAATGGACAAAGATTAGTCTCTTCAACAAATTGTTCTGAGACAACTGGATATCCACATGCAAAAGGATGAATTTGGACCCTTACCTCACACAGTGTACAAAAATTAATTCATACCTATCACAGTAAAAGATGGTTTAAGATGGACTAAAGTCTTAAACATAAGAGCTGAAACTACAAAATATATAGCTTATGAGAACTGTAAACATAGAAGAAAACATAGGTGTGAGCCTTTATGACCTTGGACTAGGCAACAGTTTCTTAGATACATCACCAAAAGCACAAGCCACCCAAAGAAAAATAGATGCATTGGACTTCTTCAAAATTAAAACTTTGGAGCGTCAAAGGACACTATCAAGACAGTGAAAAGACGATGCACAATTGAATGGGAGAAAAAACTTGGAAGTTATGTATCTGATGAGGGTCTAGTACTAGAACGTATAAAGAATTTCTTACAACTCAACAATAAAAAGACGAATAACCCAATTAAAAAATGGGCAAAGGATTTGGATAGATAGCTCACTAAAGAAGACATACAGTGGTCAATAAGCACACGAAAAGATGTTCAGCATCATTAGTTATTAGGGAAATGCAAATCAGAACCACAATGAGATAATCACTGCACACTCACTAGAATGGCTATAACCAGAATAACAAGTATTTGCAAGATGTGGAGAAATTGGAACGCTTATACGTTACTAGTGGGAACATAACGTAGTGCAGCCGATGTGAAAAGTTTAGCAGGTCCTCAGAATGCTAAAGTTACCATATGACCCAACAGTTCCACTCCTAGGTGTATATATATATATGCCCAAGAGCATTGAAAAGGTATGTTCACACAAAAAGGTGTCCACAAAAGTTCATAGCTGCATTATTCATAATAGCCACAGAGTGGTAACAATCCAGATGCCCCTCAGCTGATGAATGGATAAACAAAACGTGATGTATTATTATTATTTGGCCACAAAAAGGAATGCAGTACTAATGTATACTACAAAGTGGATAAACCTCGAAAACATCATGCTAAGCCAAAGAAGTCAGACACAAAAGGCCACATGTCATAACGATTACAGTTATATGAAATGTCCAGAACAGGCAAATTCATTGTTGTGCAACCATTCCCACTATCCAGTTCTAGAACATTTCCATCACCCCAAAAAGAAACCCCATACCCGTTAGTAGCTCCCAGTCCCCCCTCTCCATGGCCCCTGGGTTCGACCTGTTGAGACTGTCACCGGTCGGAAAGTGCACTGGGCCCTGAATTCCCGAATGAGCCTGGGATTAATTCTGAAGGCAGTGGGAATTGGTTAAAGGATTTTGAGTAGGAGAGTAATTACATCTTCAAATCTGTGTTTTAGAGAAGTATATTAGGAGGATTGCTGTAGGGAAGCCATCTAGGAAGCTGTTGCAGTAGTGCAGAAAAGAGGTGATAGATTTAGCAAGAATAGTATGAGTAAGAACAGAAAGGAGGGACAGAAACGGGAAGCATCTCAGAGGTCTCATCAGTAGGGCATATCAACTGGAAGGGGGAGAAGGTAAGGGAGAAGAAAGAGTAAAAGGTGACCTCAAGTTTAGGTGCCTGAGTACATGCTGATGCCATTGATGGAATAAGGTAGAGGACAGAAGCAGGCTTTAGGGAAAAGAAATGGATGAACTGAGTTAGAGTAGGACGTTCACATAAAGACCACCCGCCAGGCACATGGAGACAAGAGGGCAGAAGCACTGGAGGGAGGGCTGGGTTGAAATAGAGAGTTAGGTATTCTCAGCGTATAGGTGGTGGTTGAACTTGGGGACTGGGTGAGATCATCCAGAGCACTAGTGCAAGAGAAGAGGAGAGAGCTGAAGAGGGAACTGTGGAACTTATGTGCTTCTATAACACACAGCGCCAACCCCTGACATCAGGGCACTTGCTGTTATGTTTGTATTATAATTGTTTACTTGTCCTTTTCCGCATTAGACTAAGTTCCTTAAAGGCAAGGACCATGCTTCTTCGCTCCACATTTGTATAGTCCCCTCACCTAGCACTAAACCCATAAAAACCATACCCATTGCCGTCAAGTCAATTCCAACTCATAGTGACCCTATAGGATATAGAACTGCCCCTCAGGGTTTCCATGGAGCAGCTGGTGGATTCAAACTGCCGACCAATGGTTAGCAGCTGAGCTCTAAACTACTATGCCACCAGGGCTCCACACCTAGCACAGTGTCTGGCATATATTAGCTCTCAGTAAATGTGAAACTGAGGATAACGTAGACTGAAAAGAGGAGGCAGGAATAAAGCCTAAGTCGGGGTATGAGGAGAGCCAAGAGAGTGTAGAGGTAGGAAGTTAAGGGAGGAGAACACTTTAAGGAGGAGAGAATTCAAAAGAGGTGAGATGAGGACTAAGATGAGGCAACTGGGCTTGGCAATTCTGTCATTTTGCTCTTTGAAAGAGTAGCTGTAGTGAAATGGGGAGGAAGTCAGAGTGTTGTATGTTGAGGAGTGACTGGAAGAAGCACAAGGCTCTAAATGTAGACACTGAAACATCTGGCTGCAAAAGGAGAGGTTGAAGAATGGGGCAGTGTCTTGAGGAATAATCAGTTGATGGCAAAGTTTTTTTGTTTTAAGACAGAAATTTTGAGCATTTTTGTAGGACAAAGGGAAGGAGCCGTTGGAAAAGGAGGGCTTGAAGATGTGTGAACAGTGCCCAAGATGAGCCTGGAGGCAATTGGAAATTAGCCTTTATAAAGAATTTAAGACATTTTCTCTTCTGAGACAGGAGGAAAGAAGCTAGAGATATTTCGAGGTGGAGTAAAGGGGCAGTGGTGGTTCAGGGTAGAAGTCTCGCCTCTCATGCCGGAGACCCGGGTTTGATTCCCAGACACTGCACCTCAAGCGCAGCCACCACCCAACTATGGGCGGAGGCTTTCATATTGCTCTGATGCTGAACAGGTTTCAGCAGAGCTGCCAGAGTAAGACAGACTAAGAATAAAGCCTGGCAATCTACTCTCAAAAATCAGGCAGTGAAAACCCTATGGATTGCAGTAGTCCATTCCCTTTATGCATGGGGTCACCGTTAGTTGGGGACCAAATCAGGGCAGAATAATGACAACAAAGTTGAGAAAATTGGAGGCTTGATAGGCATGGAGAAAGTGAAATATTAAGTGTGAGGAATTTATAAAAAAGGTTGTCAACTAGCAATGAGGCTCCAGATAAACTTAGGTAATATGTGAACCCAATGTCTTTAATTATTTAACCAACAAAATTCATTGGGCATTTTCTCTTGTAAAAAAAATAATAATAGCTGCAGTGTATTCAGTTGTGACCATGTACCAGGTGCTCTGCCGAGCACTTTAGATAATCTCATTCAGATCTTATAGCTGTCCCAGAGGCAGGTATTGTCATCTGCATTTTATCAGTGAGGACATACTGAAGCTTGCCCAAGTCTACACAGCCAGTAAGGGGAGGAGCCAGTATTCAAAGCCAGAGCTCCCTGACTGCAAAGCCCCGGCTCTGCACCACTGTGCTATACTCTGCTATGAGGAGTACTAGATGAGTGTTAGGAATGGCTCCTGGGTAAGGGGCTGGGCGTGGGAGTATCACGCTACCCTAGTCAGGGCTTCTTCCTCTCATCTCCTATGGTTTCATTGTGTGTAAGTTTCCGCTTTAGCATTTTTTTGCGTGCAGGCCTGGACAGTCACTTGAATAGTTCACACCTGAATAGTGGTCAGGGAACACAACCTTATCTAAGACATGAGACTTACACTGGGCCTAGATGGATGGGTCAGATTTGGACAGGCCTTTGTGTTGCCTCACATGTTCTGTTTCTGGTCATTTATACCTTTTCCCGACCCTAATGATGATGAAATAAGGTGCATCTACTAGAAGACAGAGATCTCGCCTTTCTCCTCTTTGTTTTGGGGTAACCGCCTATTCTTCCCGCTGGTGAGTCATCCATGCTCTACTAACCACCCCTGTGCTTTTTCCCTCCTCTCTCTCCACCTCCCCCACCCCAATCCAGCGTATCTGTGAGGTGTATAACCGGAACCCCGCCAGCCTGCTGGAAGAGCAGATTGAAGGCGCCCGGCGGCGAGTCTCTCAGTTACAGCTGAAGATCCAACAGGAGACTGGTGGCTTAGTGGTGAGTGATGCTAGGCACAGCATTAGGAAGGGCACCATGCAGGTAGACTGGGTACAATTAGGGAGGAAGTTAGGACAGAAGGCACCCTGAGTCATGCAAGGATCCCAAGGCTGAGCTAATAAGTGGTTTGTATTTTACGTAAGAAACAGAGGTCAGCAGTTCTTTATTTAGCTCCAAAGAGGCTGAGCACTGTCCCTGGCACTTGGCTACCATATAAAGGAAAAGCATATTTCTTGCCCTCCAAGAGCTTACGGTTGCAATGGAAAGAAAGAAATAAGAAAGAAATCAGAGTATCTGCTTTAGTCCCCTGATTTTTCATCCACTTCTGAGTGTTTCCTCAAAGTTGATATATATTCCTAGACTGGTTTTACTCATTACTCACCTGGTAGCTTTTTTCACCACCCACCCCTCAGGTAATGGGTCTCCTCAAAGATATTCAAGTACAAGTTAAAGTCATCCTAAGTAAGGGATCCCCAGTCAGTTGAGAAAGATCTGTCTCAACAGCTTTCTGGAAGATTCCAGAGAGGAGCCATCTCTTTATCCGTTCCAGTCAGGGACTTTTACCGTTAGTGTTTTACCTCCAGCAGGCCTTCCTTCTCTGGGAAAATAAAAAACAACGCTCCAGAAACTTTAAGGTCTCCAAGAATAGTATTTGCTAAAGCCAGTAGAAATTATTTGGGGATTAGCTACCTCTTTTTTTTTTTTTTCCTTTAAGAATATCCAGATCAAAAAACTTTGAGAATCATAGGCTAATCCAATTTAAACTTTTTTTTCCTGAAGACTTCTCAGTATCACATGGCTGTTACAAGCTCAGGTTCTGTACTAAAACTGTTGGATTCACATTCCAACTCTCGGACTCACCAGCTTTAAGATCCTCAACATGTTACTTAATCCCTGAGAGCCTCAGTTTCCTCGTTTATAAAATGGAGATCACGATACACAACAACACTAGGGGTATTGGGGGAATGAAATCATGCCCGTAGCACTGGGGGCAGTATGCATCTGCCACTGCCACTGTTGGGGTCTGTGCACTCATGCACTGTGAAGCGGTGAGCCTGAAACACTAGGCTTGGAACCTGGAGACCTTCGTTCGGGCCTGGCAGATCGTTACCCACTGTGTAGCTTGGGCAAGTTGCTTAAGACCTGTGAGCTTCTGTTTCCTCATTTATACTGTGAGGGTAATATACCTAAGTCAGAGTTGTTGAAAGATTAGAGACATAGAAAAGCACCTTAGAAACAATAAAGCACTGTCAACATAATTTCCTTCCCTTTGGTTTCTCGGTCCTGTTCAGAGGTCTTTACAGGTAGGCCTTTCCCATCTTCCCTCAGTCACCTGCTGAGTTTTTTGTATACCCTAATAGTTAGGGTTTTTTGGGGGGGGGAGGGGGGGCGGCGATAGTTAGGAGGTTCCTTCTTATGTCTAACCCAACTAAGGCAGTAGATGCTTTGAAGTCCAAGATGATAAATGAGATTTTAGAATTTTGCTAATGGTAAGTCTCCCATTCCACCATTTTCAGGGGTCTCCATCTTCCTCAAACTGTACGAATGAAGTGGTATGCCTTGTAGCCAGGCAATTTAAGCCAATAAAGCAGGCCACCAGTTGTAAGCCAAGAAAGCTTTGATTGGAGGAACGAAACAGGAGGAGGAGAGGGTCACAGAATTTGCCCACCCACTGTGCCTTTCTTTTTTAGGACGTACTTCCACTGTATGGTGATACCAGCCAGAGATCATCAGAAGGTGAGTCCCCCATCACCCGCTTTTTCTCTGGGGTATCTTCAGTCCAGGCTTCTTATCTACTGGGCAGATTCGGGGGGGAAATAGAGACAAATGAGAGAAAACAGTACAAATGCACAGGAAACTGAATACAACTTATGCAGTAGAAGAAACCCTGGTGGCACAGTGATTAAAAGCTATGGCTCCTAACCAAAAGGTCACCAATTTGAATCCACTAGGTGCTCCTTGGAAACCCTATGGGGTTTTCCTATAGCGTCGCTGAGTCGGAATCGACTCGACGGCAATGGGTTTGTTTTTTTTTATGCAGTAGAAATGAGTGTCTAACCAGTAGCACTGAATAGGTAAGTGCCACGGAGACACTAGAATAATTATGGTCCAGAGAACAGCTTGCCTAACAGCACCTGGCACTTAGGAGCTCAACAAATACTTGGTGCCAGAAGAAATGGGCGGGAACTAGAAGAGAGTTGGGAATGAGTTGAGAGGTAAGATTAGTTGTAAGACAGAGCCGTGGTGTCTTATTTCAGGTGACGACATGGCCTGTACGCAGACATAGAGATAGGAAAGAGCTAGATGTGGTAGGAGTGGAGAATAGGTCTGCCCAGGAAAGTGTCTGAGTTGAGGGGTCGTGAGATGAGAGAGCCAAAGGGAAACTGGTAAAAAGGAAGGAAGGGGGCTGCTTCCTTTTCCTGCCCTGTGCATGGGTTCCCAGAATAAAGGTTCTTCTTTGCCCCGGAACACAGCTCCTTCCTCACTGTGTACACTGTTTTCTCCTCAGGCCGCCTTTCTCTCGATTCCCAGGAAGGGGACAGTGGCTTGGACTCTGGGACAGAACGCTTTCCTTCCCTCAGTGAGGTGAGTGCCAGCGGGGGCAGGCCTGCTTAAAGGTGTGCATCCTGCACACTCTGGGCACCTTACGGTTCTGCTGCTCACCGGCCTCACCAAGGCCTCTGGCCTGTCACCTGTGAACTTCTCTAGTTCCGTTGCCAAGGATTTTAGTCACCGTGCCCTGGGCTCCAAAAGAGGGGGTTTCACATGCATCCTACATGCAAGAGCATCAAACCTGGCTGCTATTTTATACAAGGAGTAGGCAGGAGAGACCAGGGTTGTTAACGCTAACGAGCCTTTGAGTGTAAAGGAGCATAAATCATCAAAAACAGTGACTCGACCAAAAGAACATTTCTTCCTGACTGGTAACAGCATCATCTGAGATTAACACAGAGAACCTGGCCTGATCAGAAGTGGCTGTCTCTCTCTGCCTCGCAGATCTTTTTCTACCTGAACGGCTCATCTTTTCAGAAGTAGTCAAAAAACTTCAGGTTTTGGCCTCAAAGTTTATTTCATCCAGGTGTTCTCAAGTTTACATACTCAGTGTAAAAATAAGAATGAACAGAAGAGGTACTAATGATGTTAGCAAAATATTTCCTTAGCCAGTTAATTAAAAATGTGAGTAAGTAGTTGAAAGCATGTTGAAAACCTAATTTCAGATGACTGTTGGAATTTTACCTGCTCCTGTCTTTCCATGGGAAAATGCTGAATAGATACGGCAGGACCAGGATATGGGAAAGTCACCAAGAAAGGGGAAGCGAGGTCCTAAATAGAGTTGACATACATTACCTTGAGGGCTTGACATCTGGGGAGCAACATAGCTTAGTGACAAAGAGTGTGGGCTGCAGGCTGAGACTGCCTGGGTTGAATCCAGAGAATACCACATTGCTAGCTCTTTGACCTTTAGTAAGTCTAATGACCTCTCCAAGTCTTAGTTTCCTCTTATGAAAGTAAGAGGAATTACAGCACCAACTCAAAGGTCGGAAAGCCTGGTGGTGTAGTGGTTAAGAGTCTGACTGCTAACCAAAAGGTTGACAGTTAAATCCACCAGGCGCTCCTTGGAAATCTCATGAGGCAGTTCTGCTCTGTCCTGTAGGGTCGCTATAAGTTGGAATCAACTCAACAGCGGTGGGTTTGGTTTTGGTTTTTTTAGTCAAAGATCTATGGTGAGAATTAAATCAGATAATACATGATCAGGGGCTTAGTATAATGCCTTGCACAGTAAGTACTGAATTTATATTAGCCGATGTTCTGAGCGTGGTTATCATCAGCAGATGAGCTTCTGGATGAGTCTCCTCCTTACTGAATTCTCTGTTCCTCCAGTCATTGATGAATCGGAACTCGGTACTGTCAGACCCCGGGCTTGACAGTCCTCGAACCTCCCCTGTGATCATGGCCAGGATGGCTCAGCACCACAGGCGGCAGGGCTCAGATGCACCAGTGCCCCCTTCCAGCGACCAGGTAAGGGAGCCACAGCCACCCTGGGTCTGCAGTTTCCCTTTTCCAGAGTGGGCACGGAGGCCTGGGTGCTATCAGTTTGGCCTTGAATAAGCCAAGTTGTTCCAACAACTCAAAATTTGTGACAGACACTTACCTAGAGAACAAATAGTAAAGAAAGAACAGGATATAAATAGGTACGTGAACGGAAGGGCCTCTCGGGTGCTGCATGAAGTCAGTGGCGCATCTGCGGGGAAGCGGCATTTGAGGAGCAGAGAGCTTGTCTTCCTTCACTCTCTGTGGAGGGTGGAAGATGGATGTGTTCATTGTTTCTCCAGAACACTAATACTCAGTTCTCTCTTTCCCTAGCAAAATCCTTTTCTCAACAAAATCTTATTATTTGGAACCCTAATATAAAAAACAGATAAAAGTTCAGCTCCCCTGGGACCTTTCCTGCTCAGCCTCCCTCACCCTCTGGGGCACTTCCGTAGAGCCCTGAGGTTCTGTAAAACCTGATTGGAAAGTGACTGCTCTCAAGGATAGAACTAGGTCCAGGGGAGATTGCAGGAAGTCAGGTTTTGGCTCAGTGCAAAAAGCTGCTAAAGAATCTATCTGCCTGTCTAGCAGTGAAATGGGGTGATGAAAGCCAGAGAATTGCCTGTCATAGTTCAAGCAGAAGCTGGGTCACTCCTTGTTGGGGACATTGGGAAGTGATCTATTTTTATAAAACAGTGTTTCTTAAACTTCAGTCATCTGCTACAGCCATCGTGACTTTTGCCATACCCACATACCAACTGCATAGTGTTTCCTTAGTGTTTTTCTTTAAGCTAACTCATTCCTTTTTAAATTCATTTTAAAGGAAATATTGTATCACTACCTTAGATTAAAACCAGTATCACACATTATAAATGCAAGGCAAATGTAAAAATAAATATAATTTTGGAAACAATTTTGTTAAATTCTAGCAAGAAACAGAACAGTGTAGACAGACTGCTACCTTTTATGTTAAGAGGAAAAACAGCCTCTTGCCTCATGTGTCTCTGGATGAATACATAAAAAACTGAGATTTGTTGCCTCTGAGGAGGGGCAGCGGGAGGGAGGAAGACTCTTCATTGACCCCTTTGTACCCTTTTAATTCTGTACTACAGGAATATACTAAAATTTTTACTCCGAAATTGAATAGATAAAATTAAAACAAACTGAAAAATAAACTATAGCTAGATTCTGTTGTTTGTCAAAGGCTTCAGTTAAGCCTGAGACTTATTCTGCCTTAGTAAAAGATAAACTAGCATCAGAATGAAACTTTCTCCTGCATTAAGTAAAAGAATTGAAAGAGAACTGAAAAGGAACTAACTTTCTTACAATAGAGTTCAGTGTTGTTTAGTAACATTTATTTACCTATTTAAACATTTTATTGTTGTTTGTTGAAAGTTTACAGAGCAAATTTAGAATGAATGAGCAAATACTTTGGAACGGAACTAATCAAAATCATCCCCAGAGTATTATCTTGGGGAGGGCTTATTCAAGACACCCAGCTTCTTGAACTTCTTGAGTATGGTCTGTAGGCAGAGGACTGCGGCCTAGGAGAATCCTGTCTTGTTTAAGTCCAGAGTTCCACAGTCATCAGAGGAAAAGAATCAAGAGCTGCTTTACAAAAGAATACATTCGATGCTCTAGTTTTACTCAAAGCATAGAGTATAGTTTAGAATCTAACATGTATTAAAAAGCCTAGCATACCAGCTACTGTGCCAGGTCCTTTACAAAAAAATATTATTTAATTTTCAAAATCAGGAAAAGAGATAGGTACTAGAATTCTCATTTGACGTTTGAGAAAACTGAGGCAAAGAAAGGCTAAGGGACTCCTCAACGACTTAGCTCGTTAAGGACAGGGTTGGGATTGGACTTGGTTTCCTGAGCCCAACACAGGTGTAATTCCTCTCATTGAGTGCCCACCCGTGGTTCCTCCATTTGTGCCGTGA
Organism: Loxodonta africana; assembly: GCF_030014295.1. Classification (NCBI taxonomy): domain Eukaryota; kingdom Metazoa; phylum Chordata; class Mammalia; order Proboscidea; family Elephantidae; genus Loxodonta; species Loxodonta africana. The sequence continues at coordinate 189,537,599 of NC_087344.1, read as the reverse complement.
AATGACCTAGTTCAGGTTGCTGAGTGGGGGTCAGACATACATACTGGTGGTTAAGAAAACAGGAAGGAAGTAAATGGTCTTGGACTCCTTTTCATGTTCCTGGATTTGTTCATCAGCTGAAAACCATTTAAATTGCTATTTTGTAGTGATAAGAGTGAATATAGTATAGTTCCAGTTTTTTAATAATAATATACATTAATAAGACCATAGAGGAAAGCCTGCACTATGCTCCAGACTGTCGGTGGTAGGGGGCTGGGATCATAGGGAACTCTCACTTCCTGTTACATAATCCTGTAATATTTTATTTTTTTATCATGAGCATATTCTGCTTTTATAATCACATATATATATTTATTTACACACATATATATGTAAAGACTTTTTTAAAAAATTCTGCCCACGAACACTTAGTGCTTTCAAGTGTCACCAGAGAGCCAAGTGGAACCAGGAGCGGTTATCCAGATCCCCCTGGGGACTGTGGACCCAGAGGTACTCGGAGGCTAGAGTCTTACAGGAGAGGAAGACATTGAGGATGTGTGTGAGAAGTACAGATACGACCCATCAGCCCTGACTCTGCAGCTTTGAGCATGCTGTTCAGTCCCAATGGGTCTCACTTTTTCAATTATAAATGAGTGCTGGGTTCGATTTCAAATGCCTTCCAGGTCTCTCCTGTTCTCTGACTCGGTCATTCTGAGCACAGAGCCTGGAAGTATCCAGGAGAACAAAACAGAAGTGCAGAGCTTCAAGGAGGAACTGTCAGGAAAAGCCCCTTGACAAAATAGATTAAGAGGGGACCTGGGGCCTGGAAAAAGGAGGCACAGGTAAGCAAGATGGGTTCTGGAAACAGAGCCCATGTTGGAGAATCACTAGAAATGAGGAAGATTAAATTGAGAATGAAAAATATAGTTGGTAAAAAGGCTTTGAAAGCTCGAGGAACCTTTAGGAGAAAACCTTGTCCAGTAAAAGCATCTGAGAAGTATAAACAACGGGAAGCCCTTTTCCTCATACCTAATCGCTAGCTTATCAGGTAGAATTAGATTTGTATTAAGATAGGCATAAAAGGAGAAGAAAGAAAAGCCAGGCCACTGAGTTTGGATTTTAGACAGACAAGGGGAACCGGAGTCCCTGAATGACACAAACAGTTAAATGCTCAGCTACTAATGGAAAGGTTGGAGGTTTGCATCCACTCAAGCACCTTGGAAAAAAGGCCTGATGATCTACTTCCAAAAAGATTACAACCATTAAAAACCCTATGGAGCTCAGTTCTACTCTGAAACACGTGGAGTCACCATCAGTTGGAATCAACTCAATGGTAACTTTTTTTTTTTTTTTTTTTAATGAACCTCTACCATAGATTCTTGAGCAGGCAAGGGTAATAATAAAAATGATGTCTGAGAAAGAGCAGCCCCTTCCTCTTTTGTCTAGAGAGGTGGAGATCCACTACTAGACTCCACTCTGACAGATAACAAGCTCGGGCACTTAGTAGTAGGCACACAGTAACTGTCCAGCAGCACTGTGGTAGACCTAGATTTGGAGAGAGTGTGTTTGGAGTGTGCGAGACTGTTCAGGGAAACAAGCTCCCAACCCAACAGTCCAGCTGGAGCTATAGGTTCTTGTATTGGCTGAAACTCCTTCCCTAGATCTTTCACCAACAGGAAGAGAACATTTTCTCTCACTTCCCATCTTCACATGTCATGTGACCAGGCTGCCCTGGTGCTGCTCTGCCCCACCCAGACGCACTTGACTTCCTGCAGAGTGGGAATCGTTTCATCTGCCCTCTGAGATTTGGGGGTGGTGGTGAGATACCAACTCTCACCAGTCCTGTGTGGCTTTCCTTGTCCATTCTGTGCTGTCACTAAATAGACTCGGTTGAGGGGTTGAATCCCCTGCTCCCTAACCTCTCATCTCTACAGCTTGACTCTCTTTCCCAGGGTGTGGATCAAAGCCCAAAGCCTTTAATTATCGGCCCAGAGGAAGATTATGACCCAGGTTATTTCAACAACGAGGTAACGGTTTCCTGGCTTTCTCCTTTCATCATTCTTCAGTCATACAGGCTGCCCTCAACAGGTGCAGTTTGACTGGTGTCACCTGGGAAGAGAGTGTGGGAGAGGGAAACACAGCTTATAAACCCTGAAAGGGGGTGATACGGGCGCTAAGCTGGGGCAGGCGGTGTTTCTCTATGCCGCTTCTGCGCCTCACCACTGTTCGCCTCCTTCTGCCTTCCAGGGCAACATCATATTCCAGGATCTTGAGAAGCTTAAGTCACGCCCAGCTCACCTGGGGGTTTTTCTGCGTTATATCCTGTCTCAGGCAGACCCCAGTCCACTGGTAAGTCAGAAGCATCGGTCTTTTTTTTTTTCTTTTTCTTAATATTTTATTGTGTTTTCTGTGAAGGTTTACACAGCAGTTTAGGTTCCCAATCAGTTTCTATGCAAGTTGTTCATTGACATAGATTATATCCTTTACAATGTGTGAACATTCTCATTACTTCCATTTTGGTTGCTCCATTTCCATTAATCTAGTTTCCCTGCCTCCTTACATTTCCATCCTTGTTTTAAAGTAATTGTTGATTTTAGAGGCTTTTCAATGGCTGATTTTTTTTTTTAATTGTACTCTAGGTGAAAGTTTATAGCTCAAGTTAATTTCTCAGACAAAAATTTATACATATATTGTTACACGTCATTGGTAGCAATCCCTATAATGTGACAGCACACTCCCCCTTTTCATGCCGGGTTTCTTGTGTCAGTTCAACCAGCTCTTGTCCCTTTCTGCCCTCTCATCCTGCCTCTGGACAGGAGTCGCCTGTTTGGTCTTGGGTATCTGATTCAACTAAGAAGCACACTCTTCACAAGTATTGTTTATGTTCTATAGTCTAGTCTAATCTTTGTCTGAAGCGTGGGCTTCAGGAGCTGTTTTAGTTCTGGGTTAACAGAGCATCTGGGGGTCATGGCTTCTGGGGTTCCTCCAGTCCCAGTCAGACCATTAAATCTGGTCTTTTTATGTGAATTTTAGCCCTGCTCCATACTTTTCTCCCACTCCGTCTAGGACTGTCTGTTGTGTTTCCTGTCGAGGTGATCACTGATGGTAGTTCTTCTACCATCTATTTCTTCTGGTCTCGGACTGATGGAGTCTCTGGTTTATGTGGCCCTTTTGTGTCTTGGGCTAATATTCCTTGTGTCTTTGGTATTCTTCATTCGCCTTTGCTCCAGGTGGGTTGGGACCAACTGATGCATCTTAGATGGCCACGCACAAGCTTTTAAGACCCCAGACGCCACTCACCAATGTGAGATGCAGAACATTTTCTTAGTAAACTTTGTTGTGCCAGCTGACTTTGATGTCCTCCGAAACCATGGTCTCCAGGCCCCAGCCCCAGTTCTTCTGTCCCTCAAAGTGTTTGGTTGTGTTCAGGAAACTTCTTAGCTTTTGCTTTAGTCCAGTTGAGAAGCATTAGTCTTGACTGAGTGCCGGCTTAGCTTGGCAAAGAGACTCTATAGCCTCTTTCCCTGTACTCTAAATGTTATAAGTCAGACCCCGGAGGGAATCTCATTTTTCACTGCCTGTGACACTGCTAACTACACCATTAGCATAGGGAGCAGAAAAAGAGCTAAGCCAGGAAAACTCATTCTCAGTGAGTTTTGGGAAGTCATCTTTGAGAAGATGGTCTTTCTAGAGTTCTCTGAATGCAAGTGGATACAGACTGATTGTGGGGAATTGAAAGAGTGGCCATTGCAAATCCACAATATTACCACAAGGAGGTTTGGCAGAGGGGCCAGGAGATGAAAGGTCTCGGAGCTGCAGGTGAAGACAAGAAGGACTGTGAGGGATGGAGGCTGAGTACCTCAGGGCAGTGCTCAGAGCAGCAGCCTTACCAACCCCTCTCATTCTGCTCAGCTGCTTACAGACAAGGGAGGTGGAAGGAGAGAGGTTGACGTCACGTTTTTCAGAATAAATTTCTGGGCTAAGGCATGGACTGGTATTTTTTCTTTCTGGGAATACCACCGTTAAAAGCCAGAATGAACATCCGTTTGTTCAACAGACATTACTGAGCACCTGTGTGTAAGTCCCAGGTGCAGTTGTCTCAGAAGCATTCCTGAATGAAGACAGGCATATCACAAAGAGAAATAAAACACAAAAACTCTTAGTAAACAAGATACAAACAAGTACAGAACACAAGTAGAGAGGGTACAGAGTTGAGGAGTGATCGTGTTGGAAGAGGGGGCGGGGGGGGTGTTATTTACCTCATGTTTCTGAAACACTCTAACCTAGTGTTTTTCATCACTTGCACTATTAACATTTTGAGCTGAAGGATTCTTTGTTAGGGACTGTCCTGTGCATTATAAGATATTTAGCCCCTGGCCTCTACCCACTAGGTGCCATTAGTAACTTTCTCCCCCAGTTGTGACAACTAAAAATGTGTCCAGACATTTCCAAATGTCCCCTGGGGGGCAAAATTGCCCCTGGTTGAGAACTACTGCTCTAACCCATTTTCTCTCTCTTCTAGCTTTTCTACTTGTGTGCAGAAGTTTATCAGCAGACAAACCCCAAAGATTCCCGAAGCTTGGGGAAAGACATCTGGAATATTTTCCTAGAGAAAAATGCGGTAAGGCACTAATAGATTGGATCATGATTTCATTATACTCTTTGGACCAGTAAGAGGCAGAGGAAAAACTAAGCAAAACATTCAGGCTTAGTGTAAACAGATTCTTAAAGAGAAGTCTTGGTTGGGAGATTAGAATTCCTAGATTCTGTTCCCAGCCCTACTTTCAAGAGATTGATCGCCTCTCTGTGCTTCTTTTGTTCCACATCTAACAAAGGTAGAGCACACATTGCTTCTCCCCAAGATGTTTGGAGAAAGAAAGAGATCTCACCAAATTCAAATTACTCTCCCCTGAGTGATCACCCTGGTTTCCTCCCACCCTCCTTCCCTTGCTCATCTCTGGGATGAAGAAACAGAGACCCAGAGACATGAGATGATCTAGATTAATGGCCAAGAGGAGAACCCAGGTTTCTGAAGCTCAGCCTGACTTGCTGTTACTGCCCAAAAACAGGCCCTGGGGGCTGAGAGGACCCTGTAGTCTTGGGACAGATGAGCACTCTGTGAGTCTGGACACAGTTGCTGGGGTCCTATTGGCATGGGCAGCACCTTTGCCTGCAGAGGGCAGTTCCCATTTTAGACTTTGTAATCTGATCATCTAAACTCATTCTGTGTTTAGCAGTGAAGTACTAGGACTAGTGAGGTTGGAAAATAAACCACTTTTTTCTTAAGGTTTTTATATTTACCCCTTAAATGGGTTGTGAATTGCTTCCTTTTGGTTATGGTGCAACCACCCCAGTGTTCAGCTATTTGGCACTCTCAAGCAAAAGCCAAAGTATTCTGCTAACTAGAAGACTAGGTCACATAGACCAGTTTTCCCTTGGGAGTGAAGGGGAGAGGAAGTCCGTCAGATAGCCTGAATTATCCCAGTTCATGTGTGGAACAGTAGCCCCCATCCATGCAGCCCGGTGTCCTTGAACGAAGACTGGAGGGACTGCATGGGCCACCCCAGGTTGTCTTCTCAGCTTGCCCTGTAGCCTCGGATCCATTTTTCAGAAACCCTGCCCTAGAATTCAGATACACAAGTTGGAGAGAGATGAGAGGAAGATGGGGTAGGTGTAGGGGAAAAAAAAAGAGGTGGTGGTATTTACAAGCCCTGTGTGATATCTCCCCCATCTCCCTGGAGCATGTGGACCTCACCACTTGCACCTACTCTTCTGTTTTTTAGCCTCTGCGAGTGAAGATCCCTGAAATGTTACAGGCTGAAATTGGTGAGTTGGCTTCTTGGTCGGTTGGTCTCCTCTTAGGGCCCGTCTTGTCCTGAGCTCTCAGGAAGCTCCAGAGGACAGAGGGGACATAGCTCCTGTTCTTGGACAACGGTACTCTAATAGGGGGAAAGAACCATGGAACGGCTCCTCCAGAACACTTCACAGCAGCTTGTGGACAAGCACAGGTGGGACGTACCACCTAGGTGCTTGTCATGGGAAGACTCTGGATATAGAGTTAAGGGGACCTGAGCTCTGGTCTCCTTTCTACCAGCCTTCTATGTGACCTCTCTGGGCTTCAGTTGGCTCACCTGTACAGAGAGAAAATTGGACTTGAACTGGAGTTCCTAAGCCTGGCCAGTCATCAGAGTTCTTGGGGAACTCTTAAAAAAAAAAAGCCCTCTGTCCATTCCACCTGCAGAGTCAGAATCTCCGAGGTTGTTCTTTGTAAGTTCCTGCTAAAAGCTGGCCCAGAATGAGGGCCCAGTAGACTAGGTGACTCCTCAGCTCCTTCCCGTTCTAAAGTCTGAGCCGAAGGGTGGCAGGGGGAGGGGGTGGTAGAGAGGCTGTCAGGCTGAGAAGTTAATCCCAGGAGGCTTTCTAGGGGGTAGAAGGTAGAAGCAGCATTTGGAAAGAGGTGGTTTACAGGCACAGATGGCAGGAGGAGGGCACAGGAGATGGGGTGAACAGAGCTTGCACAAAAGCAAAGTGAGAGTGGACCAGCCGCTCCCAGGGACTTGGCGTGGGCTGAGTAAAGCTGGGATGCAGGGACAGGAGGAGAGCCATCTTTCTTTCCATTCTGCTGGGGAGCTCGGGTTTCACAGAATGTGAAGTGTTTCAGCCTAGTGAGCTGGCCCTGGGGCACTGGAAGGGTAATGAGCCTTTCAGAGGCCTGAACTTTGATGTCAGAGGACAGCGTTTGGACACATCAAATGAGAGGGGCTTTAACCTCTCTCTTAATAGAGTGTAGAGTGTTCAGAAAACCTTCTCATCCTTGCCTTGGGACTTGGACATCAGGATTCAAGTCCTGAATTCAGGAATGACCTGGTAGGCCCAGGCCTCCACTTTCTTCAGGCTGACAGGGACCAGAAAGCCAGCCCCTCCTCCCATGCCACAGTGAGCTGCAGTGCTTTGAGGAGCCCAACACAGGCGACCTCCTCCTCATCCCCCCACACCCTACTCCATGCTGTCTTCTCTCACCTGCCATGGCAGACTTGCGCCTGCGGAACAGTGAGGACATCCGCAGCGTCCTCTGTGAAGCCCAGGAGGCAGCCATGCCAGAGATCCAGGAGCAGATCCATGACTACAGGTTTGCCCAGCTCTCCGCCCCCCTGTTCTCTTTCCCCCTCACCCCTCTATCTCTTCGTCCTTTTCTATCCCTCTGTGATGTGTGGGTATCTCCTGTTAGTGCGTCTGTTTGTCTCACTCTTTCTGGGTGTCTGTTCCTAGAGTATTTGTGTACATTTGTTGCTTTCTCTGTCTCTCTGGGTTAGAACAAAGCGTACTCTGGGACTGGGCAGCCTGTATGGTGAAAACGACCTGCTGGACCTGGATGGGGACCCTCTACGAGAGCGCCAGGTGGCCGAGAAGCAGCTGGCTGCCCTTGGAGATATTTTGTGAGTCTCCAGTCCCACCCCCTCCCCATGAACAGGCTGAGGAGATTAACATATGTTGTGGATTTATCTTCTAGCCTCTCTCTCTTCCATTTCTTCCGATTATCCTTCCTCTGAAAGATGAGGAGAGTCGTGCCTTCCTACTGCTCCCTCACGCTGAGGGCCACCTGTATTTGAAGGAAGTTGCAGAGCCTAGAGCTCCTTACAGTAAGCTGGTGGTTTTGACAAACCACAGGCTCCAGGCAGAGTGAGCTTGTTGCTTCCCCTTTCTAGCCCTCTTCCCAACCTTCCTCCCTTCCTGCCCTCAGACCGTACCTGACACTGACTGTGAGACCAGCACTGTGAGTCTTCTAGTGGCTGAAGTTCCTTAGGAGGCAGATAGAACTGGCTTAAGGGAAATTGAGCCATTTTTGCTAATCACATCAAGAAACTAAACTAACTTAGTAAGGAGCTCTGGCACAGCTACTTTGGTTACATTTTTCCAGTCCCATTTTCTAAGGGATCACCGGCGCCAGTGATGCAAGTCCTAGCATCAGAGACTTTGTTGGGGACCCTCCCAGGTTTGGAGGTAGGAGACAATGGAGGTTTTAGCTCTCAATAACTGCTTCTCCATGAAGTAGCTGTGTGATTTTGATCAAGCCATTTCTACCTGGGCCTCATCTATAAAATGACAAAGGTTGGACTAGATGGTCTCTGTAGTGTCTAATAGCTGATATTTCAACTCAGCACATTTTTACGGAGTTCCCCTGCTGTACGCCAAACACTGTCCCAGGCTCTTGGGATACATTAGTGAAAAAAACCCTTCTTTCCCTGTGGAGCACCCGTTATAGTGGGAAGAGACAGCAATATACAAGAAATAGTCAATTATGTAGGATGTAGAGAATAATAAGTGCTGGGGTCGGGGGGGAATGGAGCGGGATGAGGAGGGTCAGGAGTACCAGCACCAGTGGGTTGCGATTTTAAATCGGGTGATCAGGGTGAGCCTCGTGGAGAAAATGACACTTGAGCAGTTGAGGAAAGTGAGGGCATTCTCCTTGAAGACACCTGGAGGAAGAACATCCCGGGCAGAGGGAACAGCTAGGGCAAAGTAGGAATGTGCCTGACCTATCGGAGGCTAGAGCAGGTTGAGAAAGTAGGTGGTAAAGTCGGGTAACAGAAGGGGCGGTGGCAGAGAGCCTTGGGGGACTATCATAAGGACTTTGGTTTTTACTCAGTGAATGGGGAGCCATTGGAGCTGTGTGAGCCTGGATTGTGGGCAGAGGGTGGTGGGAGAGCAAGGTAGATTAGTTAGCAGACTGTTACAGGAATCTAGGTAAAAGATGGCGGACACTTGGGCCAGAGCAGTAGGAGTGGAGGTTGTGAAAGGAGGCCAGATTCTAGGTTCATGTTGACAGTAGCACCAGTAGGAGCGTTTCATGGGGTGTGAGAGAAAGAGAAGAGTCGAGGAAAACACCAGCTTTTGTTACCTGAGCTACTAAAAGGATGGAGGCACCGTCAGCGGAGGTCAAGGTGACTACCCGTGGAGCAGTTCTGTGGTTGAAAGTGGCTTTGGCTTTGAACATGTTAAATTTGAGATCTTTTTTCGACATCAGACTGGAGATTTCAGTAGGCAACTGTTCGTACAAATCTGGGCTCCGATAAGAGATCTGGGCTGGAGATGTGACTAGGTGAGCTCACCCAGGGAGTGAATATCCTTTGAAAACTTAACCCTCGTACTTGGACCTGGAACACCAGCCAAGCCTTGAATCCTTCTGGGCCTTAGTTTCCCCAGCTGTCAGAAGACAGTAATCATCCCCAGCACTCCAGGGGCGTAGATAAGACCTGACTGAGACTTTGGAGATTTGTAGGTACCACAGAATTAAATGGGATTATTATTGATAGCATAGGCACCCCCCTTGTAGTGATTTCTGCTTAAAGCAGTGAAGCTTATTATCATAAATTGAGGATGATAACAACACCCACCTGGTGGGTTATCATGAGAATTAGAGTTCATAGAGGTAAACAGCTTAGAATAGTGCATGGGTAAGCACTCAGATATTAGCTGTTGCTACCGTTTTCTCCTCTTTTCTCTTTCAGTCAGGCCTCCAAGTATTATCTGTGCTCTCTCACCTTCTTTCTCTTGCCTCAGTGTCAGCCCAAACCTCCTAATTTAGTTCTAGGTGAATACAGACAGAAGCCTCTTCCTCCATAATAACTTCAGAGGCTGAAACAGATACCAGCCAAGAGGCCACGTTTGCCACATTGCCCTTCCTTTTAGCTAAAAGGACACCATCAACAAAACCCTGTGCAAGTAGAATTCCTCGAGGCCATGAGAACTGTCACCCCCCGAGCCCCCAGCAGGTTCCAGGACTGTGACCAGGAGCCTAAATGTGACATTTTATCATACTCCTCTTCTCCCATCAACCCTCCCTTCCTCCAAGAAAGAACTTACCCTCTCCCAGTCTCCGCACAGGCGAATGAGCCTGTCTTTGCAGTCTGAGTCATCTTTCCTTTCTGTTATTCCAGGTCCAAGTACGAGGAAGACAGGAGGTAAGTGAGCTTGTGGTCCATTTGCAGCTTTCAAGTGGGAGGGAGTAGCTATGGTAATAGCTGATCGGAATAGCTGTTGTGCTTTCCAGCTCAGCTAATCACAGGGGAGTACCTAGCATTGTGGGACCATATAGAACCCTGGTCTGTCCAAGTTTAGTTCCCAGGTGTCTGTATAACTGTAGCCCAGTGGGATCATAGATGCCACTCCTGATGCTGGGACTAGCCAGCACTCTCCCTAAGCTCAGGGACCAGCCTGGGGAAGCAGATCTGTCCTGCAGTGTGAAAGCACCAAGCTTCCATAGCCCCAACATTCCCATACCTGGTTTCCTCTTTTCCACCCAGATTAGCCCTGTGTCTCCCTTCTCACTCCTTCCCCCTAAGCCACTTACAGAAGGAACAATGATAGTGGAATCAGCCTTGCGTTGGCTGCACCTACAGAAGGGAGCTGGTGCAGCACTTTTCCTCTCTTGGCAAGTGTTGGTGTTTTTTACAGCCTATATACGTATCTCACTGGCTCTCACCAGCTGCTGTTAAAATGAGTGCTCATTCCCTGAGCATGCACATTTAATAAGGAAAAGAAGGTGGGGTGAGAAGTCTCTTTCAGAGGAAAATAAAGCCAGGGCTGAAGCATTTGCTGCATTGAATTCACAAAGTGGATAATCTGTCTGCAGAATTGAGAGCCAAATACATTTTTAAGCACAGGGCTCTGGACAGTGTCATTTGTGGCAATTGGAAGCTATCTGACAGCTCCTTTCCATCTCTTTTTCCTCTTTGTACTGGGATGAGAGGGTGGTGAAGGCAGTGTGCCTTGGCAGAGTCAGGGATGGGCATTTCTCCCCATCCCCCACCACATACACACAGTTGCACATTTGCCTGGTGATATAAGCTGTAGACCTCAAACCATCCTCCAGGTCTACCTGTGGCTGGACCAGTCAGAGGAGTTATATTAGCTTACATTTTAGGGAATTGGCACGTCCTTCCACTGACCACCATCCTCTCAATAGGAGGGGCTCTGCCAAGACTTTGAGCCAGTTTCTGCCTGCTGTCCTGTTTGATTATTCTAAACTGACCTTTGAATACCCTGGCCCCTTAGCTACCTCTTCCCTACTCTACCAGGCAGCGGTCATGAGATTGTTTGGAACAGGGTTCTGGCCTTTCCACCTGCCAGAGGGGCATATAACTCAAGCTTTCTGGTTCACGATACATGGTTCCTCTCTCACAGTGCCCCCATGGACTTTGCCCTCAATACCTACATGAGCTATGCTGGGATCCGCCTTCGAGAGGCACGACCTTCCAACCCAGCTGAAAAGGCCCAGTCTGCTCCTGACAAGGACAAATGGCTACCCTTCTTCCCGAAGACCAAGAAGGTGACAGAGCTACCATAAAAGTGTTCTCTTGGTGCCGTTCTCTGCAGCGAGCAGCCTGGGAAAGCCATTGTGCAGTAGCTAGCTACAGCCCTACACCTTTGTGTGTGGAGTCAGTGAGAATCCCCAGACAAGAGTAGCTCACTCTCCCTGCCTCAAACCCAGGCCAGAAGTAAAACTGCTAGTTAGAGTAGAAGCATGAGCCCGCGTTCCAGTTACTGTTAGTGCCCGTCTTGGGGGTGGTGGCAGAGTGATTGTGGCCAAGTCTGGGTATTGGGACCTCTTCCAAACCCCCCTGTCTCCTGTCTCAGCAGAGCAGCAATTCCAAGAAAGAAAAGGATGCCTTGGAGGACAAGAAGCGAAACCCCATCCTCAAATACATTGGGAAGCCCAAAAACTCTTCCCAGAGCAGTGAGTATTTGGGAGGCAGCAGCCTGGGCATTCTTTAGGCAGGGACCTCAGCCCCCTTACAGCACCCTCGCATACCAGTGTGCTGGCGAGGTCCTTCCTGTGCTCCTGGGAGCCACAGGCCCAAACTCTGAGCCTGCGGTTTCCCATCAGTACTGTCACTTTCTCCACTTGCCACCTGCGGTGCAGGCTCTGCCTAGAAGTCCATGCCTGTCCCTGGGTCTTAGGCTAGGGGCCAGTTGTAGCTACTGAGCCGCTGTGGCCGGACTACTTCCCCCTTGGTAAAGATTGTTGACAGTAAATCTGCCCTTTCACCTTCATCTAGGAGATTCATCTTTACTGAGCTCCTGTGAGTTGGGAGCAATTAGGGACCCTTGATGGGAACTTTGAGTTACTATTAAGCAGAACAAGGTAGGCGGGAATGGGTGACAGGTTAAGGACCCAGAGGTTCCCTAGTGGCATCAGTTACCCAAAACTCAATTGATCCTAGAATTGATCTCTTCCCAGCTCTGTGTTATTTGTCTGGAAATTGTTGCTGCCCCCCCCAGTCAGTGTCTTAAGTCCCCGGTTTTTGTGGAAACCTGTGAAGGGCTGTGGGATGGGCCTGCTGCCTTTTCTGAAGCTGCCTTGCGTGGGAGGGGACAGGAGGGGGCTCTCGTAGATCAGCCCTGGTTTTTGCCACTACTTTTCATTTTCTGGCTTGGTATAATTTTTATTTTGACTCTTGAAACATTAATTTGACTTTCCATGGTTTACTTTTGTTTTTGTTTGTTTTTCTTTTAGCATTTCATATTCCCTTGTCCCCTGTGGAAGGTAAAAGGACCATTTTCTTTGGGTTTTTCTTTGTGTTAGCATTGAGTTTCCATTTCCCAAATCTTTTCTTCCCTTTTCCTGCTTCATCATCTCCTTCTAATCTGTCCCTCTTCCCGCCCCGTTCCTCCTTCCTGCCGTTTCTCTTATACTTCCCTTTATGTTGCTAAAGCTGCTCTGACAAACCCACTCCCAGGGGGCTCCCAGGGGACACTCCTGCCCCCAGGTAAAGCTGTCTTAGTGGTTCTGGTAAAGGCCAGCCTTCTTGGCCTTCTGTTAATTTTCCCACAGCCTAAGGGCTTTTTTTTTTTTTTTTTTTTTTCCAATCCTATCAGCCCTCCATGGGTCAGCTTCCAGAGGCTCAGGGCTCTGTGTAATAAATAAGGAAAACCTTCACAAACTGAAATATCCTTTAGTAAAGCAGAAGTCACTCAGACTTTTGTTTTCAGTCAAAATAATAATGAAAATCATCATTTTTTCAAAGTTATGTGTTTTTTAATAAATTGGTGGGTCTCTAACAGTTTTTCTTTTGGATATTTTTGTTTATAGTAGTACCTCCATCTCTTTGCCAGCACTGTATAACTAGCAACAGTTAAACAAGAGTGACTAAAAATATATTTTAAAGCGCCTAATAACTTCTAGAATCTATGTATTTTATATATATATATATATAATATACATACATTCACCCACAAGAAGCTTAGAGCTTAGATTAAAAGGTCACAAAATTGGACAAGCAAGTCTCCCATCACTGAGGTCCATATGCATACGATGAGGTGATTAACACATATTTTAGGTTCTCTCTGCTTCCATAAAGATTATAGCCCAGAAAACCCTATGGGGCAGTTCTACTCTGTTGCATAGGGTCACTGTGAGTCAGATATCGACTCAGTGGCACCTAACAACAACAGTAATAAAGACAGAGATAGCAGTGGGATGCAATCAGGAAGTTATTCAGTTGATAACATTTATTTTATGTAAGAGTGGCAATTAAAAATATCATTATCTTCAAAATTATTATAAACTCCCAGACTCATTATACCATTTGAAACGATAAAAATAATTACTGAAACAAATGTTTATAAAACTTTTTTTTTTTTTTTAGCATGCATGACCTTGAAATCCAGGCCCTTAATTCTTAACATATACTTCTCACCCTCCTGTCCAAAGCCTGCATGAGGCAAACAGCAGGCTAAGGTGACTGGGCACCCCTGACTGAGCTGCTTGCTTTTTGCCAGCCTGAAAGGTGATAGGAATGCCCGGGTTGTCGTTGTTAATCCCAGGGGCAGGATAAGGATGCTGGGTACCCCCCACCCCTACTCTTTGAGTCAGGTCTTTCCATTGTGATTACATGATTTGGTTTGGGATTCTAAAATTCCCAGACCTCAGACAAATTAGTATTCATACCTGAAGACCCACCTCCGCATCAAGAGTTCTTGCCATTTACGATCATCAGCAATTATCTCTGTTTATTAGTGAAAGTACTCAATTGTCAGTGGCATAAATTCACTTTCATTTCATTTCATTTGTCATTCAGAGAATGGACGAAATGGGGCAAAAGCTACCAGTGAAACTCTGCTCTTTTAAAATAACATGTTCCTTCCTACCTGGTGTTTCCCGTTACTCTGGGTCGTTCAGTTATACCAGATTTCAGGGTCACACCAGAGTCTTGGCATAGTTAGTCTGAGTATAGCCCGAAAATGACTCGGTATTTTCCAAGCAGTCCGGGGAGAAGGAGCAGTGGACTCAGCCGGTGGCTTTTGGTCATAGGATGTTCCCAGGCTCCCACATCACCCCCATTCAGGAAGGCTCAGGCTGCAGAGCTGAGCCTGACCCCTGCATTTGTCCCAAGGCCCAGATAGACCTTCAGTTTGGGACAGATCTGCTCCTAATCTCTAAAATGATGTAAGTTTGTGTATATAGATACAACGGAGTAAAAGGTTCTCTCAAGTCATGGACGGGCGACATCCTGGTTAGGATCAGGACCTAGACCCCTGGGTATTTATTTTGCTTCTCCGATCTCACTTCTCCTTCCCCTTGGTTTCCAGCAGAGCAGTGTTCCTAGCCCAGCCCCTCTTCTGCTGTCACTGGACCCAGAGTAAACTAGTTGACATGAGAGCTGGTGGACCCCTGGGTCTGCGTTTTTCTCACCAGGGTCTCTAAGTGGCATCTCATGTGCCTTTTCACTGTCTCACCTGCCCACTCTGTTTCTTTGAACAAGAACAACTCTATTTTGTCTTAGCTTTGAAAAGGGGCTGGAATTTGAATGCCAGAGAGTGACAGTTCTCCCTTCTTCCTTGTGGGTCGTCCCTCATTGGTAATAGAGGCCTGAATCTTTAATGATGGAGACGAGAGGGGGAAAGAAAGACTAGGAAGCGGAATCAGGAGAAAAAAAACAGAAGTAATGAACTAAAAGTAACACCAAAAACCAAACCCATTGCTGTCGAGTCAATTCCAACTCATAGCAACTGTATAGGACAGAGTAGAACTGGTGCATAGGGTTTCCAAGGAGCACCTGGTGGATTCTAACTGCCCGCTTTTTAGTTAGCAGCCGATCTCTTAACCACTGCTCCACCAGGGCTCCAAAGTTGTTTTTTTTTAATGCCTGACATAATTTGGCAACATGGCCAGCTTGCATGTAGGTATGCTTTTGGTCATCCTGGCTTTTTTTTTTTTTTAAACCTGTATGTGAATCTTAGGGAAAATCTAGTCATAGTTTTTAAGCAAAACTGTCATTGTAATAAAGAATGTGAGAGCCAAAAGAAACCTCCATAGAAAATGTACATCCAAACCCTCGCCCTTTGTGTACAAGGAAGCTGAGACCAGAAAGCTAGAGTGACTACCCAGGGCTACAAGCGTATTAGTAGAAGAGCCGGGATTAGAACCCACACCCCCTGATTCTTTGTCCCATGCTGTTCTCATCATGCTTGCTCATCGCTTTGTCTTTTGGGCCACAGGGGAGTGAAGCTGTGAGGAGTTGTCCCTGAACAGAAAACAGAGCATCCTTCATTTTCTTTTTGCTTCTAGTCAAACCAGGGAATGTAAGGAACATCATTCAGCATTTTGAGAACAACCAGCAGTATGACGCCCCAGAGCCTGGGACGCAGCGGCTCTCAACAGGAAGCTTTCCTGAGGACCTGCTGGAGGGTGACAGGTAGCAGTGGCTGGCTTGGGCTTGCAGGCTGCCTGAGGGGTGCGTGCGCAAGGTTTGGAGCTAGGGTTTTAATTTCAGCGACATTACTCCTTCCTGCTAGGCTATAAAGTTGCCACCGAAGGACTTTGTCTCCCCCAGGAACTTCAGGAGAAGACACACTATGTGTTGTGTATCAGGCCGACTGGGAGAGCAGGCAGGACCCCTGATGTTCCAGCCCAGGGGCTGCATGCTTTTAAGATGTCCTCTGGATCCATCCCTTAGCTATTAGCAGCCTCCCTCCCAAGAATGAGCTAGTTATATTCTAAAGCAGCTAACCAGGAAGTCCTAAAGGACAAGAATAGAGAAGACAGACTTTGGAGAGGGATGAAAAGGAGTCCTGGGAAATAAAAGACCCAGGCAGACAAAACCTTAGCCTGCCTGTAAAGAAGAGAGCTCAAGATGAGGTTCTCCTTCTTGAGTCCTAAAGGCGAACAGTGTCAGGGGGCCACCAGATATCCCACTCAGTAAAGACATACCAAGTTGATTGATTCAAAACAAACTCTTCCCTTTTTGAGAAGAAAGGAGGGAATTGAGACTATGGCATCTCTCGTACTATCCATCTTTGGTCAGGCTCTAACTAGAAATCCTTCCCTGGTATTGAAACATACTCTTGGACTGGCTCGCTCTTTACTGTGGCATGGCAACAGACGAGTTATGTCTAAACGTCTACAGCCAGTACCTAAAGTGAAAATCGCCTATAGTCAGAAATATCCTCGCAGATCCCTTGTGCCACCCTTGAGGTATAGTGATTTCCTGTGTACAAAAATAATCCTTACATGCACTCAAGTCTGAGAGCCCTTGAGCTGAACTGTACAGGCAGGCACAAAGACGAGTCAGTCTGTCAAATCCGTTGCCATCAAGTCGATTCCGACTCATAGCAACCCTGCAGGATAAAGTAGAACTGCCTCTTAGGGTTTCCAAGGAACAGCTGGTGGATTTGAACTGCCTGTCTTTTTGGTTAGCAGCCATAGCCCTTAACCACTGCATCACCAGGACTCCAGTCAGTCCAGCCGTCTCGATATTCAAACCATCTCCCCTCTGAAATAGTGAATTGTTAGACTATAAGTCAGACATTCCTGCTTGTATGTAAGTTAATGCCTTTCTGTTTATGTGAAGCCCTTACAAGCTTACTGCATGTTAAAGGTTTTGCCATAGTGAGAACTAACAAAAGTTTAGCAAGAGGAAAAGGTTAGATTTGTTCTAGGGTGAGAAGTTGAGTCCTAAAATGACTGGGTAAATTAAATACACAAATTATGTGATTGCTGTGTAGTAGGCACGGTCTTACAGCTATATCAAATAGAAGATACTGTATAAAAATTTGGGGAAAATATTTGAGACCATTTGCCAACTTGTATTCTTGAAGTTAGCACATAAATTTACCCTAGAAGCCTTTGGATTTGATCACTATAAGCTAATTGGCATTCTTGGAAAAAAGAGTATTTAGCAGCATAGTGGGTGAGAGATCGTTACAGATACTTGGTAGGTCTGAGAAGCTCCCAGGTCTAGAAGGCTTTGACCAGAAGTGTGTTATGTGCCTCACTTCTTAGTACCTAAAGGAAGGGACTTAGCTCTGCCGCCCCAGTAAACTCCTGGGTAAGGTTTATCATGGTGTTCAAGCGACCCATTGAGGAGTGCTGGCGAAAAGTGTTTTGAGTTAGTCTGAGTTGGCGTTGGAGTCCCTGGGTGGTGCAAATGGTTAACGTGCTCTGCTGCTAACCAAAGGGTTGGTGGTTCCTAGTCTACCTAGAGGTGCCTCAGAAGAAAGTTCCAGTAATCTACTTTTAAAAAATCAGCCATTGAAGACTCTATGAAGCACAGTTCTACTCGGACACGCATGGGACTTTGATGAGTCAGAGTTAACTCGATGGCAACTGGTTTGGTTCTGGTTTGGGTTGGAATTGTAACAGATTTCTAGGGGGTGAGTTGAGTAGGGGATCAGCTGGCAATATGTTCTCTAGCCCTGTGGACAGACCTCCAGGACCCCAGGAGGTGAGCTCCAGTTTGGAGCCCCTGGCTGTTCGGAAAGACTTGATGAATGGAGACCAAACCATTTGGCTCCCTCACAGCAGTACCCTGCTATGCTATTCTCAGTTCTCTAGATGTCTCTAGGCCTCTGTGGTCCTAGGGGCAGAGCAGGATATAGATTAGTAATAATGTCAGCAAGGAACCAGCCCAGCAGGGCCATGGGGGAGGCACCATCCTAGGGCAGCTAGGGGTCAGAGATGCCAGCTGTCTCAGGGCTGAGACACTGCAGGGCTCAAAAAAGAGCAACACCCAGTCGTCAGCATCTCATCAAGCCCTAGAGGCACTCAATGGCCAGCCATGGCAGCCACAGAGCCGGTTTCTGCCTTTCACCAGTAGTAAACAGACCCCTTAAAGTGCCCTGCCCAGCTGGTCTGCTGCCAAGAGGGGAAATGGAAGCTTAGGAAGGATTCTGTCAAGATAAGAATGGATGGGATCCGCATCACAACTGGAGGAGTGGGAATCCAACAGCAGATAGAATTTTCTGACAGGCATTGTGGGGGGAGAACCCTAGAATAAGTACGTAGAGATAGTGACTGTACTCCCTCTTAGAAGCTCTTGTAAAGAGGAGAACCGTCTCCAGCTGAGTCAAAGCAGGGGACAGGATGGGCTGGCTACTAGCTGGCCCCAGGGCCGGGGAAGGCAGGTCCTTGTAGTTCCTGAGAGGAGCTGTGGTGTCCACAGCTTTCCTGATGGGGACTTAGGCTCTTGGACCTCTGGACACACACAGGTCTAATTCTATTAGTCTCAAATTTTATCTTCTTGTTAGAATCCCTTCCTGATAGGTCAGGAAGATGAGCAGCTCTATCCATCAAGCTAGGCTGGGGAGAGGGAGAAATGTGTAGAACAGCAAAAATGGTTTGCTGGGCCCCAGCAGAGGGTCGGGGGGAAGCACCCGGCACCAGTAGGGGATCCTGAGCAGAAGGGCAATGGAGAGGAAGAGGAGCTGGGTGCCCTGCTGGTTTGTCATCGAGAAGCTTCGGCCGTCCAGGTGTTCTGGTCCTTTGGGGGTAGGGTGAAGAGCCCACAGCATTGAGGACCCTCAAGATAATGCAGCAGATAAAAGTGGGCCAGGACGTAAGACCTCAAGGCCTCTTGTCCTTTTCCTCCCAGTTCCCGCTCAGAGATCCGCCTGGGCCGCTCTGAGAGCCTAAAGGGCCGAGAAGAGATGAAGCGGTCTCGGAAGGCGGAGAACGTGCCCCGCTCTCGCAGTGACGTTGACATGGATGCTGCTGCGGAGGCCACTCGCCTCCACCAGTCGGCCTCGTCCTCTGCCTCCAGCCTCTCCACCAGGTGGGTGGGGCCCAAGTGACTCTACCCGTTGATACCTAGGGGGCAGAGGTGGGGGTAGAGTGAAGGATGCTGAGAGTTGACATTCTCTCCATAGGTCTCTTGAAAACCCAACCCCTCCCTTCACCCCCAAAATGGGCCGCAGGTGAGTGGTAGGCATGGTAGCATCTCTGTTGGGTATCTTGGTCCTGTCCATGCTCAGCTGCCCTTCCCGGCCCCTGAGTGCCTGACTGGGTGTGCATCTCTTCATGGCCCACTGGTGTCCCATGGGCATGGGGCAAGCAGGTTGGACAGGAGAGGGAGGGACAAGCCCTGTGCGTGAGCTCTTCCTCCAGAGTGAAGCTTCCCGTTTTCCCCAGGAGCATTGAGTCCCCCAGCTTGGTGTTCTGCACAGATGCCCTCCTTCCCCACCCCCTAGAGGATGATCTGGGCCAGCTGTCTGACCTGGAACCAGAGCTAGATGCCCAGAACTGGCAGCATACTGTGGGCAAGGATGTGGTGGCTGGGCTAAGCCAGAGGGAGATTGACCGACAGGAGGTCATAAATGGTGAGCCTGCTGTACTTCCCCCCACTTCCACTCAGACTTGTGTGGCAATAGGTCCTGGGCACCTGAGACGAAAAGTGTGGCAAAGAGGTGAATTGGGTGGGAGTCCCTGGAGGGCAGGACCAGGCACATGTTGCCTGTACCTGTAAGGTCCACCTCAGTTCTGGCCCTTTGATGAATGATCTTAAACCAACACTCCAGTTCCCCCAAAAGCAAAGTGGTTTGGGGATCAGGGTAGTGACTCTAGATCCTTGCTCACCTGTTTTCTCCCTCCCTCCCACCTTTCCTCGCCACAACCACCACTCAGAGCTCTTTGTGACCGAAGCATCCCATCTGCGCACACTCCGTGTCCTGGACCTAATCTTCTACCAGCGGATGAAGAAGGAGAACCTGATGCCCCGGGAGGAGCTGGCCCGGCTCTTTCCTAACCTGCCTGAACTCATAGAGATCCACAGTAAGGAGCCTTTCCACCCTATCTGCCGTCTTCCATCCCTTACAACTCCTCCTCTGGCTAACCTTCACCCACATGCCAGAGCCTCCCTGAGCAGGTAACCCAGTCCAGTCTTCTTTCAGGAGAGAATAGGTGAAAACAGCATTCAGTTCCCCCAAAAGTAAAACAGTTTAGGAATCTCCTTGTCCAGACCCTTCCCCACAGCACTGCTGTCAGAGGTCCCTTTTTTCTCTGTCACAAAAGGTCTGGCAGTGCAGCTTAGCCCCAGACGGGTCTGTTTCTTCCCTCCTCGCCCCAGATTCCTGGTGTGAAGCCATGAAGAAGCTCCGGGAGGAGGGCCCCATCATCAAAGAAATCAGTGACCTCATGCTGGCACGGGTATGGCTCCAAACTTGTGTTGCTTGGCAGGAGATTGGGGGATTCAGGGTCCCATTCCCCAAGGCTAGGGGATGTGGCAGGGGTGGAGGTAGGGAAGGGACAGGTCCAGACAGGAGTGTGATGTATGGGCGGGTGTCCCTTCTGCTTCTCAGTTTGATGGTCCTGCCCGAGAGGAACTCCAGCAGGTGGCTGCTCAGTTCTGTTCCTATCAGTCGATAGCCCTGGAGCTGATCAAGACCAAGCAGCGCAAGGAGAGCCGCTTCCAGCTCTTCATGCAGGTACTTCCTTGGCCATCCCTCAGCCTTCTGTCATCTCCACGAAGTTCACCAAGGGTCTTCTGAGCTTCCCTCCTTCTGGCCCCCAGCTCCACGCTCCATCTGGCAACTCTATGTACCCTCCCATAGCATCCCTTCAGAAAACATTGACACATTCACACTCTCCAGATAGAGGACACTGTTCCTTGAAAAGAACACTAGATTAGCAGTCAGAAGCCTGGCTCACCTACCAGTACCTGTGTGTGCTTAGATGGATTAATTCTGTGGTCTCAGTCTCCTTGTCTATAAAATAGGAATAGTGCCTGCCCCCATCCCTCCCCCCGCTAAATATTAAAGGAAGAAGCTGCCACCACCAATTCTGAATGACGCATCTGGGATTAGGAACCATTTGGCACTTTTATGTCCACCTTGGTCCTGAGCCCCTGAGCCAGCTCCCAACCACAGGTTGAGACCTTTCTCTCTTGTCTTCCTCTCCTGCCGTCTAGGAGGCGGAGAGCCACCCCCAGTGCCGGCGGCTGCAGCTTAGAGACCTCATCATTTCCGAGATGCAGCGGCTGACCAAGTACCCACTGCTGCTGGAAAACATCATCAAGCACACCGAGGGTAGGGCATGGAGAGGGGCTGGCGTTGGGAGTCAGGAGACCTTGTTTCAAATTCTAATTCCAGCACGAACTTGCTTTGTGACCTTTAGCAAGCCACTCGACTTTTCTGGCCTTCAGTGTCTTCATCCATATCCTATTAGAGTGAGTCTCAAAGAAGATAGTAATTGTAAACGCACTTTGGGAAATACAAAGTGCTTGACAGTGGGAGAGAGCAGGGCCGCCGCTGGTCTGTATGGAGCCTTTGTGCAAAGCAGAGGAAAACAGCACCCTCTAAGTGGACACAGCTTGTCCCGCGGAATACGCCTCGGTTCCTCAGGAAGATCGTGGTCCCACACCAGGGACCGTGGTTGGAGTTGAGGCCCACTTTACCTGCCAGAGCCCTGGTGGTGCAGTGGTTAAGAGCTATGGCTGCTAACCAAAAGGTCAGCAGTTTGAATGTACCAGCCGCTCCTTGGAAACCCTGTGGGGCAGTTCTTCTCTGTCTTGTAGGGTCATGATGAATCAGAATTGACGGCAGTGGGTTTGGTTTTGGTTTTTGGTCAGTCCCCTAAGGAGCCCTCACGGTACAGTGGTTAAAGCGCTCGGCTGCTAACCAAAAGGTCATCGGTTCGAACCAACCAGCCACTCTGTAGGAGAAAGGTGGAGCAGTCTGCTTCAGTAAAGATTACAGCCTTGGAAGCGGCATCAGGTTTGGTTTTCACTGCCCTTGTGGAGTGCTAGTCCCCTCCGCAACGCATGGGGTCATCGTGGGTCTGAATCAGCTCGACAGCAGTTGGTTTGGTTTGGTTTTGGTCACCTCCCTGCCGGGCTTACCTGGTGTTGCACTAGAGACCCAACCTTAGAGGAGCAGGGGACCAGGCTGAGTAGGGGGTCTAACCCCAAGCCCCTGGGGTCCTGAGCATCTTCCACCACCGTCAGATTTGGAACACTGGAGTCAGAATATAGAGGAACCTGAGCCCGATTTGAGCCGGCTTTCCTACAGGCATAATCACTGCCATCGCCCACAGTCCCTGCTCACCCATAGTCCTGTCTGGCTGTCAGTAGAGCTGGCTGTGGTCTAGGCACAGTGCCTTTAGCACAGTGTCTTCAAAACAGTGGTCTGAATGGCCCCCAAATGCCTTTTTAGCTCAGTAATGAAGTCACTTCTGAGGTTCACCCTTCAGCCAAAGATTAGGCCCATAAAGCAGATGGAGACTAAAGGGGCACACCAGCCCAGGGGCAAGGACTAGAAGGCAGGAGGGGACAGGAAAGCTCGTAATAGGGAACCCAAGGTCGGGAAGGGAGAGTGTTGACATGTTGTGGGGTTGGTAACCAATGTCACAAAACAGTATGTGTACTAACTGTTTAATGAGAAGCTAGTTTGTTCTGTAAACCTTCATCTGAAGTACAATTAAAAAAAAAAAAAAACAAAGGAAAATGAGACCTACCATGAGGATGTTGCTGTTAGCAGTGAAAATATCTTTAGTTTATGGAGAATTTAAAATGAATGAAAAATTTTTTAAAATATCTTCTGCAAGAAAAAGAACAAAACAGTGGTTTAAAACCCTGGACACTCAGTAAAAGTTAACCTTACTACTTAAGGTCTTCAAGGTTAGGCATCTGTAGTTTATCTATAACCATCCATACCGACTGGTTTGAGGCAGGCCGTTCACCATGGATGCAGATTGTTGTTAGGTACCGTTGAGTCAGTTCCAGCTCCTGGCGACCCCATGTACAACAGAAGGAAGCACTGCCCGGTCCTGCGCCATCCTCACAATCCTTTCTGTGTTTGAGCCCATGGTTGCAGTGACTGTGTCCTCAGTTGTGTTTGAGTGCCGTCCCACCTGAGGGGCTCATCTTCCAGCATGTATCAGACAGTGTTCTGCTGCTATCTGTAAGGTTCTCACTGGCCACTTTTTTCTGGAAGTAGATCACCAGGTCCTTCTTCCTGGTTTTTCTTAGTCTGGAAGCTCTCCTGAAACCTCTCCACCATGGGTGACCGTGCTGGTATTTGAAATATCAGTGGCATAGCTTCCAGTGTCACAGCAACACACAAGCCACCAGAGTACAACAAACTGACAGACAAGTAATGGATGGATACAGGTAGCCAGACAGACTGCAGGTGGAGCCCCTAACCATCTTCTCTACCCTGTGCGGTAGGTGGCACCTGTGAGCACGAGAAGCTCTGCCGGGCCCGGGATCAGTGCCGGGAAATTCTTAAGTACGTGAACGAAGCCGTAAAGCAGACAGAGAATCGGCACCGTTTGGAGGGCTACCAGAAACGCCTGGATACCACCTCCTTGGAGAGGGCCAGCAACCTTCTGGCAGTAGAGTTCAAGGTAGGAGGCAGAGGCTGCAGCAGGATCTCTCTCTCTCTCTCTTCCGGGCACTCTTAGGAGCAGAACTCTGGCCACGGCCTGGAGAGTTTCAGAGGTCAGAGACCTGGACCTGTCTGTGATATGATGGTGGTGATGGGCCCTAGAATACACACACCATGTTATCACTGCCATCTCATCCCTAGATAGACCCACCAAGTGAAGACGTTACATGTTAGGACTCAGCAGGGGCGGGGGTGGGGGGCGGTGATAAGAACACGATGGGAGCTTGAGGTAAAGGTGGAAATAGTTTAGGAGGAACTAAAGCTGAAGGCATGGGCTGGGAAAGCAGGGTCTGCTTTTCTTAGGAAGGTAGACAGCATGTGAGGGGGGAGTCTTATCCCCCACTAGATTCCCAGTACTTTGCACAGAACCTACTCAACCCACTATGAGAAGGTTCTCAAATATTTGTTGAACGAACGAGTGAATGGTATCTCCTTAACAGAGCCTGGATCTTACTACCAGAAGGATGATCCATGAGGGGCCCTTGACCTGGAGGATCAGCAAGGATAAGACCTTGGGTATGTGCCAGGGCCCTGTGGTGGGGTGGGCTTCCCAGGGCTTCTCCCTTCCCAGGGCTTCTCCCTGTCTGTTTCATAAGCCCTGGAACCTTTTGCTCCAAACGGGGAAATAAAGTAGCCAGGGAGGCAACTTGAAGCAAGACTTGGTGGGGGGGAATAGCTTAGGACTTCTTCAATACAGTGTGGTGAGGGAGTGACCAAGAGAAAGGAGCTGGGGTCCCCAGGCTCCCTGAGTTTCCTAGAGCCGGGAGGCATGCATCTGAAAGCCTCTGGTGCCCCATTGTGTTAACGAGAGTGCGCGGGCAGCGATGGCCGCCTCACACCCGCCACGTCCCTCCAGACCTGCACGTGCTACTGTTGGAGGACCTCCTGGTGCTGCTGCAGAAGCAGGATGAGAAGCTGCTCCTGAAGTGTCACAGCAAGACAGCCGCGGGCTCGTCAGACAGCAAGCAGACCTTCAGCCCCGTGCTCAAGCTCAATGCTGTGCTCATCCGCTCCGTGGCCACAGGTACGCACGAGGAGATGGCCCTGGCTGTTATTGGTGTCCAGTGAGCACTGGGTGCTGGGGGCCAACCTGGGGCCCTGCAGGATTTATCTGTCTACCTGTGTTCCTTTCCTTCTACACTGCCCCGGCCTGAGAAGGAACAGGTGGTCCCACCCATAGGTAGTCCTCAGAGGGATAGGCTAGGGACCAAGGTGAAGATGGACAACCTCAGTGGGCTGGTCAGCCCTCAAGCACAGGGCTGGTTTGGATGGGATGTGGGCACCTGAGATGGGCTAAGGATGTCTCAGCAGGGTTGGGAAGAATGGGATCGGACAGCAAAGAACAGGACAGGAATTCCTGCCAGAAGAGTGACCGGGGCAGAGCAGCCAGAGTACAGAGCCAAGTCCAGCGGACAGAGGCGTTTCACTGATAAGTGGAGTGTGTACAAGAAAGGACTCTGGACCAGAAGTCAGCAACCAGAATTCCCTGGGTTCACTTCCTTCATCTGTAACATGGGGACAATATCTGTCCTCCCTCTAGGGGGGATTAGAAGGAATGATGAGTGTGACAAAGTCTTACAGCCCATGAGCAACATAGAGATGCCAGCAGTCACTGTTAGTAGAGTAGGCAGTGATGGGGGTGGCTTTGAAGGATGACAGTAGGGGCCCAGAACTGCCTGTGTCCCTCTTGTAAGTGGCTCCTAGGTGGGTCCAGATGGCCCAGGTCTGTCTCATACTACATCCTTCCCCAGTTTCAAGGGTCAGGGCTTCGAGTCTGTACTCCATTGCCCTGGGCCAGATGGCAGGCATACCTCTGCCATCCCAGTACAGACTTCTTCCTTCCTTTCCTCACAGATAAACGGGCCTTCTTCATCATCTGCACCTCCGAGCTAGGCCCACCCCAGATCTATGAGCTGGTTGCCTTGACGTCATCAGACAAGAACACGTGAGAATTGATTGAGGGGTCACACGTAGCCGCCGTCCCCTTGGGACCAGGGTGGTGTGTATGAGGACGGTGGACCGTGAGGTCGGGGCTGGGCCCCAGAGCCGGCACAGGGTGGGGAGACAGGCAAGGCAATGGGAGTGGGAGGTAGGACAGACATAGAGGAACTGTCAGAAGATCACCCATCCTGAGCCTGTGACCAGCCCCTCCCCCCATATAAGAACAATCTGAGTTTCCAGCATCTTCCATCCATTGCTTCAGCTTCTTTCCCCTCTGTCCCCACGCTTCTTCCATTCCCCATCAGGCATTTTAAATGTATGCATTCTTCTCAGATGCTTGCCTCCAGGACCCTCACGCCACCCCCGATTTCCTACCAGCCGCTGTAGGTGGCGTGGTATAGTGGAAGGAGACAGGCTGAGTCAGACAGCTTCTCAACCTCAGCCTTCTTATCTGTAAAAAGTGGATAAAATAACCTCTTTCAGGGTAATTTTGAGAGGAAAAAGTGTAGAAACACTTAGCACAGAGCCTAACCGAGGGTTGGTGTTCAGTAATTGGTAGTTGTGAGTAATACAACCCCAAGGAAGCCACCAGCCAGGACTCTGGGGAGATGGGAACCTGCCAGGCAAAGAGCCTCAGGGCCAGGGCATGGAGCGGCCTTGAAAGCTCAGAGCAGTGGGCTCAGTGGGGGAGGCAGAGGTGCCCTTGTCTTGTTCTCACACCAGTCCTCTCTGTTCTGCCGGGCAACAGATGGATGGAGCTCTTAGAAGAGGCCGTGCGGAACGCCACCCGGCACCCCGGAACCGCCCCGCCACCTGTCCATCCCCCACCCCCCGGCCCCCAGGGGGCAGCCCACCAGGGCCCGGCACCCAGCAGGTGCAGTGCTTAGCCCTCCACACCCCTGGCCCAGCCCTGCTCCAAGCTGCTTGTTTTCTGGGCTTCTAAGCCCTTCAGCCTTGGGATGGACAGCCCCCCTCCACAGGAACATGTTAGGAGCGGGAGAGGAAGGGCTCCAGGCCCGGGCAGAGGGAGGAACATCCCCATGTCTCTGCCCCCTGTACCCGTCTGCTCTGCCACCGGCAGGAATGCAGGCTGTGCCTGAAGCAGGGACTGGGAGGCGTTTGGCCAGCACCCCGTTTCCTCTCCAGGTTGTCAGCCAGACCAAGCAGGTGGTGAAGCCTGCCATTGCCCTCCTTGGACCCCACTGCTTTGTGGCCCCCTCTAACTTGGAGGTCCAGGGTGGGATTTCATGACAACTCTGCATCCTGGCCAGCAGTCAGGGTCTGCCATGTGCTGCTGTCTCACCTTTGCTTGGTCGCTCCCTCAGGGTAGGACTGGATGACTCCGAAGCATTCCCAAGAAGGTGTTCTGAGCCAGAGCCCGAGGAGCTGCCTGGAGGTAAGGCCCATGCACTCTCTCGTGGGGGCCCATCCAGGCCATATTTTGTAGACAGAGGTAGGGAAGTGGCCAGGGTAGGGGGGTTGTAGATGTGGGGGTGAGGGGAGAGACTCAAAGGGAAAAGGCAGACAAGACCAAATTAGGTGGAGCTCTGAATGTCAGGGGCCAGAGGAGTGCAGCTTTGATAAGAATAGGGGGAAGAAAGGGTGTGAGGAAGGTACCTGGGAGGCGAAGGGAACAGACTAAGAGTGCAGTCTAGCTCACTTGGACAGGGATTCCATTCTGGCTCTGGGTGACAGCTATTTAGAGGAAGAGAAGAACAGTGGGGGGAGTCTGGAGCCCTGTTTCCTTCAGCTGGGGCTGGCTAATGAGAACAGGGGTTACAATGGTATGGGAGCGAAATCATCAGAGAAGAAGTGGGAGCTCAAAGGGTCTAAGTTCCTGGGATGGAACTAGGGGAGACCCAGAGAATTCTCATTGAGAGTTCGCGTGTGAAATAACTTCAGGATCTTGGGTTTGGAGAGAAGCCGTGGGCTCCCTGGCTGGTCCCTGTTCTGTTTCCCTCTGCTCAGAATGCTGTTCCCCCAGCCCCTCCCACGCCCTCGGGTCTGCCCCCATGCTGCCTCTGCAGCAGTACCTTCTCTGACCAGCCCTCTTCAGTCTCCACGCTCTGCTCTTTCTTCATACTTCCCGTAGCACTTACCACCTTCTAACAAACTACAGAATTTACTTGGTTATTTCATGATTTCTCTGCGTCCGCCTGCTAGAATTTAAGCTCCTTAGGGGCAGAGAACTTGGTTAGTTTTGTTGACTGATGTATGCCAAGTGCCTGCCTATACTAGGCGCTCAGTAGACATTTGTGCAGGGAGCGAATCAGTCACTGTTCCCAGCCCCTTGGATCCAGAGGGGCCCTCTACCGCTCTTTGTCTTTCCCTGTCTTACACTCCCTGCTCCTCCAAAGCAGACATCGGTCCCCAGCAGAGGATCAGAGGGACACACCCAGTACTGCCAGAGGATCCTGAGCAGGAGGGCACTGGAGAGGAGGAGAAGCTGGGGGCCCTTCCTCACCCCTCCTCATCCCTGGTTGGAGAGAACACGGGCATCAGGACAAGGGACCCCATCCACCTGCCCCTCCCAGGCCCTCTGTTCATGGAAGGACTTGCCGAGGCAGCCCTGGAAGATGGTGAGTGCCTCAGGACCCTGCCGTCAGCCCCAAACGCCCTGGTAGCATGGCCAGCCCCTGCTGAGAGGCGCTCCCTGGATGTGCTTCGGAGAGGCATATGTCACACACGCGATCCCACCACCACCCGCCAGCTGGCGGAGTCTCCAGCTCCACCCTGCGACCGAGGCCAGTTCACCAGGCCTGGGGTGGGGGAGGAGACTGCCACCCACTCTGCGCCCTCCCCCACTGGTGTGTGCAGCCATGTGCCAGGAAGCCATCACCCTGTTTCCCCTCCAGTGGAGAACCTGAGGCACCTGATCCTGTGGCGCCTGCTGCCGAGTCACACCACAGAACCACAGGCCACCGGGGAGCCTGAGGATGACCTGACACCCACCCCTTCTGTCATCAGCGTCACCTCTCACCCCTGGGATCCAGGCTCCCCAGGGCGGGCCCCCGCTGGGGGTGAAGGCGACAACGCCCAGCTCCCTGGGCTAGAAGGGAGCCGGCCAGAGCTAGAAGACGGGGCTCCCTGTTCTCTGGAACACTTGCCCCCAAGAACCAGAAATTCTGGGATCTGGGAGTTGCCCGAGCTGGATAGGAGTCCAGCCGAAGAGGTTTCAAGCACAGAAGCAGCAGGAACTTACAAAGTTGTGAGAAAAGGTAAAACCAATCCGGGTGGCCACGGGGAGACAAAGGCCCGGTGTTGCTAGGGTAGAGGCAAGTCTTCCGCTGCGTCCTGCCCCACTCTTACCCCTGGGCCTTGTGAGCACCAGCCTGCTCTGGACCCTGAGCAGAGGAGACATGCTGAGATCAAACAAAGGCTTTGGAGTTGCACAGCCGAGGTTCAGAGCCCTAGCTCTGCCACTTACTGGGTGACCTTGGACACAATTCCGAGTCCTCCCCCAACCTCATTCTGTAACATGGGGATATAACCAGCTACCTGGTACAAGTCAAGCTTCAATAAATGTTCTCATTAGTACTCTCTGATCTTCCAGTCCCGAGGAACAGATGTGGCTTTTCTCAGGAGCCTCAGATCCAAAAAGACAAGGCAGATATCACTGCAGAGGGCAGTGATGAAGTTACAGGCTGTGTGGGGATGTGGAGATGCGAGCTGGGCACAGGGGTTGGTGAAAGAGGAGCGGCTGTAGGACATGGCTGGGAAGACCCTGGGGAGTCAGGAGGTGCGGTCGGGTGAGTGAGGTGGTAGGGAAGACCGCAGATTGTGGAACGTCATGGACAGCTTTGGGACAAGAGAAACCAGGACTAGCTAGGATGGAGGCAGACAGGTCTGTCTGAGCCCAAGGGAAGGAGGTCCCAGGGGCTGAGAACAATAAACTGAAGAAGAGAGAAGGCTGGTCTGAGGAGCTTGACAAGAAAAATGAAGTGAAGCCTTGGGTACTCACGATGGGCGGGATGGGAGCTGAGTTAGTGTGCGAGGGGGGTTCTTATCTTCCCCAGTGTTCAGCTCTGCTTCCTTTCCAGTAGCATTTTTTGTTCCATCTGCCCAAGGCCTGCCCCTCTCCTGGGTTTCTGGGAGCTGACCTTCCTTCTCTTTTGGTGAATTGGTGGAAAAGTTCTCTGTAGTCCCTGGATTGTGATCATGTTTTACCTTGTGTTCACTTTGTTCTTCCCTTTTTCTCCCCCACCCTGTCCCTACTTCTTTCTCCCTCTCCTTCCTACTCTCTCCCCTTCCCTTTCCTTGTCTTTCTTTCGGTCTCCTCTCCCTGGTGGTGGTGGTGGTGTCGGTGCAGCCGACGTGGCAGGCAGCAAGGTTGTCCCTGCACTACCAGAGAGTGGCCAGTCAGAGCCTGAGCCACCTGACGTGGAAGGCGGAGCAAAGGCTGCGGGTAATACACTTCTCCTTGGAGCAAAGACAGGCCAGGGCTGGAGCATGGGGCCTGTGGGGCAGAGCTGGGCTCGGGGGTCAGGCCCCTGCCTGCAGGCATGTGTGCACACACACAGGCAATGTACGTTTTCCCTCAGCTGTCTGGAAGTGGTGAGAAGTGGGACATGGGCCTGCTGAAAGGAGAGTAGGTGCCGTGCCATCAGGTCTGACTTTCAGCTTTAAGAAACCACTTGTTGAGAGCTGTACAGGCCCCTTTGCAGGGCAGCGGGGCTAAGCAGCCTGTATTCAGTTGCAAGTGAAGCAGGGAAGCCTGGCCCGGTGCCCAGGCCCAGCCTCCTTAACCTGACGTTCTGAGCTGCCACATCCCTCACCCCAGCCACCACTCCAGTGTCCCTGTGGAAATATATATGCTTCACTGGCCTCCCAGGGTCCTCAGTGCTTGACTGCCATCAGAGCTGCTCCGGGCCCTTCCTCCAGCGGCCTCTGACCTCCCTCTGAGGGTCTAGTTATCTACAGGATTGTGGAATAGATGGCACCTGAGGCCTGAGGCAGTGGGGAAGCACTCAGCAGAGTTTAAGACGGGCAGGTGAGAGGCTTCTGCTTCCTCCTTAAACAAACCCGTTGCCGTCGAGTCAATTTCAACTCATAAAAGACTCTATAGGACAGGGTAGAACTACCCCATAGAGTTTCCAAGGAGCACCTGGTGGATTCGAACTGCTGACCTTTTGGTCGGCAGTCATAGCCCTTAACCACTACACCACTAGGCCTGAAACCAGCCCGGCATCTCTTTACCCCAACCTCCCTGGTTCCCACATGAAACACTGACTCCTGCTGCCTCTCACCAGCTCCCACCCCTGCGCATCTTCCCGGGCCTGTGCAGGCTGAGCAACACTGCACCCCGGAGGCTCTCTAGAGGCGAAGGTTTAGGAGACCGGTAGGCAGGATAAGGCTGCCCTGCTCAGGGCCCCTCTGGCCCTGTTCTGTCCATCTGCATGGGGAACACCGAGGGAGTGGGGAATGGCTGAGACTCTGTATCTGCCTCCTAATCTCCTTCTCTTGCTATGGGGCACAGGGAACTGTTTTTATGTCAGCATGCCAGCAGGACCCCTGGACTCCAGCACCGAGACTTCAGGGGCACCCACCAGCCCCCCACAGCCTGACGGCCTCCCTACATGGCAGGCAGAGCCTCAGCCCCAGCTGCGGGGAGGCAACGGAGATCAAAGACACTCCAGCCGCTCTCCCCCGAGCCTGGGCCTCCGGGACGTGGGCATGATCTTTCGAACCATCGAGCAGCTCACCCTCAAGCTCAACAGGCTCAAGGTGAGGGAAACAGGGTTTGGGTCTCTGGAGGCCTCAGTCCATCACCCAAGACCATTTCCTATGAGCGAGGTGTGCATCTAGATCCTGTTCTGCCATGTCCAACCAGCCACCCTCCATCACAGCCCCATCCCCAAGCCTAGCACAGGGGCCTTACAAATAGAAGGACCTGAGCACAGACATTACCCCTCTTCCAGGACATGGAGCTGGCCCACAGAGAGCTGCTGAAGTCCCTTGGTGGAGAGTCATCTGGTGGCACAACACCTGTGGGCAGTTTCCACACAGAGGCGGCAAGATGGACAGACAGTTCCCTCTCACCCCCAGCCAAGGAGCCCCTGGTCTCTGACTCCAGGGACAGCCATGAACTAGGTCCCTGCCCTGAGGACAGTGAGTGAAGCTGCTCCTTCTTTGTTCCTACCCTGGGGGAGAAGTCCACCAGCTAGTGAGGAGATGTTGCCAAGCAGTGTGCAAAGAGAGAATGTGGCTCTGAGGGTCACCCCCCTTGGGTATAACTGAGCCATTCCCTGGACTTGAGAAAGAAATCTTTTTTTAAGGAAGCCCCACAAAAGCTCACCTAAAAATGGGAAACTTAGAATTGGACCTACTTTTTCTTTGAGCTGTGGAGATAACAAACCAGGGGGAGCCTGGCCTCACGTCTTAAGACCCATTCTTACTAAGTGGTTCAGAACAAGACTGGTTGGGCAGGGGCACAGTTATGTTCTAACTCAGGATGGCTAGCAGAACAAAAGTGGGGTTCAAGTAGACAGCCCTTTTCAGGCCCCACGAGAAACTCTAGGGTCTCTGGGGAAGGAGAGTGCCCTGTCAGCGTGTAGTGCTGAAGGAGCTGCCCTCATGAGCTTCGGGACTTGCTGGGCAATATGGGGAGGCTCAGCTCCGATGGCCATTAGTTCCTCCTGTCACCGTCCCTCCCCATCCTCCCACAGGTTCTGACACTCCCCTGGAAGACAGGGTGGCAGCCGCAGCCACAACACCAGGACTGTAACCACCCCAACACCAAATCTTCATCCCTACTCTTCCTTCAGGGACTGGCCTGAGGCAGGGGCACAGGGTGGGGAGCCCCCAGACCTCCTCCCCGCGGTAGAGGCAGTGGAGGAACTGGGATCCAGCCAAGGCCTGGGAGGGAGGCCTGCATGCTGCTTGGTCTGCTCTGATCGGAGTCAAGTTTCAGTGTCTTTTCCCCAGTCCAACCCCGCAAGGCCTCGTGTCTCCTTAGCATGCCGACTGCATCTGAATGGCCCCCACTCACAAGTCTGCCTCCCTCGCCCCACATGTGCGTGTTCACTTCTGTGTGGGGGCCCTCAGGTGTGCGAGCGAGAGGAGGAGTCTTCCGTGTAAATGCACTTTCTTCCTCCATAGGACCCCAGGGCTGAGGGGGTGCCTCCACTCTCCTTTGTCACTTTGGTTTCCTATAAATATGTATGTATTGTATGTGCATCTCTGCTATTGTAAATAACTGCGACCTTTTTTTGTTTCCATTCCTGGGGTGCTGGAGGCAGTTACAGAAGGGACTGCTAAGGGAAGAGGGAGCTCACTTGTATCTCCTAGTTAACGGCCCCTTTTCCCAACCCCAGTCCAGCTCCAGGATCAGGGCCTAAAGGTAGAGCCAGACCTGGGTGCCCCTGTCCCCAACAGCTGCCCACCCACCCAGCCCTCTGCCCCAAGCCCAGCCTGTGGGCTTGGTGCTCAGCTGCTCCCTCCCCCCTAGAGCTTCTCATCTTCAGAGATAGGGACATGTGAGTGGCTCTTAATCACCTGTGCCCACCCTTTCCCACTTTGTCCTTGTAGAAGACCAGTGTCAGGTACAGAGCTGAAAACTGGGCCCCAGGAGGTAGGGGTGGGGGATATGAATGCTGGAGTCCCTGAATTAACCCGGGACCATCCCGGGGCCTGCAGCCTTGGCCCCTGTTACCACGTCCTCGCTCCTGTCCCCCACTGACTAATAGAATATACACACTGTGCTAGGTGTATATATACATATATATATATAAATATATATAATATATAAAATATAGATATGGAAATGACTGTTTTGCTGTTAAGATAATGTATACTCTTATTTTCTTCCTTTCATGGTTAAGGTTTTTGGTTTTTTGTTTTTTTTTTTTTAAAGAAAGTTAAATATTCTTCAACTGTGGCGGTGTGTGTGTGATTCTTGGAACCGCTATGGTGGTTTTTCCCTGAGGCTGGTTAGAACTGGATAGAAAGAATAGAAGGAAACCCCCCACATGTCGCTCCTGGATCAAGCCCCCAAACCCAGGTCTCCCCACGTTCTTTCCCCAGGTTTCACGTGTACGTTCACTGAACTGGGCACTCGGCAAACTTAAGTTCTCTGGCCCCCACGACAAAGAAGGGAAGACATTGCCCTCATTCCTCCACACACAAACAGACGAGCAGTGGACCAGTCAAGAGAGCACATGAGCTTTAGGCAAAACATAAGGGAGGGCCAGCTGCCAGGGCCTCCCAGTTCCCTGTCACCATCCCATCCTCCCACAGCCACACCATCAGGACTGTGACCATGCGTCCATATCACCTGTCTCTTTGTCTTCATTGTTGGATTAAGTGACAGATTGTTTTTCAGCCCTAAGTAGTATTCTAACTCAAATCTAGCATAATACTAAGTCTGGCCCTCTCGAGCTTACAGTCTAACGGGGCATCAGAGCTAATACACAAGACATTGGTGAGCTGTAGGGATAAAGCTGGAAGGACTCGCTGTACCTTTAGAAGGACCTGGGCAGGGATCACTGGGACTGGCTGACCATCATTAAGCACCTGCAGTGTTTCAGTGTTGGGAATCCAAAGAGACGACAGATTTTCTCTGGAGCAGCTCACTAGCCAGCTGCAGAAAGGCCCGGGGCAGCCCAGGCAGGCAGACCACAAGGGCTGAGAGCTCTCCGAGGCTGAAAGGCCTGTGGGAGCAACAGCCTTGCAGAAAGTAGGACAACAGGGAGTTCTGGGTAGGGTGTGCAGGTCCCTGTCAGGGCTACAGAAGTGGGGACTGACGGAGTGTGGGACACGTTAAATCTGCCAAAGGTAAAGAAGGGAGACACGGCCCCTGTTTACCTCCACCTTCCCTGGCATCTCCACAGGAGCCAAGCCCGTGCTCTCTGGGCATTCTCCGTGGGCTGTTTCAGTGGTGCCTGCACTGAAGGGTAGAAACATGGCGGAGGGGTGGGGACTCAACTCCCCCAACTCCTCTGGCCCCAGCCATCTGGGTGTCTGGTTTTAGATTGCTTACATCTGCAGACTGTGTCACTAGGGGTCATGTGGAGTGCTTGAACTTTGTACTTTAGATGTGGGGAGGCTTAGCAACCTTTCCAAAGTTGTCTGCCAAGTCTGAGCCTTTTCTGCAACTGAGCCATCACCTCTCCTCCCAGCGTCAGAGACCTGGGCCCTGTCAGGAGAAGCAGAGGGGGAATGGGGAGCCCACGCTCAATCCCTCTGCCCATTCCTACTCCCTCTCCCACGCAGGTTGTACATGTCAGCTATTAATCCCAAGACTCCCTTCTGCCTCTGAGACGGAAGGCTGAATCCAAACCCTGCATGGCACACATCCAGGAAACATGGGGGAGTGACTGGCCTGAGAAAGCAAGAACTGGGCCCTCTGGAGGCAGGAGAGCAATGCCGAGACAGGCTAATGAGAGACAAGCCAGAATCTTTCCAGCAGAACTTGGAAGCAGTTCAGACCATCACTCTTCCGTCATTTCTAGCCACGTGACGTGAACAGACTCACAGAGCCCAAAAGCTCCAGGTAGTTCTGGAACAAAATTTTCAGACAACCTCAAGGGAAAGTGGAATGATATGCTTTTTATCAATATGAGGTCGCCCCCAGGGAGGACAGCCCACACGGGGACAGGAGGTGCTTCTGTGGCCAAGCTTTGGGCGGGCGGGGGGGGGGGGTAGTGGCAGGGTGGTCCCTACATGGAGAAAGCCAGGGCCTCATCCTCCCTGGGCCTGGCTTTATTCATGGGATCCCTTGGCAGCATCAGCTCCTGGATCATGGTGTACGCAGGACATTGCAGGGGGAAGTAGTTCTTCTGAAAGAAACAAAGGAAGGCTGGCAGCTGACAAGAAGGATGAAGGTTAGTCCTCTAGGAGGACATTTTCCTGGGCAGGATGGGTTAGGGCCTGGGGAATAGGGAGAAAAGGCAGAGTGACTGGAACTCTGCTGACTGCACCAAGAGGGGCGGGGTTATGTTGTTATAAAAAGAATTGGGGAAACTACAGACCTTCCCTGGGAATAGGGAAGAAGCTGCCTGCAGCAGCCGCAGAGGAGATTGAAATGGACTCACCGCCAGGGACAGCCAGAGCAGCCCGACCGGGCCCTTGGACGCAACCTTGGACTTGGAGAACTGCACCTGGTACTGCACTGCTGCGAGGAAGCCCTCTAGCCCCACCTCTGTGATGCGGTTCCCTGGGGGACGGGTACAGACAAGGTGGCCTCTTAGACACCGCCACCTGGGCTAATGCTTGCCTCTCCCAACCTCAACTCAGCACTAGTCCGGGTCAGCCCAGGGCTAACTCTCCCTTACCTGACCTTTCACCCCAGCTCTCCACTGACTCCTCCCACATCGGACTCCCTTGTCCTCAGCCTTCTCCCCGGCCCAGGCTCTATCCCTCACCCCAAAACCCCATGCAAGAGGGTCGTGGACAACATGATGCTCAACTCTGGGAAAACCAAGTTCTGCTCCATGGAGTTGGGCACCCTCAGGGCTGGACAGGGCCCCAGGTAGCCTTGTGGGGCGGAGCTGGCAAACATACGCAGGAGGTTGAGGTGCAGAAGGACCTTATTCCCAGGCATGTAAACTTTCCCATCTCGGTGCGCCACAGGCTCCAGGAGAGGGTTGACCATCTCCGTAGTTTCAGCAACGAGCTGTTAGCGCAGAATAGTAATTGCAGCAGAGGAGAAGGGGAGCTAGACAGCAGGTCATTCATTCATTCAGCCAACATACATGCTTACAGAGCTCAATAAGCCCACATCCTCAAGAAAACGCCTCTGAGGGAGGGAGAAAGAAGGAAGCAGTATAGTGTGATAACCAGGAGAGGCAAACTCAGGATGCAGGGAGCACTGAGGGGGGATGCACGGCCCAGTCCAGGGAGCCAGGAATGGGCTTCTGGAGGAGGTGGCCCACGAGCTGAAATGTGAAGGGTAAGTGGACATTATCAGATGAAGATGGGGGAAAGGCGCTCCCGGCAAAGGAAACAACAGGTCCAAAGGCTTTAGAGGCATGAAATGGTGTGCTGCATTCAGGTCTTGCTAAATGTTCCTGTCAGCTAGAGCAATAGAAATGGATGGGAGGGAGAGGGTGCTGAAGGCAGGATGGGATGGCCTTGCGATAGCCCCTGGTGAGAAACAGCCGCTGACCAAGGCTGGGCAGGGACAAGGAAAAATGGAAATTAAAAGGCAACACCCACCCCGTTCCTCCACCTGGCTTTCCCCTTTTGTAATATCTGGTTTTGGGTGCCAGAGAAGACTAAAAGCAGGCCGTTCCCTGCTGGGGGTGGCGAGGATGAGAGTGTGTGTCCCCTGGTGGAGGAGACAGAGTATAATGATAGAGACAGATGCCCAGGTGGCTGCAACTGGAGGGTTGGGAGGGATTGGGAACTGTGGGGTGGGCAGTCCAGGAAGGCTTCCGAAGCAAGGAGCAAGTTGGTCGCAGTTGAGAGAGAAAAGGGAAGATCCAAGGACAAAAGAGAAAGGGTCTCAAAAAGGCGCTGGGGTGGGGGTGAGGTGGCATCATGACTATAAAGTGCCCTGCCTTCCTCGAGGAGCCCTGCCTTCCAGAGCAGCCCTTTGGGAAGCAGGCTGAGTTGAGACAGTGAATCAGAAGCGTAGGCTACTGACAGACAAGGAAGGGGAGTGGGGGGCCACCTTGAGTCTGAAGGGGAGCACTGAGCATTATTCCCACAGTGTGGGGACAGGTTTCAGGTGTGGCTGAAGCAGGAATGAAGGAGTAAATCTGAATGTATGTGGCTGCCACTACAGGACAGGACTGGAAACTCCATTCCAGGAAGGGGCTGGGGTGAGAGCCAGCCTGGAACCCTGGGGGGTGTGCACCCGTACTTCTGCTAACAGCCTACCTCTGACTCCAGGAGGATGCTCCGCTTCTCTTTGCTCCCAGATTTGGTCCCTTTCCCCTTGGTTGGCTTCTGCTCAGGGATGGATGCCTCTGGATCGGGAGGAGGGGCCAGAGTGTACAGACAAGACCTAACATCACCAAGGCTCCCCAGAGAGAACGGGGTAGGGCGAGGCAGACTCCCCAAACTCTGATAGCTTTGGGTTTGGGTACAATAGAAGCAGTGGGAGGGGGCTCTGCTAGGTGGGTGGGTTCCTTTGAGGGCAGGGCCACAGAGGTCCACCCCAGGGAAAAGGGGGCTGGAGTGTGGTGGGTCAGGATGTCAAGGCCAGGAGGGCTTTCCAATCATATCACTGTCAAGAAAGAAAAGACCCAGAGGAGCAAGACAGGAAAACTAGCTCATGTCACGCAAGGCAGAGCAGACCCGGAGCAGGCCTTCTGTCTCTGCCTTCCTCTACCCCAGGAAGGAGCTGGCAGAGGGGCACTACACTTACTCCCTTTGCCTGCCTTTGAGGCATCTTCTTTCTTAAGGGTTCCTTGTGTAGGCGACTGCCCAGACCCTGACTTCTCCTCTTTCTTGACCACTTCCTGTGGAGGATGTTAGGAGAGAGATGAAAGACTACCTCCCCGGGGATAGGGAACAGGTGTGGGAAGAGGCCATGGTTGCTCGAGTCTCATGGGGTGGGCCTTTGAAATCCCTGCATGGCTTTCTTCCCTCCACCCCCAGCTGTGCACCATGGAAGCGGCTTCCCTTCCCGTTCTTCCAGCACCCGAAGCTGCCTTTCCCACAGCACACCTACCCCTGACTTCTCCTTTTTCTTGCCCAGGCTTTTGGGGGTTTTCATGGCCTGCACCTTGTCCGTCTTCTCTGACAGTGCAGCACTGCTCGCCCCTACCATCTGATTCTTGTCTCGGTCGGTTTTGAAGTCCGTGTGTCGAGAGGAGGAAGGCTGTGCTCATGAATGGGAAGGGATGCAGGAAGAAGCCTGAGCTCCTTCCCCAGTGAGGGGGTAGGGGGGTAGGGGAAGCCTGGGGTCTGGGGAGGAGTGGGCTGGCAACAACCACCCCAAACTCCCTGACTAAATGCAAAAATAGTTAAGTATGGGACTCTACCGGGGTGAAGGGCTGTTGGAAAGAAACAGCTGAGGTGCCCGGGGGTGAGCTGGGGAAAAGAAAAATAGTAGCTAACTTTTACGGAGCTAAGTGCCAAGCACTGTTTCAATGCATCACATGAATTGATTCGTTTAATCCTCTTGACAGCCCTGTGAGGTAGGTACAATCATCATCCCCACTTCACAGATGAGAAACCTGAGGCACAGGGAGGTTAAGTAACATGCCCAACATCACAAACTGGCACGAGGACGAGTCAGGTTTCAAATTCCGTCTGTTTAAATCTTGAGACCGCTTAGCAAATGTTTGTTAGAGTCACGACGGAGGGAGAGAGGACCGAGGTTAGACGGCCTGGATAGCTGGCTGAGATGCAGACGGCCTAGGAAGGGGGCTCAAGGGACAGCGCACTCTCGAGCCCGCCAAGCTTGTTGGCTCCTTACCGATCGTAATCGCTCCTGCGTCCCCTTCTCCAGCAAGAGGCGCCGGCGCTCCACTACCTCGATGTGTGTCAGCTCGAAGGGGCGCAGGACCTGGGCGAGGCGGGCACCTCGCGGTCAGACGCCCTCGGGGGCGGGGGTCAGCTCGCTGGTCACGCCCACCGCCCCGCCCACCGTCCGGTCACGCCCCTCCGGCCCACCCACCTCGGCCAGCTTCAGGGCTCCCTTGTCCTGGATGCGGTTGTGGGCCAGGGACAGCCAAAGCAGGGAGCGGTTCAGCCTGAGGCCCTGCGGAGGCGGGAGGACACGTGAGGCGCTCGGCCAGCCGCCCTGCTCTGGGGGCCCCGGCCCGCGGCGCACGCACATTGGCGATGTAGCCCGCGCCCTCGTCCCCGATGTGGTTGAAACCCAGGTTGAGTGAGACGAGGGTTTTGTTGCAGCTGTGCAGCGTGGACAGAGCCTGGCCCAGCAGCTGCGCCCCGTAGTCGTCGATGTTGTTGTTGCGCAGAGACAAATGTGCAATCCTAGGACAGCGGGCGGGAGAATGAGTCACTGGACAGCCAAGGTCCTGGGCGTTGGCAGGAATCTCGGGGAACCAGAGAGGCATGAGGAGGGCCATCTGGTCTGAAGGTGGGGAGGCATGAATTGAGGGTGTCTGGGAACATGCTAGAGAAGCAAGGAAGGGTGGGACAATGGATAACTTCATATAGAGGGACACGCCCAGAGCAAGGGGGTGAGAAAGGAGTCTCACGTGCTGTCCAACCCCATGAGCTTGTAATATGACTGCTCCGGCAACGGGTTCCCCTCCAGAGACACCTTCCTGAGGGTGGGGGAGAGCTGTGAACCAGGAGGTACCACGGAGGCCAGGTGAGGAGAGAGGCAGAGAGGAAGTGTGGGTCTCTGGGGAGCAGCTTGGCAACAAACACATGGAATCAAAGCATGGCCTCCAATATAGGAATTATACGTGACAGTTCCGGCAGACTACAAATCCTGAAATGTGGCCATGTGAAGGGGCAACTGTTCAGAGTTAGTGACCTGAGATAAGGGGGCCCCTAAATGGCCCCCCAATGATCCCCACCTCTGTGGCTTCTATCTTGGGTGCTCTCTAGCACTCTTGGCTCGCCAGCTGCCATGTCCTGAGGACACTCAGACAGCCTATGCATCAAGGACCCTGCCCAAATGAGCCACTCCTCCACCACCACAGTGCCCACACTGCCCTGCAGCATCCGTGCCTAAGTACCTCTCCCTTCCTCACTGGACTGAGAGTTCCTGGAGGACAAGAACTGCATCTCACCAGCCCCTAGTGCAGCACCAGGGCCCCAGGCAGCAAGGAGCAGAGGAGAGAACCTCCAGGGATGGTGGTGGGACCGAAGGGGAGGACAGAAGCTGAGGCCCTGATGTGGGCAGAAAAGGGGACCCCGCTTCTTGTCACATGGGAACTTCATGACCCAGCAGACACTGGCTCCACCCTGTTGCCACAGGGATGTCAGCCCAGGCCCACAGAAACTGGGACCTGCCACTGCCATACCCAAACGGCTCCCCTCTGACAATCCACCCAGACAGGCTGCCCAGCACTGGGCGCCCCGACCCCCCAATCCCTCTGCTGACCTGAGTGTGGATGAGCACAGAGGCAGGAGAGCGATGAAGGTTGTCAAGGTCTTATCTGTCAGCCCCACCTTCCACAAGCTGGAGTTGGCAGGAAGTGCAGAAACAGCTGCGGCCCCACCTCCCACCAGAAACACTGTCCT
This sequence comes from Loxodonta africana, assembly GCF_030014295.1. Lineage (NCBI taxonomy): Eukaryota > Metazoa > Chordata > Mammalia > Proboscidea > Elephantidae > Loxodonta > Loxodonta africana. Next base: position 189,496,910 of record NC_087344.1, on the reverse strand, counting down.
CCCAGCCACCCTGACACCAGAACATCCCACCCCCAGCCACACCCTTCCCCAGGTCCCCACCTCTCCACAGGCCCCAGGGTATTCAGGGCCCCCTCTGTTCTCTCTCCCAAGCCATCAGGAGTCCCATACCCCAGAGTGGCCTCCCATCCAACCCCCTCAACGCCCCCTCACTTGATGGCCTGTAGCTGGCTGAGAGGGGGCAGGCATTTAGAAAAGATACCCAGAATGCGATCCTCAACCTTCCAACCTGCAGAAGGGAGAGAAGGAAGGGTCTCAGGCCTGGGGAAGGCAAGAAGGGGGTGGTGGGATGAGGGAGGCTAGTGGGAAAAGGGGTGGGGGAGCTTCACCGCGGATGTAGATTTCCCTCACGGACTTGGGGTCCTCCTGCTCCAGCTCCACCTGGACGGTGGGCCGGAAGAACACGTATTTGCTCTCCAGGCTGTTGAGGCTGCAGGATCCCGACAGCAACCGCTGCTCCTCTAGAAGGTAAGGGGTGCAAGGAGAGGGGTGAGGAGGGAGGAGACGGGGCCGATGCATAGCGCCCCACATCGCACCAGCGTAGGAGTGCCCACAGAGACTCTGGCAGCTTCCACCGAAGGGGTGTACTGCAAATCGCCACAAGTGTGGGAGGCAGTAGCCTTGTGGGCGCTGCTTTTTCAGGCAGGCCTGCCTCTGCTTGGGTTAGGAAAGGAATAGACTCTCCCGTCTCCCCACCCGCCCTCTTGAATCCACCCCCCTCACTCACACACATACACACATACACACATACACACACACGCACAAACACTCTGCCCTGTGTCCCCGCCATTTGGCCCGCAAGTGAGATGGGAGGCTGCGGATGGACCAGGGGGCCCTGGGGTAGGGGCTCCGCTGTCACTCACCTAGGGCTGTCTTTTCCGACACGGAGGCAGAAGGGACAAAGGTCGGGTGAGGACGGGGCCGGATGACAACTTTGGGGAAGTCTGTGTAGCCTGATCGCGTACAGAGCTCGGCGAAGTCGGTCTCCAGCACCCCGGAGCACTGGTACTCCTCTGCGGGGCCAGGAAGGAGGGTGAGCAGATGACGTTTTAGCCCTGGGTCGCCACGAGAGGGCAGCAGAGACCGCGGGATGCCCCCGCCTCGCTGGGCCCGCGCCCACGTCTCCGGGGACCCGACGTCCAACAAGGACACTGCGCCGAGCTTGCCGCCCCGAGCTTTGGGCCAGGCAGGGCGCCCCTCTGAGGCGAACGTCTTACAGCCATTTTTAAAATGTTAAGTTACGTTGCAAACACCGACGCTGAAAACACGAGAGAAAACAGTGGGCTTGAGAGGTAGACAGCGGGGCAACTCTCCTGTGCTGTCCCCGCCACGGGTCAGGGATGCACCCGCCCTGGCTCTCCCCTAGCGCAGAATCTGGCCGGGCCCCGGCCTCCCCCAGGATGACCCCAGCCCAGCCTCCTCCTATGTCCCCCTTCCCTGCTGGGACTGCCCAGGGTCACACGGAGAAAAAAAACCCAGGCCTGGTGTGCACAGAGGAAGGAACCCAGAAGTTCCTCAAGCCCCTGCTCCTTACACACACACCCCAAGGTCCAGCAGAGCAGCAGACTTTATTTAAGAAACGCTTATATTGCACTTAATAGTGTCCTGCATTGTTCTAAATGCTTTAGAGATATTATCTCATTAAAGAGTGATACAGTAAAACCTACAAAAACCAGAACTATGTAAGGCAGAATCCTGTCCGAGAAGGAAAACCCAAATATCTTCCCCTAAAAGGAATGACAGGAAATGGTAAGACTGCACCTTGTTAAGGCAGAAAACTTGCAAGACCCAGAAAAACAAGGCAGTCCCATTGAGTTCCGGCGCTCACAGGTTTCACTGTATTAATTCTGATAGATGCCCACTGCCTCTCATCCTGAAGGCTGGGAGAACCTGGAGGCAAAAGGGCTGGCTGGCTGAGTGCCGGGCTGCTCTGCCGACCGCCAGGTGGCCTGGAGCCTCCACAGCAACCCCAGGCCTGGGGCAGCAGGTGCCAAAGGGGTGTGTGCCAGGGGAACTCCTGCCCCAGAGCAGAGAAGGTCTGCCTGGGGGTGTGGAGGGACAGAGGACATGTGCTGGGGGCACATGTGGGGCAGGATGCAGAGAGGCTTAAGGGTTCGAACCAACCAAGGGTGAGAGACATGTCCCTCATGCATCCTTCAGGGCTGGCACACAGGTACACGAATGGACGAAGTGGATAAGGGGAGGCACACCACCACCACGGCTCGTTGCCACTGAGGCAACTCGGACTCATGGCGACCCCACGTGTGTCAGAGTAGAACTATACTCCGCAGGGGTCTTGGTGGCTGATTTTTTGGAAGTAGCCTTTCTCCTGAGGTATCCCTGGGTGGACCCAAACCACCAGCCTTTTACTTAGCAGCTGAGAGCATTAACTATTTGCACCCCCCAGGGATGCCAAGAAGAGGCATGGGGAAGCTATACACCCCTTGAACAGATGACTTCTGCAGCCCTGCCTGCCTTCCTGGTTGTTCCCTCTGCTGGAGAAGCCTCCAGCGCTTCCTCGCTTCACTTCTCTAGAACAGATTCTCAAACTTTAACGTCTGTAAGGATCACTGGAGAGTGTTAAAACTGCCTCCTGGGCCCCATCCCCAGAGATTCTGACTCAGTAGGCCGGGTAGAGCTCATGAATTTGCATTTCCAGCAAGTTTGCTGGAGGATGCGAAGCTGCTGGTCCAAGGACAGCACCTTGAGAACCACATCGTAGAGCAGCACTGTCCTGTTGACCTTTCTGCGATGATGGAAACTCTACACCTGCTGTGGCTAGTAGTTACCAAACTGGACAGGCAGCTCCAAGAGGAGCGGCCCCACTTTCCTCGCCTCCCACATGCCTTCCTCACGCTCATTAATGACCTCGCCTAGGAGCGAATCTTGAGAAACAGAAGGCATCAAATGAGACTTTCTCTAACCTATAAACCTTAGGGTCGCTATGAGTCGGAATCAACTCAACGGCACTGGGTTTGGTTTTGGTATAAACCTTCCTACATCTGCTGTCACTCTCTACCCCACTGAACCACAGTGGCACCTGCTAGAACTTTCATGACCTCGTGTGCCCAGTCCAGGGTCCCCGTACAGTAGTCACTCCCACTCCCTCCTCCATCTCCACCTGCTGCTGCTCAGGCTCCCCTGCCAGCTCCTCCTCTGCCAGTTCCTTTAAGGTACCATCCTGAGCCCTGTCCCCTCCTATAGGCACACTCCTGCCCTCCCCAGGGATTATGTTCACTCCCAGGGTTTTACATACACCAGAACATTGCTGTTGTTGTTAGGTGCTGTCGAGTTGGTTCCGACTCATAGCAACCCCGTGTACAACAGAACAAAACACTGCCTGGCCCTGCGCCATCCTCACGGTTGTTGCTATGTTTGAGCCCATTGTTGCAGCCCCTGTGTCATCCATTCGTTGAGGGTCTTCCTTCTTTTCACTGACCCTCTACTTTACCAAGTATGATGTTCTTTTCCAGGGACTGGTCCCTCCTGATAACATGTCCAAAGTATGTGAGACAAAGTCTCACCATCCTCACTTCTAAGGAGTATTCTGGCTGTACTCCTTCCAAGATAGATTTGTTCATTCTTCTGGCAGTCCATGATATATTCAATATTCTTCGCCAACACCATAATTCAAAGGCATCCATTCTTCTTCAGTCTCCTTTTATTCGTTGTCCAGCTTTCACATGCATATGAGGCAATTGAGAATACCATGTCTTGGGTCAGGCACATCTGAGTCCTCAAAGTGACATTTTTGCTTTTTAACACTTTAAAGATGTCTTTCGCAGCAGATTTGTCCAATGTGATACATTGTTTGACTATAAGGTTTTCATGGCCAGTCTTTTTTAGAAGTAGTAGATCCCCAGGTCCGTCTTCCCAGTCTGCCTTAGTCTGGAAGCTCTGCCGAAACCTGTCAGAAAACTGGCAGATGAGTGGTGGGCCAGAATATGAGCAGCTCCCAAAGCCACATCTCCAGCCCTGCCCTCTCTGGGGTGCTCCAGACCCATGTGTCTAACTGCCCTGCTGACATCACACCTTGGAGGTCCCCTGTACATGCTCCTCCTTCAGGCTTTCCCATCTCCATGAATGGCACCTCCACCCACCCAGTATCCAACCCAGAACCCTGGAGCTCAGTCTTGCTATGTCCCTCACTCCCCACGCCATCCCACCCTTCACCAACTCCGGTTACTTCTACCTCCAAAGTATTTCTCCAAGGAGCCAAGCCCAGCCACCCCTCTCTGCACCTTCGCTGCCCTATCCTAACTACCACTGTCCCTCATCTGGACTGCTGAAATAGCCTGGTAACTCACCTGCCGGCCTCCATTCTCTCCCCCTTGCGCTTCATTTTCCATACAGCTCCCAGATTGCTTTGCATGCATGTTTTTAGTATTACTGGGCTCATATCTGCAGGGGATTCTATACCATCTTGTCTCCCCTTCTGGAAAATGCTCTTTCTCCAGCTCTCACAGTTGCCTGCCCCAGCCACCAGCACTGACTCCGAGATGGCACCTGCCCAAAGTCGGTCAATCAGAGCTTTACACCAAGTTGTTTTACCCCCATTTCACAGACAGCAAGTTCCTGTCCCTCTCTGATGGCAAAACCATCAGGTTTGAATCAAGAAGCCTTCCAGTAAGTTCCCCATTTTTGCTTAATTATTTTGAGCTGGGTTTCTATCATTTGCAACAAGAGTCACACCCTTCTTATACCCTTCTAGTGGCTTCCACGGGAGCAGGATTGTATCCATCTTGTTCACCGCTGTATCCCTAGTATCTGGTACAGAACAGGCATTCGAAAGTAACTGTTGAATAGAGAAATGAATGCCTGTAACACTCACTTCCTGGTAGCCCCTCTCTGAGCTCCCATCACCCCCTGGGGTTCTTTGAGATCAAGTTCAATTCAAAATACACATACCCAGCTGAGATCCAGGAACTGTGCTGGGGGCTGAGAGTAAAACTGATTCATACCCACATATTCCAGGATTGAGCAGGGAGCTTAGCACACAGTGGGTGCATAATGCATGTTTTTTTTGAATGGACAAATGAATTTGCAGTTTACAAAATACTTTTTCACCATCAGCTCTGTTGCTCCTCATCCCAGCAGGCAGCACAGGATTCCCATCTCCATTTTACAGAAGAAACTTGCCCAAGGCCACACATCTTTTCTTTTTTTATTGCGCTTTAAGTGAAAGTTTACAAATCAAGTCAGTCTCTTATACAAAAATTAATACACACCTTGGTATATACTCCTAACTGCTCTCCCTCTGGTGAGACAATACACCCCTTCCCTCCACTCTCTTTTCGTGTCCATTCAGCCAGCTTCTGACCCCCTCTGCCCTCCCATCTCCCCTCCAGACAGGAGATGCCAACATAGTCTCTTGTGTCTACTTGATCCAAGAAGCTCACTCCTCACCAGCATCATTTTCTATCCCATTGTCCAGTCCAATCCCTGTCTGAAGAGTTGGCTTTGGGAATGGTTTCTGTCCTGGGCCAACAGAAGGTCTGGGGGCCATGACCACCAGGGTCCTTCTATTCTCAGTCAGACCATTAAGTCTGGTCTTTCTACGAGAATTTGGGGTGTGCATCCCACTGCTGTTCTGCTCCCTCAGGGGTTCTCTGTTGTGTCTCCTGTCAGGGCAGTCATCGCTTGTAGCTGGGCACAATCTAGTTCTTCTGGTCTCAGGCTGATGTAGCCCCTGGTTTATGTGGCCCTTTCTGTCTCTTGGGCTCATAATTACCTTGTGTTTTTGGTGTTCTTTATTGTCCTTTGCTCCAGGTGGGTTGAGACCAATTGATGCAACTTAGATGGCTGCTTGCTAGCGTTTAAGATCCCAGACACCACTCTCCAAAGTGGGATGCAGAATGTTATCTTAATAGATTTTATTATGCCAAATGACTTAGATGTCCCCTGAAACCATGGTCCCCAAACCCCTACCCCTGCTACACTGGCAAAGGCCACACATTTAATGACAGTTTAGACCTATAACACTCTTACCATGGTCCGGGAGCTAGTTACAAATAACACAGTTGCCCTAGGAGAATGCTGCTACTTGTTATCCCAGTTTGCAGATAAGGAAACTGAGACACAGAAGTGATAAGATCTGCCCCTGCCCACCAGAGATCAAATGGCCAGCAAGGGGCAGAGCCACGGTCTGTACTCTTAACCACTATGCTTCACTACCTCTTAGAAGAGTGAGGCAGAAAGCCAGGACCCCCACCCTCTCAGCCCAATGCTCTTCCCACCCTCCCACGGAACTCATTTATTCACTCCTTCAACAAATCTTTGTTCTGTGTACAAAGGATCCAGAGGTGAACAAGGCCAGGTCTCTATCCTCAAGAAGCTGACATTCTGGTGGGAAACTAAAAAAAAAAAAAAAAAAAAAACCTGCCATCGAGTCAATTCTGACTCATGGCGACCTCATGTGTTTCAGAGTAGAACTGCCTTTGGCTGTGACCTTTTGGAAGTGTATCACCAGGCCTTTCTTCCAAGGCACCTCTGGGTGGGTTCACACCACCAACTTGTGGCTAGTAGCCCAGCATTTAACCGTTTGTGCCACCCGGGGATTCCCTGGTGAGAAATACAGTACAAACCAGCAAATCACAGACTGATAATTTCCTATACAGAAAAGGACTATGGGCCTCAAGGCTAAGGGAGGGTGGTAGTGCTACTTTAGATGAGGAGGTCAGGAAAGGCCTGCCTGAGGAGGTGACATCTGAGCTGAGATCTGAATGACAAGAAGGGAAGAGCCACATAAAGATCTAATGAAGAGCATTTCAGACAGCAAAAACAGCAAATGAGGTGGGGGAAAAACTTGGCCTATTCCAGCACAAACAGATGGTGCCTGTCTACCACCACTGACTGCTCTGACAGGCATCACAACAGAGGGTCCTGGACAGAGCTGGAGAAAAATACAGAACAAAATTCTAACTCAAAAAGAAGGACCAGACTTGCTGGCCTGACAGGGACTGGAGAAACCCTGAGAGTATGGCCCCTGGACACCCTTTCAGCTCAGTAATGCGGTCACCCCTGAGGTTCATCCTTCGGCCAAAGATTAGACAGAACCATAAAACAAGACTAAAGGGGCACACCAGCCCTGGGGCAAGAACTAGAAGGCAGAAGGCAGGAGGGGACAGGAAAACTGGTAATAGAGAACCCAAGGTTGAGAAGGGAGAGCGTTGACATGTCGTGGGGTTCTTAACCAATGTCATAAAACAATGTGTAATAACTATTCAATGAGAAACTAGTTTGTTCTGTAAACCTTCATCTAAAGTACAATTAAAAAAAGAAAACTTGGCCTTTTTAAGGGCAAAATAGAGGCCAGTCTGGGGAAGTGTGGAGAACAAGGAGGATCAAGGTAGGCGGTGAGGTCAGAGAGGCATGAGAGCCCCTTTTGGATCTGATTTTTTTGCAGAGGAAAGTGACTGGAGGGTTTTAAAGACGGGAGTGTTAAGATCTGATTTCCATTTCTAAGCATCCCTCTGGCTTCCTTGGGGAGGACAGTACCTGTGTGGGCCCACCCTGGGAGGCGACAGGTGGAAACACCTGTACAACATTTCTTCCCCACATACTCCCGGAGCACCTGCTACGTGGCCGGCCCTGTGCTGGCGCTAGAAACACTAGAGAGAAGTGGGGGCGCTCCCTTCACTGACACAGACCAGTGGGGCGAGGGGTAGAGGGATGAGAAGACAATTAGTCTAGGGTGGAAGAGAGAGGCACAAGGTTCGCCAGGGACCTAAATGAGAGGAGGTGAGGCAAGAGGGCTTCCTGGACCAAGTCACACTTGAGATGCACCTGGAAAAAGAACTGAGGGTTAGCTGGAGAAGGGCGTGGGAAGAGTTCTAGGCCGAGGGAACAGCATGGGCAGGGTGTGGAGGATGGCGACTTGGAGGAACCTAAGGCAGACGAGGCACATGCCGAGCGCGGGACCGTGGAGAGCCCGCGAGGGAGGGGGCGCAGCTGCGCCAAGCTGGGGTGTCTGAAATCTAGCCGGCGGGCACCGAGGAGCGTTTCCCGTGCCCCACTACTTGGTGCCAGAAAGTCTAGGACTTAGTTAGTTCCTGGCTTGTCGTCCGTCTCCTCCACCAGAGCTCTTCCTGCGCGCCCCGCACAGCGCCAGTGACAACGCCCCAACAACCGGATACCCCGAGCGTGCGCGGCGGCTGGGGGCGCGCGCAGCCGCAGCCTCGAGGCCCCACCCCTCCGCCGCCGCCAGCGTACCTGGGTTCTTAGGCTCCTCCTCGCCCACCTGCTGCAGGTTGATCGTCGGCTTCTCCTTGGCCCCGCGCTCCCCCTTCTTGGCCACCGTGCCGGATGTCTTCTGGGTCCCGGGACGCGGGGCCCTGGGGGAGGTCCCCGAAGCGCTCGTCTCGCTCGACATGCCGGTGCCGTCCGCAGCGACTCTGGGGACCCTCGAGGGGGAGAGGAGACAAGACGGGATTCCGCGGGACTCGCCTAGGGGGTGGCTATATCAGCGGTCTCTGTTCGCTGCCACAGACGGGTTCCGCCCGCGGCGGATTCGCCCCCGCGTCCCTCTCCATGGCAACGGCGCGGTGTGGGCGGGCCCGGCAGAAACGGAGTCGCCTCAGAGCGCATGCGGGGCCGACAGGGGGCGCCGCAGGGTCAGAATTAGAGGTAGGGAGAGCCCTGTGGGAGGAGCCGGCCGCCGGGGCGAAGGGTGGAGTGTGGGCAGGCCCAGGAACAGGGCGGAGCTTATGAGAGGAGGGAAGGGCGGGACCAGGGTGGAGAGAGCGGGACTAGGGCGGCGGGACGTCACAGCGGGAGGTGAGCCTTCCGGGCCCCACTTGGCAGAGCCTGTGCGAAAGGTAACGGGCTACGGCGGCCCTGGCCTGGGCGGGGGCATGGCGCAGGAAGACCAGCGGATCTGGGGCGGGACCAAAGCCGAGGGGGCGGGGCTAGTGCGGGAGTCCAGTGTCTGGGCGGGGCTATGGTAAGGATCAGGCGCGGAGGGGGCGGGACAAGGGCGGAGGAGCCGGGATAGGGCGTGCGCCGCGCGATCCAAAATCACCCCGGGAAGTGAGCCCGGGGGCCGGGGACCGGGCTGGACAAGCTAGGGATCCGGACAGTCGGAGGACACTAGGAAGGGAGAGTCCGCGCGGGGGCGGATTGGGCTTCTGGAGTTCGCACACCTATCCGGTAAGGACAGGGCACCTGGTGCAAAGGGCCCAGAGGGACCCACAGAGTTGGCATGGCACTGATTTTCTATTTCCTATCTCATCTATTGGAAACCTGGTGGCCTAGTGGTTAAGAGCTCAGGCTGCTAACCAAAAGGTCGGCAGTTCGAATCCACCAGGCACTCCTTGGAAACTCTATGGGACAGTTCTGCTCTGTACTGTAGGGTCACTATGAGTCAGACTCCACTTCACGGCAATGGGTTTTGGTTTTTTATCTCATCTATTTAGATTCCTAGCTATCTACGGACTCAATTCATTAGTGAGTTGATGAGGTGGGTTGTGCATTCAACGTTCCCAGGTAATGTCACCCAGACTGTTGCTCCCTGCTGCCGGGCTCCCATCTGAGCATACCTTCTCCAGTCCGATTTCCTGCCTCCAGCCTCCAGCCTCCAGCCTCCACCCCCGCCCACCCCTAGCACTTTCCCACCTTTGAGCCTTTGTGCCAGTCCCCAGCAGAAATGCCACACTTTGGGAAAGCCACCGACCTATGTAGTCTATTCGCTTTCTGCTCTCAGAACACACAATTTGCCCTTCTAAGCACAGACAGTGTCACTGGTACTTTTAATTCGCTCAGCTGCTCAGCCTTTTGGGGGACATTTATTGAGTGCCTACTATGCACCAAGTGGAACAGATGTTAAACATAAACACAGAAGTCCTGCCTTTGGGGAATTTACAATCTAGTGAGGGAGGCAGAGATTAATCAAATAATCACATAAATGACATAAGACAGTGGCGTCCAGCACCCTGTAGGCCTTCTCTGGGCATCTGGTGAGTGAATACAGTGTGATCAGTGCTATAAAGATAGTATGGGGGGCAAAGTGCTTCCCTGAGGAGGAGATGGGAAGGACAAGTAGGAGTCAAGAGGTGAATGGGGGAGGAAGAGCATTCCAGAAGTGCAAAGGACCTGTGGTAGGAAGAAGTGTGGGGAGTAAGAGGACCTAGAGGCTGGGGGGACTGGAATTGGACTGACAGGGAGCACAGTTCGAGGCAAGACTGAAGCGAAGAGGCAGAAAGCCAGACCAACAGGGCCTTCAAGGCTGTGGTAAGCTTTGACTCTGGCCCACAAGTAACGAGGCACCAGTGGAGATTTTCAGGCAGGGTGTAACCTCACTGGTTTGTATTTTCAACAGCGGATCAGAGGTGTCATCATATGAATGCAGGGAAGCCAGTTAGGAGGCTGTTGCTAGGATTAACTGGGTTTGGGCCGCCTCCCTACTAAATGGTGAGTACCCTAGGACAGGACCTGTCCCTGATACTCCTCTGAAGCCCCACACACAGATACACACACACAAACACATACACCCCAGCCTGGGGAGTGCATAGAAAAGATGCCCAATATACATTTGTGAGATCAATCTGAAATCAGAGTCATCCAACATCATTCATCCCACCAGTTTATGTACACAGGAACCTGGGGGCCTTTGGAGAAGTGGATTGGGGAAAGGGATCCCAGGCGTCCTTCTGATCGGTGTCTCCCATATCTGGGAGCTAGGCTTCCATCTCCTCTCTATTCACTTCCTTCATTAAACATGTTCATGTCCACGGCCTGTTGATTCAGTCTCTGCTCCTGGCACGATGCACCAGGCTCTGTCCCCAGCCTTGGGGCAGTAAAGGGCGGGTGTGCTGACCTCTCTCTCCTACACACCACTTTGGCTCCTCAACGGTCCTGGTGCCGAAGTGGGGGTGATGGGGGATGCCGTACTGGGGGCAAGTCATAGTGTCCAGGGATGTGGCTGTTCTTGGGTGAGTCATAGTGGCCAGGGGGCAGTCCTGGAGGCAGGGAGCCCAAAGAGTCTCGGTCTGGAGACAGAGAGGGGGTAAGATGAGAGGGAGCAGGCTCTTCCCCCTCCCACCACTCTCCTCCCCTCTCCAACCAAAGCGCCATGGATGGTGCCTGGATACAGGCCAGCTCCCCACCTGGATGTGTGGCTCTGAGCAGGGGCCTCTCACCTCCTCATCTGCCAGAGGCAGAGGCCACCTTGGCCTGCTTACGATGTGAGGACACTCTGTCACCTGCCTATCACTTTCCTAGGTACCAACTCCATCTCGGATGCCGTACAACCTGTTTCAAATCCAAGCTGTTTCAAATGTTTAGCCCTTTGAAATAGGTACCACCACTCCATTTTACAGATGAGGAGACAGGCTCTAAGAGGCAACATGACTTCCCCAATGCATGTCTGGTCTGAACCCAAGTCTGACCCCAAAGACCTCGCTCTTGTTGCCACATCACGCTGTGCCTTATTCTCTCACCCCGTCTTTTCTCTCTCTGCCACCCTCATCCCAGTTCTCTCTACCCCCACCCCAGTGGAAAGGAGGGCTCACCATGGGTCGGGGGGCTGGGCTGCTCGTAGGTACCACTATCTCTCTGTGGCTGGAGGTGTCGCCGCCTCTGGCTGTCCTGGAGCTGAGGAGGCTGCCTGGGAGGAGAGCCTTTCATCTCCACATAGCTGCTCTCACGGGGCAGGTCCCGGATGGTGGCATAGGGGTTCTCACTGCTCAGGGAAGCCACACTGGCCCCCAACCCCTCCTCAGAGATGGGCCCTAAGGATGGGGAGAGGAAGGCAGGCTCGGTGGGAGCACCAGCCAAACCCCAGCTCAGCCCCCTCCCTCATTGCCTTCTGTCCCCACACCTTCACTGTAGAACTGGCCTAGGCCATTACTGTTGCTGTAACTATACCGGTAGCTCCGGTCCAGGCGGCTGCTGCCTGAGAAGGAGGAAGCAATTCGCAGTCAGACCACTGGCCCCCTCCCGAGGCTCCTACCTCCTCTAGAAGTGGGGCCCAGAACCCCCTTCTTCAGACCCACAGACTCAGACGGAGCAGGCTGCTGGGCTGCACACATCACCCTTACCGGAGGCCCAGGCTCCAGGCACCTACCCCTGTCCAGAGGCCCTGGTGGGGGCTCCCGACGGTGCTTCCAGCCAGCAGGCAGGGTGGCGTGGTTATCATGCCCATGGGTTCCACCTGGCCGCTCAGGGGCCTGGAGGCTGGCCAAGAGCTGACTGCCTGGAATCTAATAGGGAACGGGCACGGTAGGGAGAGTATCATGCGAGGGCGGAGCTTTCCAGAGAGCCAGGTCTGTGCCCATCCCTCCATCAGCGCATCCCCTTCCCCAACGCTGACCTTGTTAGGGGGCCGGGGGTTAGGCGTGCACTGGGACAGGGTGTGGTAGCTGGGGTTGGAGTAGTAGTGATTGTATCTCGGGGGGACATCTGCAGGAACAACACAGGTAAAGGGGCAGCTCAGGCTGGCCACGGGCCCAAGGGAATTAAGATCCAGGCATTTCCGTTCTGTCCCAGGAGATCAGTCATTTGGCCTCCCTGACCCCCCCCCCTCCAACTCCCCACTTCTTGTGCCCTGGGTCCATGGAGGGACCCAGGAGCCCTGCACCCCATCCCACCCTTGTGCCTATGAGCCAGCAGTTGATCTGTGCCCCACACCCCCAAGCAGCCTCACCTGGCATGACATACTCAGAGCCATCCAGCCGCCCGCTGCTGTAGGCCACTGCCAGGTGTTGGTGCTCCTTGCCTTTTTGCCAATGGCGGTAGCCAATGAACAGAGCCACCAGTGCTACCACCAGGGACCCCAGCACTGCGATGCCAATCACCGCCCCCAGCGAGCTATAGACCACTGGAGGAGTTGGCATCATGGTGAAGGGCTCTTGGCTTCCTGTGTGGGATGGGCAGTCACTCAGGGCAGTGTCTTGGCTCTGCTCGTGAGCTTGGGATGCATACATGGGAGAGGTACCCAGTAGGGAGACAGGGATGGTATGAAGGGCCCAGGTCGTGCCAAAGAACCGGGAAGATACATGGCATCCTGGCTCCCTGGGCACAATAGGGGCTAGATGAGAACTCACCGATTCTGCAGGGGGCACCACTGTGCCCTGGGGGACACACACAGGCCCCAGTCTCTGGGTGGCACTTCTCTCCAATTCCACACTGGCACGGGTGGGAGCAGTTGGTACCGAACATCCCTGGAGGGCAGCCTGGGGAGGGAGCCAAAGGAGAGGTGGGGATCAGAGGGGCCAGGAAACTACGGTCTCCTCCTTGGGCAGGGCTACTTAGGGGCAGGGACATGGAGCTACATTGGTGTTGGTACCTTCCAAGCACAGGTGTCCAGTCCAGCCTGGAGGGCAGACACAACTCCCGTCCTGGGGGTGGCAGGTCCCACCATGGCGACACTGGCAGGGCTGAGCACAGTTGGCTCCCCAATATCCTGTGGGGCATGCTGCAGGAGACAAGGACCAACCCTCCTGGATGAACTCTTGATACCCCACATTACTGAAGTCCTCATCTTGGCATCGGTCTCCCCACAGATGACTCACTTTATCTCTAGCCCTGTCTCTCCCCTAAACTCCAGACTCCTGTGTCCAACTGCCTATTCCACATCTGGACTTGGCTGTCTTAACAGGCACTTCAGAAAACGTGTCCAGCGCCAGACAACCAAAGGCTTCCAAACTACCCTGGACTGCTTAGCTCTGGACTTTCTTTACATGAAGCAGAAGTCATTGTCCATCCTACTTAAGCCATGATTTCTGTGTTGCTGACACTAACGGTCTAACTGTAGTTGTTACAGAATTCTATGGACACTTGGCCAAGATCACTGCCTTCTTTACCCTACCTGCTGATAAGCTTAAAACCAGCCATTTTCACAGTTAACAGCCACCTGTTTCTCTTTTTCAAAAATTTACTCATTTTTTTGGATTAATCTTTTCCATGATCTTCATATATTTATGTGGGAAAGAGGCCACATATAAATACATAAAAACAAACTGAAAAAACAACAAAAAGTAGAACACATCCAAAACTGAGCTTATGATCCCCCCCCCAAAAAAAAAATCCTGTTCCTCCCAGTCTTCCCACCCAGAAGGGCAGGAGTTTTTTTTTTTCCTGATCTATTCATTGCCGCACCCCCAGCTCCTAGAACAGCACCCATCACATAGGTGATGCTCAATAAATATTTGTTGAACCAGTGACTGAATCAAGGTGGGTCTGGAGGCTTTTATGTCCAGGAGCAGAGGACTAGAGGAGCCCTGGTGGGTCGGTGGTTAAGAGCTACCACTGCTAACCAAAAAGGTAGGCAGTTGGAATCCACCAGCTGCTCCTTGGAAACCCTATGGGGCAGTTCTACTCTGTCCTATAGGGTAGCTATGAGTTGGAATTGACTCAACGGCAACGGGTTTTTTGGGTTTAGGGGAACAGAGGCCACCTCTCCTCAGCCCGCCTTCTTGAAATGAACTCAGGCGCACAGCTGCCGCATACGTACGCTGGGAGCAGTCAGGACCTGTCCAGCCGGCCAGACAGTAGCAGGTTCCGTCCGAGGGGTGGCAAGACGAGTGGTTAGCACACTTGCAGGGCAGACAGCGTTTGCCATAGCGACCAGGCTGACAGGCTGAGGGGAAGAGGCACACGGTGACTGGGGCAGGGGCTATCCCTCAATCAGTCCTTGGCCCCACTGTCTCCCTCCCTCCCTCCTTCCTGCTGCAGTGGCTGGCCTGAAGATGGGGGCCAGAGGACGAGACCAAGAGGGGTGGAGTGGGGGCTTCCAGCACAGACACTGCACCCCAGTGCTACAGGTGGGAGAGGAGGGTAGGGAGCCTCACGTCTCTGGCAGGAGGGGCCTCGGAACCCGGGTACACACACACAGTTGCCGTTTGCAGGGATGCAGGTGCCCCCGTTCTTGCAGGTGCAGGTGTTGCTGCAGTTGGCTCCCCAGAAGCCCTCAGGGCAGGGCAGGTTGCAGCGGACACCTGCGGGAGACAGGGTAAGGGAAGCCTGGCCTGGGCCCCCTCCTGTTCCATGGGGGTTCCTCTGGCCACATTTCCTGTGGGATGCATTCCCTGCCCCCCTCCCAGCTCCACATCAGGCTTGGGGCCCAGACACCCAGAGTGCTCACCTGTCCAGCCACCCTGGCACTGGCAGTGTCCATCTACAGGATCGCAGCCATCAGCATGGTCACAGTCACAGTGACTGGCACAGCCTTTGCCAAATTGCCCCTTCTTAGGGAGGGCAGAGGGGTGGGCAGGCTGGTTAGCTGGGGATGCTATGTTCCCTCCCCTCCCTCAGGCTGGCCAGCACTCACCGGGCAGGGCAGCTGGCAGTGCACCCCCTGCCATCCAGGGGAGCAGGTACAGGTTCCAGTTTGGGGGCTGCAGGCTGCTCCATGGGCACACTGGCAGCTGGCATTGCAACCGAAGCCCCAGGTTCCAGGTGGGCAGGGCACAGAGCAGTTACCACGCTGCCAACCTGGAGAAGGGGCCTTGTGGGTAGGCATGGGGACCCAGCCCCCTCCTGAGCAAGCACACACGGGATTCTGGCTCTGCCAGACTGTGCTATGAGCTGCGGGTGGGAGTGGGGTGCTCGTGACCCCATATGACAGACAAGCATGTAAACCATTAAATGCCACACAGGGCTAAATGGCCTCCGGTGATGTGCCAGCAGTCTCTTTTCAGTCTTGGTTTCTTCTTCTGCGAAGTGAAGGGGGCTGGCAGCAAACCCAAATGCTTACAGAGGCCCCAAAAGGGAACTCAGTTACCCAGACTATGTGTAGTACAACAGGGAATGGTGAGGACTGGGGGCTGGACGTTCTTAGTTAAATTTACTGGCGAGCTAGCCAAACAAAGCACAGCTGCAGCAGAATTCAGCCTAAGGGGTGCCAGTATGCTACCCCTGGTGACTCTCTGAGGTCCTTCCTGGCACTGACTACCATCGTGTGGTTCTGTATGACTGAGGGTCTGAGGAGAGTTCACCCATGAGGTGCCTTCTGGCCTGGGTCTTTAATGACCAGTAGGAATTTTTCGGTTGAAGAAAAAAGCCAAGTGGATATTCCAGGAAGGAAGCGGCCTGGCTACTTTCCCACTGCCCTGCTCTTGCCCAGTGGCTTTGCCCTTTCGCCGTACTATTTGCCCTGCCCTTGGCCAGCCTCTACCCTTAGGCCCTCCCTTCTCCCAGTGGCCCTGCTTTCCGCAGCCCAAAGCCCATTACCTTCCTTGCAGACGCACGTGCCGTCGATGGGTGAGCAGGCGATGGCATTTTCGCAGGAGCAGCGTGCGGAGCAGTTGACCCCAAAAGTGTCGGGCGGACAGAGGCTAGCGCAGTGCTGGCCCTGGAAAGTGCGTGGGCAAAGGAGTGAGAGAGGTGGGCCAGCTCCTCCGCCTCCTACGTGCTTCAAGGCCGCGGGGCGCGCCTCACCGTGTAGCCAGGCGCGCACCGGCAAAGGCCGCTGTCTGCCTGGCAGACGCCACCGTGCAGGCAGAGGCAGTGCTCCTGGCAGCCGGGTCCGTGCGTGTCCTGCGGGCAGCTCTCGTTGCAGTGAAGGCCGGCCCAGCCCGGCAGGCACGAGCACTCCCCGTTCATCGGGTGGCAGCTGCGGACAGGGGCGCGGAGCTGTCTGAGACCGGGCCCGCTGGCCGTCGGCCCCCGCCCTGGCCCCTGCGCGTGGTGGGAGCGGAGTAAAGGGGACTGTAAGGAAGCTCGAGGCTGTTCAGAGAGCGGGGATGGGACGGGCGCGGGGAGCCCAGGTCCCTCCCCGTCCCCGAGACCCCTCCCTTTTCCCTTCCGTGACATCTATCCCTCCCTTGGATATGCCCCGGGCGCTTTTCGTGACTCCGGGGGCTTAGACCTCTCACATTGGCCTCCTGACCCCTTGGCCACTGTCCGGCGCCCCACCTGATGCTGTGCTCCGGATCGCAGGTGCAGGGTGTCTGGCAGTTGAAGCCGTAAAGGCCGTCGGGACAGAGGCGTTCCGTGCAGCGGTCCCCGGTGAAGCCGTGTTCGCACAGACAAGCGCCGTTGGCCGGGAAGCAGCGGGCGCCAGGGGCGCAGTCGCACGTCTCGGCACAGTCCTGCCCGAAGCGGTCCACGGGGCACTCCTCTTGGCACCTGGGCACCTAGACTAGTGAGCCCCGCCACGCCTTCAACTCCTCCTGGCCCGCCCTCTGCCCCTCCTGCTTGGGCCACCGCCACTCACCTATCCCCGGTGTAACCCGGAGCGCAATGACACTGCCCAGTGAATCGGTCGCAGAGGCCGCCATTGTGGCAACGACATTCCAGGGAGCAGTTGCGACCGTAGAAGCCCTCCCGGCAGGGCAGCGAACAAATGGTGCCCTGTAGGGGTGAGAGGTTGATAAAGACCCAGGCACCCAGCCCCCTCCCCATGCCCCAAGATCCCTTGCCATCCCCACACCCACAGAACCCACCCCTCACAAACATTCTTCTCAGAGCCCTGTTGAGATCACCCACAGAATTCTCCCCAGACTCCCACCCACCCTTCATACCATCCAGCCAGATGGGCAGATGCAGGGGCTCTGGGAGTCCTGGCAGACACCCCCATTGTGGCAAGGACAGGTGCTGGGGCAGGAGAAGCCAGCAGTGCCCTGGTGACAGGGCATCTCACAGCTGCAGGGCACAGTGAGGGAGGTCAGTGCAGACTGCCGTACCTGCCTCCCTCCTGGCTCCATGCCTCCAGAAGCTGACCAACTGCACATGGGATCACAAGACTCAGTGGCTCACCCCTGCCCTGGGAATCCCAGCCCCCCACCCTATTGGGGACTGCAGGAATCAGAAAGCAAAGGTTTCTAGGGCCAGAAATCACAGAAGACACCCCAGAACCACCAGATGCTAGGAATTGAAGTGGCGTAGAGTGTAGAGTCATGGGTGGCAGGTTTGCTTCCCCATGCGCCCTGCACTCTGCCTCCTACCTTTGCTCATGCTGTTTTCTCTGGGGGAATACCTCTGCCGCCTGGAGTTTTTCTATCCTGGAGCGCTTAACTGAAGCGGAGCCTCCTCCTCCATGAAGCCTTCCATGATCTCCAACTAAGTGCACCTTCTCCCTCCTGTGACTTCCTGCAGTTCCTGCACGCTGCCTTGCAACAGGATTCTCTGGATCCCGGTCTCATCCCCACTTTACAAAGCACTTTCATGCACAAGCTATTTCATGTTGTCCCCATAACAACCTTTCTAGGTAGGCAGTAAACCAAAACCAAATCCATTGCTATCCAGTCGATTCTCACTCGGGGCAACCTGATGTGTTACAGAATAGAACTTCCCCATACCGTCTTCTTGGCTGTAATCTTTACGGAAGCAGATCTCTAGGCCTTTCTTCCGTGGTGCCGCTAGGTGGCTTTGTACCACCAACCTTAAGATTGGTGGTACAAAGCCACCTAGCGGCACCACTAGTTGAGTACAAACCATACTGCTCCCATTTTACAGACAGGAAACCAGCTCAGAGAAAGTCAATGATTTGCCCCAGATCACTGAGCTAGTGAGTAGCAGAGCTTGGCCTGGCTCTTGTCCTCTCAACTCTACCCCCACGTCTGGGACCCTGTCTGAGATCCCTCATAACCCCATGTATGCCTGTGTGGCCCCATGTCTGCAACCCTTTAGTTTGTTGTCTCCTCATTACTCACTTGGGCCCAGTTTTCCCTGGCGGGCAGAGGCAGGCTCCAGTCTGGGGGTTGCAGGGTGCCCCATGGCACTGGCAACTGAGCTGGCAGGCAGGACCATAGTGGCCAGGACGGCAAGGCTGAAGACAGTTGGGGGGCTGCAGGCCAGTGGGGCAGGAACACACCCCACTCTTGGGATCACAGGAACTGCTGTTGCCACAGTTGCAGGACTTGTTACACTTCGGCCCCCACACTCCTGGGTCACACGCTGTAGGATAAGGAGGGCAGGGAGAGGTGGTCATGGGGTCTAGCCCCTCCCCAGCCGCTATCTCTCAGCCCCTACAAATGCCCATCCCTGGCTTTGGCCTGTCGCCTGCACAGCATCTCCAGAAAAGGCAACTGGCTACAATGGGCTTCAGTAGGTAATTCCCCCAGGGTTCCAAAAGTCTGCAAGTCCTGTGTCCCTGGAAGTGCAAGAGGCCATGCTCTGGGGTCACCAGCCACTCACCACTGGAGCAGTCGTCACCCCGCCAGCCTTCGACACACTGGCACTGATTGGGCGCCACACAGCGGCCATGGACACACTCCTGGGCACACAGTGCTGGAGCAGAGATGGGTGTGAGTGAGGAGATGCTTCCACCCCTGCCCCTCGCCTGCCCCATCTTCCTCCCACACCAGGGACCTGGCGTTTTCCAAGCATCAGTTCTGCCTCCAAGAGGAAGACAGGCGGAGGAGCAGCAACTCAGGGTCAGAGCTTGACAAGACCCCAGGATGCTGGGCTTCCCAGCCTCTTTTTGTGAAATTCTCTAAACACCTTGTTGGGGAATGAAAAAACCAAACCTATTGCCATTGAGTGGATTCCGACTCATAGCAACCCTGTAGGACAGAGTAGAACTGCCCCACTGGGTTTCCAAGGAGCGCCTGGTGGATTCAAACTGCCGACCTTTTGGTTAGCAGCCTGAGCTCTTAATCACTCCACCACCACGGCTCTTTGTTGGGGAAGTGGGGGCCAATTTCCTTGGGTAGGGGCTGGACACAAGGTGCTTCCATATAGGGTGGGGGCTAATGGCGGGGGGAGGGGGTAGGTCGGTCTGGGAAGGAGTCTCTGCAGGGGCTGGTGATGGGCCAGGGCTGAGGGAAGGAAGAGAGAGGCAGAAGCAGGCTCCAGTCAGGGCTACAGGGACAGGGGATGGGGTGAGCAGGAGAGATCAAACAGCAAGTCAGAGACAGACAGCGACAGAGAGCCAGTGATAGGAAGAGACAGAGATGGGCCCAAACGTCAAACCCTGAGGCACACAGTGATGGAGAGATATAGAGACAGCCAGAAAGAAAGTTCCCGGACACTTGGGGATAGACCTACAGAGGCTGCTCAGGGACGTGGAGAGAAATGGGTTCAGGTGGAGACAGGTTTGAAGCCGTCACTGAGAGGGAAAGGCTGACAATAAGGCCAGGTGGGCGGGGCAGGGGGGGAACCCAAAGGGGCAGAGGCTAGACCTCCCCACCATGGGGCAGGGCAAGATTTGGAAGCCTGGGCTAGGCCCCTCCCACTCCATGGCCCCACCCCATCCCCTCCCCCAGCCAACAGTTACTGACTCAGCAGATCTCAGGAGGTGGGAAGGGGAGGGTTGGGGGCTCCCTCTACAGGACTCACGGACACAAGCGCCACTGCTGCTTTCATAGAAACCCTGGCAGCACTGCAGTCGCTGGCGGTGGAACGTCTTTACCACCTGGTGGTACACAGTCCGGTAGATGACCCTGGGGGAGACCCCGACACCCTCAGTCCTGGCTACTGAGGCCCCCCGACTGTGACTGTCCACCCCCACCACAGTGTGGCACTGGGGGAGGACTGGGGGGCATTGCCCAACACTCGGCTGGAGGGTATAGAAGGGGTACTCCCTCCTTGCCCCCACCCAACCATACACATACAGTACACCACCCACCCACCCACACACATACACCCACATGCACACACACCCCAAACACACATTCATACACCTATCCACGCACACTACACCAGGAATGAGTGCCTTCAGGCCAGATGTTCCCTCTAAACTCTCAAGGTTCTGAGGAGAGAACTGGGGCATGAAGGGCCAAGGGCCAGGTTGAGGCAGCCGTTCAGGCAGGGGGCTGCTGACCATCTGCCTGGGGAGGGGGAGTGGAGGGGGCACTCACGAGGGCCGGGGACAGATGTGGGGGTCCTCCCAGGGCCGGTCGCAGGGCTCCGAGGGAAGCAGGCTAAAGGGTCGGGAGTGGGACTCCTTGATGGTGGTCGTGAAGCTGCAAGGCAGACACAGGGTCAGGGGCTGTGAGCGGGGACGGGGGCCTGAGCTGATACAGGGAGAGGCAGGAAGCAGGGTCATGAAGGTGTGGCCTCAGTGGGGAATCACCACCCCAATATTTGGGCTTCTGGGATGGACCCCTAAACCACCCCATCTCTCAAGTCTGGAGGGATCCTCCCAGATTGGAATGTTCCCAGGATACCCCATCAGAGCCCTGGCCTCACGCTATTGGACCAGATGCTTCTATTTTCTCCCCTCCCCTCCCCTCCATCCCCCTCTCTATCTGGGAAGAGAGCTAGAACAGGCTTTCAGCTCAGCGGATGGAGATGGGCTGAGGCATTCCTGGCCAAATTCTGCCCTAGATCTTGTTTCCCAGCCCTGCCCCTTTGCTCCCCATGAGTCAGCCTCTCTGCTTGTCCCACAGCGAGTGGCTCCCACCCTGCGTTCTGTCCTGCAGCTAGCCTGCCACAGGGACCAAGGGGCATAGGGACAGAGAGGGGGACAGAGAAAGGACAGGGTCAGAGATGGAGCAGAGGTTGAGACAGGTCCAAAAAGGGAAGGGCAGCCCAAAGAGGGAAGAGAGAGGGTAAAGAGGGAAGAGAGAGGGTAGAAACAGAGAAATAAAGAGGGGTGAGAGTGGGAGGGAGGAAAAGGAAGGGATGGAGAAGAGGAGCCCCAGTAGGGAGAACTGAGGGGCCCCCTCTCACCTTTCCCAGAAGCTGCAGACATTGGGGTCGCTGGAGCTGAGGGATCCAGCCAGTCGCAGGCCCAGGGCCAGGAGAAGGAAGGAACTTAGAGATGGTGACATTGCTGAGGGTTTCAACAAGTCATGCACCGAGCGGGCGAGGGCATTGCAGCCAGAAACCTGGAGAACTGAAGTTCTGAGCAGGGCTGTGGAACTGAGAGGCTGGTCTACTTGTCCTCTGGCCCCATGCTTTCTGGGCCCCAGCTCCCCAGATTTTATTCCTGCCTTCCAGCTTTCGCTCGTGCCCTTTCCTCTGCCTAGAGGGTCTCCCTCCTGTTCTTCACCTGGAGTACTCCTCTTTCAAGATCTAGCTCAGGGGCCATCATTTCTCTGCTCCGCTCTCTGACCCCTTTCACAGTCACCACTGTTCTGGTGTCTGTTCCTCAAACATGACCTCCAGTTGCGGGGACCCAGTGCCCATTGTCTCTGAATCCCCAGTGCTCAGCCCAGGGCCTGACCTAGAGCTTTGATATTTGTACCCAGGTGTGAAAGGGGAACCAATGAGGAGAAGTGATAAAGGAAGCCAACTTGGGCTCAGTTGGAGGAAGGACTGTCAGAGCAGCTCAGTAATGGAGTCAGCTACCTGAGGTGGTGAGCCCCCGTCAGCGGATGAATGCAGGCAGAGGCCCAAACCACCTGGGTACAACGCTCTAGGGAGCTTCCTGTTTTATGGGATGTGAGTGGGGCTGGGTCAGGTAATCTTGGAGGAGGTCCCTTCCAAGCAGTGGGGTGCTGGAGCGGCTCATATACGCTCGAGAGAGCCAACTGTGCTCTTCTCTCCAGCTCCATGTTCAGCGATGTCCCATGGGTATCTTAAAATCAGGCATGGTGGGATTTTTTATACCACGGAAATCAGCAAACATCCCAAACGGGCTCCCCCACCAACACACACACTCCAGAGCTGTTGGTAAACGTGTGCCAACACACCACCGCACCCAACTCTAGGTACTTCGCCTGAGGAGGTGCCCAATCTGGTCTCAGACATGAGGGAGAGCCCCTACCTCCTGCAGACCACCCCATTAGCCATTCATTCGGAAATGGGGCCTCTGGCCATCTCCTCCACTTCTGGCCTGGCCCCTGAGTGGGAGGAGGGTCAAGACTCTAGAAGGGCCATTCTCTCAGCTTCTGGACTCTGAAGAGACTGAGCTCCTTGAGTTCCCGCCCCCACTGTCGGTTTCAAATTCTTTGTTTGGTGTTCCTCAAACTTGCCCTGGCTCCCGGCTGTAGACCTCCTGAGGAACCCACATCTGCTTGTAATTTTTCCGAGAAGAGAGAAAGGTCGTGGTTGCTGGCCCCTTACCCCCCTGAGTATCTCTGGAATGCCTGCCTCCTGGCCCCACCCCACGCCCCCACCCACACACTCCCAGGGTCCCACAGCCAGGTCTTAGAGTAAGAGATGGGCTAATTTAACCCTATCTCACCCGCAGTGTTCCACCACCCCAGTCAGTAATTCCTCCCACAGTCTAATCTCCACCCTGGCAGCTACCTGTTTGGCCCGCCTCTCAGCCGGTCCCCTCATTCTCACTGCACAAGTCCCCCAGCTTGCCTTCTCACTTCTACCCACCCCCTCTGCTCATGCAGGGCCACAATACCCACGCCCCATCCTTTGGCTCCATTGCCCCCATCACAGCTTTCCCAGGGCAAATCTCTACCTCTAGTTTTCTCTGTGCTTCCTCCCAACCATCCTCAGTTCCCAAGTAACTCACCAGGCCTCTACTGCATCCTGGAGCCTGGGGAACTCAGGTGAGCAGGGCAAGGGTGGAGCACTCGGAGACTGTCCCAGGGATCCCAGTGCTCAGGATACGGAGCCTGAAAATAGGAAATAGAGCCTGACTAGGATGTAGGGAGGTGGAGGGAGGATTGCGGGGAGCAGCAGGAAGCATGAGTGTGGGCGAGGAATGTGGGGTGTGAGGCAGGGGCCAGACCAGAACCTCTTTCCAGCGGCTTGTCTCCTGAGCTGAGCAGCAAGGCTTGTCTCCTGAGCTGAGCAGCAAGGCTTGTCTCCTGAGCTGAGCAGCAAGCTCAGTGGCCCACCCTGGGGGTATGGCCCTGCCCTGCCCTCAGGGAACTCTGGTCTGAGGAGGAAGGCCCAGCCCTATCCTCAGGGAGCCAGGCCCAAGGTACGAGTGTCCCTCTGGTGCTCTCCCCAGTCTGTCCCAGTACACCCGCCATGTCATCCTCCCTTTCCCCCTCCAGGGTTGTCTCCTTCTAAGGTCCCAAAACTATCTCCTTCCACCCCTGCCCTGCTCTAGCTCCCATTCCAGGCCAGTGCCCACCTCCAGTGCTCTCTCTGTCTGGTCCTCACTAACCCCTTCCCCAGCTTTGTCTCAAGTATACCTGGCAGCCAGGAGCGTGGGCAAGACCCTGCGCCCTCCACACATCTCCCCCTTCCGTCCTCCAGTCTTCTCCTCTCTTCCCGGACCCCCAGCTCTGGGCCTGGCATGGGCTCCCTTCTTCGGATTGGAGCTCAGCCTGTCTGGATCCAGGATGGTCACCCTTGTCCCAGGGTGAGCCTCATGTCTTAGACCACACAGGGCTTCCCAGGCTTTCCTTGGCACACCTGGCCCCAGAGCTCGAGTCCGTGGTAGGGTGGACAAAACCTGCAGCAGGTAGGGCTTGAGTGGGGGCACAGGCGGGAGGTGCCAAGCAGGCGGAGCTGCTGAGTCCCAAGAAGGTCATTCCTCCCATTCACACTCGTCCAACCAGTCCTCCCAGCTGACTTTTAGAGGACATGGTCCACCTGGGGGCTTTGTAATGGACTGGGGGTGCTTGGGGAGCATGAGAAGGGGCTGACTCAAATCTCCCTCACTCTGGTTGGCTGGGAGGTTAGCTGGCTGGGAGGTTAGCTGGCTGGTCGGTGGGTAGGTTGTTTTCTCAAAGGGCCTCGGGGTAGGGCTGGAGCAGTGGAGGAGGTGGTCAGCTCCTTAGCTGTGGGCTGGAAGCCAGGGTGGGGTCAGGGGAGACCAGTGGGTGGTTGATAGGGAGGAGGAGTTCGGATGGGGCCCTAGCAAGGATGGAAAGGGTGTGGCCTGTCCATCCCTAGGGAAGACTAGTTAGACCAGGAGCCCAGCGCCCCAGCCTGGCTTCCCAGGCTTGTTTCCATCTGAGCCTTTGTCCCTGTGCAGCTAGGCCACCTGAAGTGCTGGTCTATCTTTCCCAAGCCCTGCTCACAGTAGCAGTGGCATTGGGGCCCTTTAGCTCACACTTACTCTCAAGTGTTCGTAATCAGACACTCTTGGCTCCCTACCTCATCTCAGGGGCCCAGCTTACACTCACAGAGGGCGACCCCTGACCTTCTCACTGCAGGGGGGATCCCCCCTCTTCCCATTCAGATGCCCCCTCTCCTTCCCCTAGTTAACCCTCTTCCTCCACTGACCCTCTGGTTTAAGGCACCAAGACACCTTCCCTCACAGCCAGGATAGTAATGTGGCTGTTATGTATCATTTATTGGAGTTGGGACAGGCAGGGTGCTGAGGAATCTACATGGATCATCTCATTTAAAGCTTACATCAACCCATGGTGGTAGGTATTATTATTATTCCCACTTCGCAGCTGAGTAAGCAGGCACAGAGAGGGTAAGTATCCTGTCCAAGTCCATACAGCTAGTAGCGTCAGAGCAGGAATCCAAGCCCAGGCTGCTGGCAGGGGCTTCACAGTCGTTCCAGCCTTTCCTGAGCCTAGCGGGAAGCCCAGGAGCTCTGCATGTCTTTAGAATAGTCTCAGTTACTGGTCCGGGAACCCCTGGCAGAAGGCTGGACAGGAGAAGGGGATGGGGTGGAGACTGCCACAAGAACTTGATGGAGGCGTGGGAACCGGAATGTGTTTACAGTCAGGAATGAGCTGACACTTCTCTCTCCTCCACCTCGAGATGCAGAGCGCGGAGCGGCTGGGCTGCTGGCCAGGCCCCCCGTCCCCAATCCCGCCTCCCCAGCCCCAGCATCCTGGCGCTCTCTACCTCCAAGCCCACACAGCACCCAACCCTTCTCACCAGCCCCCTGCTCTTCTCGGAGCCCAGATGATTTCCTCTGGAGGGGGGAGCCCCCCTCTACCCTCACTGTGCCCCAACCCCTCCTTGGCGGGGAGGGGGTGGTTAGAAAGCCTGGTAGACAGAAGAGGATCCATTCTACAGAAGGTAGAGAGGAAGAGCAGGACTGATGGAAGTGTGATAGCAAGGGGGACTTCCCCACCCGCTCTTTCCAGCTTCTCTTCTTTGGGAAGTGGTGTAGCTTAAAGTCTGGGCTCTGCACTCCCTGCTCCCTGCTTCCTCCCTCCTTCACACCTAGGTGTGAATCCCAGCTCTGCCACTAACTTTCTGTGTGGCCTTGGATGTTTACTTACCCTCTCTGTGCCTCAGTTCCCTCATCTGTAAAGTGGGGATAATAATAGCACCTCCTTTCTAGGGTTGTTGTGAAAATGAAGCGAGTTACTATAGTGAAAGCGCTTAGAGCTGCTGCAAACATACACTTACATAGGTAACATGCCCCGTTAACATTAGTGTTTCTATGGTCCTCCTCAGTGCCACTCTTCCTGCACCCGACATGGCCCACTCCCACCCCTCTTCACACAGTCATGCCCTTTGGGTATTAATTCCAGGAAAAACTGTTGCCCATTTTTTTCTGAAGAACCCCCAGGAAGATCCCGGAATGAGGATGGGGCCACAGACGCTGACATGGAGAAAAGAAGTAGGGGTGGGAGGGGGCCAGGCTCCCCCGAGAACCTGATCCTCCCGAACAATGGGCACCCCGCCAGGCACATCTTCAAGCCAGAGGCGGTTGATGGCGCAGGACGCCTGGATTCTTCTTCCCCTAGCCTGAGCACCAGCTCCAGCTCCCTTCCTGGTTCCACCGACAGTCCTCTCTTCTCTGATCATGTCTATCTCTTCCCCTCTCCACCTTGGAGTCCAAAGATTCTAGTACCGTCTCTACCACTTGCTATGTGACCTCAGTCACGTCACTTAAGCCCTATGAGCCTCCAGACACTCATCTGTAAAATGGGATTACAAACCCCCACATTCCCCCGGGGCTGCTGTGAGGGTTGGAACAAACGGCTGGCTCCAGTGACCACCCTGGAACAGACTCTCAGACCAGGGGCTGCCTGGTAGACATGTGTTGACTAAGAAGCAGACTCCCCCAAGCTCCCAGGCTTTTGGCCTCTTTCTCTTTGCCTTTTGTCTTTTTCTTCATCAAACACTCTCTACTTCTGCCTTCCTTAATCAGTTTTGTGGTCTCTGTCTTTCTGCCTCTCTCCTTCCTTCCTGTGTCAGGGGGCTGCCACGTACAGCTGTGCAGTATTCTCACTGCACGAGGGCACTCACCTTCAAGGGAAAAATGGAAGCCACGATCCACTTGCCAGGCCATGTGTCTTGGCTTGGCGCGAAACGTGCCTTGCCTTTCTTGTCTCTCTGTGTCTCCCCGTCTCCGTCTCTTTCTCTGTGCCTTTTCCCAGCCCATCCTGCCGTGGAGACAGGATCCCGTAGTCCTCCCCACTCAACAGTGGGATCCCAGCCCACTGCTTCCCCACACAGGGATCTGCTCCACGCAGCTCCACCGGAGCCGAGGCTGCTCTGCTCCACACAACACACAGTACGCAGGCGTACATGCTTGTACAGGAGAGCACAGAGCCCCCCCTACACCCCCCAGCCAAGCCAGGCCCTCGGCATGCCAGGCATGTCTGCCGGATAGAGGGACAGGAAGCCTGCGTGTGTGCGCCAAAGGCTAGGCGGGAGGGAGGCAGGGGTGAGGGGCCGGTCTTGTGCTCTCTGTGGCTCAGGAAACAGAAGCTAGAGGGTCCTCAGTCCAACCTGTTTACTCATCAGGAAATAGGGATACTGCAGGGATTCTGATTCACCAAACATCTACTGCTCGCCTAGTTGACCAGGGCCAGCCCTGACCCTTGGGTGCTAGTGATTATCATCCCCATTTCACAGGTGGGCCACAGAGGGTCTCGAATGAAATGACTTACCCAAGGCCCTACTTGTCCTCAGAGGCAACTGTGAGGTTAGAATCTTCTGCTTCAGAAGACAAAGCAGTGGGAAGGGGGTAACCCCTGGGTGACAGTCTAGGGAGCAGCTGCCCTCTCTGGCCCACCCTGCTCATCACCACCCCCAGATCGGCCTCAGAAAGTGCAGCTCTGCTCTGGTCACCGCCCCTCTCTGACACCGTCTGTGGCTCTCCACACCACAGGAAAGGGTCACCAGGGGCCGGCCCTACCAGCTGTCCAGCCTCATAGCCTCTGTGCCCATGTTCCTGTCACACTGGACAGCCCTCTGCCCCACTCCCCACTTCCCACCACACAGCCACCTCTGCCCAGGTCCTATGTACCCTTTAAAGCTGGTTTCCTCAGACACTCCCTCAGTGGCTCCCAACCCTCCCCTATTTCTCCTTTCCCTCAAGCCTCCCTGCAGGCTCTTAGCAATGTCTCTTAGCTCCCCAGCAGCCCTGCCCTATGGAGCACCTGGGCTGTCCTTCTTTCCCATCTCTGCCCTTAGGCCAGCTCCAAACTGGTCGTGGATCAGAGGCCCAACACTTCCCCAGACCTTATCCAAAGGCATGCCACCAATGTCCCTCCTCTGGGGCACGTGGCACTAACCCAGACTGGTCCAGGAGTCCACCAGCTTGCTACACCTCAAGTTTAGGCTGCTGGACACCCCATCTTGAGACTGCTGGTCTGTGAGTCTGGTTTCCCCACCAGGCTGGGACCCTCTCAAATCTTACTCTTCTCCAAGGCTCTATTAGTACCCCTGGATGTTCCCTCACGGCGTCCATCCTACAAATCATTGTGTTTTTGTTAAGATTGGTCTCCTCCACTAGAATGGCACTCCAAGGGGGCGGAACACTTCTCTGCCCTCCTTACCCTGTGTCCCCAGCATGGCCTGCATCTGAACACGCACGCACATGGTGCTGGGGATAGGCAGGCAGTAACTAAGCATTTGCAGAGTGAGTAGGCTGATTAACCTGAAATCCATTTTGACTCCAATAAGCCTTGGCCTTATTTTGTGGGAGTGAGGGAAAGGGAGAGATGCTGGGGGCTGTGGCTTCTCCCTGGCTCACCAGACAGCAGAACAGGGCCCTCCTCCCAGGGCCCTCAAGACAGAGTAGCTGGGAGACAATGGAACGGGACGTTCAGAAAGAACTTCCCAACGGTATAAAGTGAAAGGCAGCTCCGGACCTCCCCTCCTGACTTCTCGCAGGAATTCCTCAAGGCTGTCCTCCAAGTTCCTAAAGGGTGAGTGTACCCTGGTGTAAGGCACTGAGTCACCTGGGGAGGAGGGGGTGTGCCCCCACACATGGCCTGAGCCCTCATCTTGCCCCTCCCAGCCCAGGGACAACACCCCTCACTATCCCCTCCACTATCTCCTAAACAAAGGGGACTGGGCCCCAGATGCCACCAAGCAGAGTGCAGTGGGGGGCAGCGGCAGAAAAGGGGACCCAGGAGGTGCCAGCGCCCAACCACATGCTGTTTTTCGCTGGAGGCCTCCATCTCACCTCATCTTCGTGTTATACTAACTACCACCCCTTGTTAAATGCACCCTATGAGCCAGATCCTTTTATTTAATCTCTCAGCAATCATATAAAGTAGGTACTATTATGACACCCATTTTAGAGCTGAAGAAGTATCCCAGAGAGGCTAAGTAATTTGCCCAAGGTCACACAGCCAATAACTGGCAGAGCAGGGGTTTGGACCTGGCCCATCAAGCTCCAAGCCCATGAAGCTCCTTTTTGTGTCTTTCTCCCCCTATGGGCTCTCTCAGGAGCCCTGGTGGCGCAGTGGTTATGAACTCAGCCGCTAACCAAAAGGTCTGCAGTTTGAATTCACCAGCCATTCCTTGGAAACCCTGCGGGGCAGTTCTACTCCATCCCATAGGGTTGTATATGAGTCGCAATTGGAATTAACTCAATGGCAACAGGTTTTGTTTTTGGTGTTTTTGGTCTCTCTCTGGTCTTCGGCCTCCCTTTGTCCCTGTGCCCTTCTTGTTCTGTCTCTAGGTCTCTGCTCTATTTTTCTAAGTCTGCTTTCTTCCCTCAGGGCCTTGCAATTTTAAGCAGTCGGTCTCTCTCCGATTTGATATTTATGTCTCTTTATATCTCTGCCTTTCTCTCTCTCCTTTCCTGTTTTGTCTTCCTCCCTCCTACCAGCAGCTCCCACATCTGTTAGGGGCCCGGGGTGGAGCCAGCACCCTTCCTGAGCTACAAAGGCCCCTCAGGGGTCCCAGTAGGTCTCTTTCTCAAGGCTTCCAAGGCTACTCAGAGAAGAGCACCCTGGCGGGGGCCCTGTCTGTCCTCAGCCCCCTTCCCAGTGATGTGTATGTGGGGGGAGGGCAGGCAGCAGCCCAGCGGCCTCTATCTCTCTCCAAGTTTCCGATTGGTGGATGGGCCTGCCTGAGAGCCAGCTTCCTCCTCTGGGAAAGTCTGATAGGGAAGGGAGGGGATGCAGAAGCCAAGGCTGGGCTTCACCTCTCAGTGCAGAGAGGAGGGCAGAGGCAGCAGGGAGGGCAGCACCCAGTGTGGTAGGGAAAACGGTGGGGAGACTTTGGGAGGCCTCAGAAGTGGGAGAGCAGCAGCAGGGGACAGAAGACAGGAGACAGGCCAGCTGTCCACTCACCCTGGATCACACACGTCGTGCATACACATAAGCACTACACCAAGGGTGGGTTGGGGTGGGTTTCAGAAACAGTCTCCCCCGACCCCAGGCCCAGTCGAAGCTAGGGTTGAAAGCTGACCCCTCGCCCAATCCTTCCAGGAACCGAGGCTTGGCTGAGCCTGGGAACCTCAGGCTAGCACAAGCTGTTCCTGTCCCTGGGGAATAGGGTCACAGCCCAGCCCTGCGAGAGGCCACTCATAAAAGGCCAGAAGAGGGAAGCCACTATGGGGAAGCTGGAGCTGGAGGAGAGGATGAGGGATGGCCCTGCTGGAATCCTGGGGCCCCCAACAACCACCCCCACTAGCCCTGCTGTTAGTGCCACCCCAGACCCTCAGCCATGGGGCTATCTGGTGATGCAGAGGCCTGAGACCTTTGGACAACTTCCCAGTCCTCTGCACCAACAAGGATATGAGAGCCAGAAACCAGGAAACCTGGGTCCCTTCTCTCCATCATCCAAACATTTCTCCCAGGTGGGGAGAGGGGCGACACTAATAATAAGCACTGACCAGACACAGTTCTAAGCAAGTCACATGTCTTTGCTCATCCAAGTCTCACAACAACCCTATGAGGTAGATACCATTATTTTATTACTCCTTGTTTAGAAAGGAGAAACTGAGGCATAGAGCAGTTAACTCTCTTGACCAAGGTCCCATAGCAAGTTAAAGCAGTAGAGTTGAGATTGGGACTCCGATGTTTGTGCCCTGAGAACAGGAGGACCCGGTACCCCATTTTCCCCCTGCCCAGAGAGGGGGGGCAGCTAGCGGAGGCTGCACTGATGCACTTACAAAAGCCAGAGGTGAGGCGCTTCGGGAAGGAGTTATTTGCATCTTATTTACATACCGTCTTTTTATGGTTGGAAACCCCCAATTCCGTTTAGTTCCTCTCCAGTGGCCCCCACCTCAGGTCTCTTTCTCCGAGTCTCCTTTTTTCACCACTCTCCGCCCAGAGGCCTGAGACTCCCAACCAGGGAGTGGGCTTCAGGGTCCCCATGCCCTTTTTCTGGGCCAGGGTCATCTTGGAATCCTACCACAAGGACCTCCCCGCTGCCGGGGTGGGGGTGCAGTCACTCACCTGCACCTGCCCCGGGGCCTGTCTCTCCATGGGCCTGGGGTGGGGACCGCCGGGGTGGCCTGGAAAAGGGCTGGGCGAGGGTTCCTGCGTGGAGCCCCAGGCCGACTGTGGGACGGGCGGGGGAGGCGGCGAACATAGCGGATCGCAGGGCGGGGAGGGGAGTGGAGGGCGGGGGGCAGGAAGGGGGTGGGAACTCGGGCCCTTTCCAAGGCAGGAAGTTTTGACAAGGAAACAGGAGCCGGGGGAGGGGAGATCCAGAGTGCCTGGGCGGGAAACGGCGTTGGGGATGCGATCAGAGAGAGGCCGCCGAGCGGCTGGGTCGACTCTCAGCAACCTGGACCCGGAGCAGAGAAGGTGACGAGCGGAGGCAAGACAACCTCCTTGGCTGTCCACTGGCTGTGCAGCATTGGGCCTGCTAACCCCTCTTGCCTCAGCTTTCCTATCTGCAGAGTGGGGCTGTAGAGGGGGACCAATGACATCGTTCATGTCAGGCACCTTCCCAGTGCTTAGCACGTGTGGGGCGCCCAACAACACTGATCTATTAAAGACTCAACCGGGAACCGACGGGCCCATCCTAGTCTGGGAGAGGCGGACGGGGAGAGGCTCCTCCTCTTTTTCCCCAATCCAAATCACGCCAAGGAGGATACGGTAACGGGCAGCAGCCCCTGGCACAGTCTCAGGCTGGGCCCGCACCCCTCAACCTCTCTGTCTCCGGGCCCTGGCGCTTCCAGCCACCGCCGCGCCGCCGCTTCTGCGTGGACCGAGCTCGGCTCTGGCGCCACCTTACGGCCGCCGTCTACTCGGACGGGACGTGGGAGGTTGAGCTTACTCCGGGGTTTTGTACTCCGCCCTTACCGCACCGACATTCCCTTATCAGCCTCTGTTTGAGGAAACAGAGATCATCGTTAGAGTAATTAACGTTAGTTTTCATCATCATTGGCCTGTAGGTGTATTGTCTCATTTAACCCTTAATTCGAAATTGGTTCCATCATTATGCCCATTTTACACATCTGAAACGGATGTCCCCCGTGGTTAGGCCACTAGTAAGTGGCAGAAGCAGGATGACACCGAGGTCTGTGGTTGGTCTGATTACAGGGCTAGCTCTCCAAACCATTGTATTACACAGCTGGCCACAGAAAAAGCTACAAAAGTTCAGGCAGGAACTTCCCTCCTTGAGAGAAATTTTCAAATCAATTTTATTGAAGTATAAATGACATACAATTAAAAATGTACCCATTGAAAGTGTCCAGTTCAACGAGTTTTGATACGTGTGTTCACCTGTGTAACCACCACCCCAATCAAAATAAAAAGGCATTTCCTTCTCCCCAAAAAGTTGCAAATAACGCCACACCCAACTCCATCCCCAACCCCAGCCCTACAAAATCTCTCATTTGCTTTCTGTCACTGTAAATTTGTTTGTTCTAGAATTTTGTATGAATAGTCATACAATATGTACTCCTTTATGTCTGGCTTATTTTACTTACTTTTTAATAGTTCATCACTGTTTGTGGTTGAATATGCCATTGTATGGATGTATGACACTTTGTCTTCTTTCCAGTTTGGGGCTACTGCGAATTAAGCCGCTGTGACATTCATAATCAAGCCTTGTGTGGGCACGTGTTTTCGTTTGTCTTAGGGTAGATTCTCGGGAGTGGGGGTTACTGGGTCATAAAGGGATCTGAGTTCATTATGTATTCTGGTTTCAAGTCCTTTGTCAAAAACATGTATTGAGAATATTTACTATATGGGAGACTTCGATCTGCGAGACAAGCAAGTATGGCTTAGTTTGGTGCTTTGAGAGAGAGGTAAAGGGGAGAATCGGCTTAGATGGAGCTGTTCGCTTTGGGGAAGGAAGGGAAGACCTCAAGGCTGAAGATTGCTTTTCCTGGCTTCAGTACCACCAATTGTCTCCAGCAGGCGGCAGCAGAAACCAGAGCACAGCTCAAGAATCCGGAGGCCCCAAGACCATAGAATTGCAGGTGCCAGAGGCCAGAGGGGCCTTGAAGAGCATCTGATCTAGCACTTTGAAGAGGCAGATGAGGAGACTGAGGCCCAGAGAAGAGAAGGAACATACCCTGCCCATGCTCAGTGATTTAGGAAATAATACTGGAATCATTATTCCCTGTCCTGGAGCATAGAGGATGTGACCCAGCTGGAGTTGGGCTCACAAGAGCTCACAAGGACTCACGAGGACACATCAACTGGTCCCTGAGATAAAGACAATAGACAGAATAACCTTGGAAAACATCTGTTAGGGAGCCTTTCCCATAAGCCAGAACACAAAAGACTTTCCACTCTTATCTTTTTCTATGAACATATAGCGGATAGAAATTTGTTGGACCAGTGAAGACCCTCCTGACTGACGCTACTGAAACCTGTACCAATGTTCTTTAAGAAAGACAATTCATATTTATGCACCCAATGACAGTGCTGCAAGATACACAAAACAAACTCTAACAGCACTGAAAAGTGAGTTAGACAGCTCCACAATTATAGTAGGAGACTTCAACACACCACTTTCAGTGAACGACAGGACGTCCAGAAAGAAGCTCAATAAAGACACGGAAGATCTAAATGCCACAATCAACCAGCCTGACCTTGTAGATATATACAGAGCACTCCACCCAACAGCAGCCAAGTATACTTTCTTTTCTAGTGCACATGGTACATTCTCTAGAATAGACCACATATTAGGTCATAAATTGGATTTATGGATTTATTCTGCCTTAGCAGAATCCAAAACATCAGAATATTACA
This sequence comes from Loxodonta africana, assembly GCF_030014295.1. Taxonomy (NCBI): domain Eukaryota; kingdom Metazoa; phylum Chordata; class Mammalia; order Proboscidea; family Elephantidae; genus Loxodonta; species Loxodonta africana. The sequence continues at coordinate 189,462,834 of NC_087344.1, read as the reverse complement.
AAACATCTCTGACCATAAGGCCATAAAAGTAGAAATCAATAACAGAAAAAGCAGGGAAAAGAAATTAAATACTTGGAAACTGAACAATACTCTGCTCAAAAAAGACTGGGTTTTAGAAGGCATTAAGGATGGACTAAAGAAATTCATAGAATTCAATGAGAATGAAAACACTTCCTATCAGAACCTTTGGGACACTGCGAAAGCAGTGCCCAGAGGTCGATTTATATCAATAAACTCACACATACAAAAAGAAGAAAGGCCTATCCCTACTACTTGAACAAATAGAAAGAGAGCAACAAAAGAAACCCTCAGGCACCAGAAGGAAGAAAATAATAAAAATTAGAGCAGAATTAAATGAAATAGAGAACAGAAAAACAATTGAAAGAGTTAACAAGACCAAAGGCTGGTTCTTTGAAAAAATCAACAAAATTAATAAACCATTGGTCAAACTGACAAAAGAAAAACAGGAGAGGAAGGAAATAACCCGGATAAGAAATGAGATGGGCAATATCAAAACAGACCCAACTGAAAATAAAAGAATCATATCAGATTACTATGAAAAATTGTACTCTAACAAATTTGCAAACCTAGAAGAAATGCATGAATTCCTAGAAACACACTACCTACCTAAACTTACACAAACAGAGGTAGAACAACTAAATAGACCCATAACAAAAGAAGACATTGAAAAGGTAACCAAAAAACTCCCAGAAACAACAACGAAAAGCACTGGCCCGGACAGCTTCACTGTAGAGTTCTACCAAACTTTCAGAGAAGAATTAACACCACTCCTACTGAAGGTATTTCAGAGCATGGAAAAGGACGGAATACTCCCAAACTCATTCTATGAAGCCACCATATCCCTGATACCAAAACCAGATAAAGACACCACAAATCTTCAATAAAATTCTAGCCAATAGAATTTAACAACACATCAAAAAAAAATAATTCGCATGACCAAGTGAGATTCATACTAGGTATGCAGGGATGGTTCAACGTTAGAAAAACAATCAATGTATCCATTATGTAAATAAAACAAAAGACAAGAACCACATGATTTTATCAATTGATACAGAAAAGGCATTTGACAAAGTTCAACACCCATTCATGATAAAAACTCTCAGCAAAATAGGAACAGAAGGAAAATTCCTCAACATAATAAAGGGCATTTATACAAAGCCAACAGCCAACATCATCCTAAACGGAGAGAGACTGAAAGCATTCCCTTTGAGATCGGGAACCAGGCAAGGATGCCCTTTATCACCACTCTTATTCAACATTGTGCTGGAGGTCCTAGCCAGAGCAATTAGGCTAGACAAAGAAATAAAGGGCATCCAGATTGGTAAGGAAGAAGTAAAAGTATCTCTATTTGCAGATGACACGATCTCGTACACAGAAAACCCTAAAGAATCCTGAAAGAAGCTACTGAAACTAATGGATGAGTTCAGCAGAATATCGGGATACAAGATAAACATACAAAAATCAGTTGGATTCCTCTACACCAACAAAGAGAACATCGAGGAGGAAATCACCAAATCAATACCATTTACAGTAGCCCCCAAGAAGATAAAATACTTAGGAATAAATCTTACCAGAGATGTAAAAGGCCTATACAAAGAAACTACAAGACACTACTGCAAGAAACCAAAAGAGACCTACATAAGTGGAAAAACATACCTTGCTCATGGGTAGGAAGACTTAACATTGTAAAAATGTCTATTCTATCAAAAGCCATCTATACATACAATGCAATTCCGATCCAAATTCCAACGACATTTTTTAATGAGATGGAGAAACAAATCACCAACTTCATATGGAAGGTAAAGAGGCCCCAGATTAGGAAACCATTACTGAAAAGTGCAGATTAATCCCCCTATTTCTCCAGGTGAAAAAAGAGTGTGATGGTTAAGATTGTGTATCAAATAAAATCTATTAAGAAAATATTCTGCATCCCACTTTGGGGTGGCTTCTGGGGTCATAAACACTAGCAAGCAGCCATCTAAGATGCATCAATTTGTCTCAACCCACCTGGAGCAAAGGAGAATGAAGAACACCAAAGACACAAGGTAATTATGGGCCCAAGAGACAGGAAGGACCACATAAACCAGAGACTCCATCATCCTGAGACCAGAAGAACTAGACAGTGCCTGGCTATAACCGATGATTGCCCTGACAGGGAACACAACAGAGAACCCTTGAGGGAGCAGGAGAGCAGTGGGATGCAGACCCAAAATTCTCATAAAAAGGCCAGACTTAATGGTCTGACTGAGACTAGAAGGACCTCAGAGGTCATGGTCCCCAGACCTTCTGTTAGCCCAGGACTGGAACCATTCCCAGAGTCAACTCTTCAGACAGGGATTGGGCTGGACTATGGGATAGAAAATGATACTGGTGAAGAATTAGCTTCTAGGAACAAGTAGACACATGAGACTATGTTGGCATGTCCTATCTGGAGGGGAGATGAGAAGGCAGAGGGGGCCAGAAGGTGATCGAATGGACTCGAAAATCGAGAGTGAAGGGAAGGAGTGTGCTGTCTCATTGGGGGAGAGCAGTTAGGACTATACAGCAAGGTGTATATAAATTTTTGTATGAGAGACTGACTTGATTTGTAAACTTTCACTTAAAGCACAGTAAAAATTAATAAAAAAAAAAAAAAGACAATTCAAAATGTAGGATGACAGTTTCTAGTCAATCTGTGTAAAGGTGAAGCTTTCAACGGTTTTGCCCATTTGCAATGTTAATGTATACCGAGCACTCTGTAACCTTCCTTGGACTCGAACGGGCATGTCTGTGGCAGCATGCTTGTACATTTTCCCGTTCTTGTTTATTCTGTAATATCCTCTGGGCTTGGACAGACAAGTCCGTGGCAGCATGCTTGTCCTTTTTCCCACTCTTGCTTACTCTGTAATATTTCCTCGGACTTGGACAGACATTAGCTCTGGCAGCACACTTTGCTTCTCAACTTTTGTCTTTTTGAATATACGCCAAATAAAACTTTCTTTTTGCTTTACTAAATTTTGTGATTTTTTTTTTTTTGCCTACAACAGTTAATGGCGTAGTCGGCAGGATTTCTGAAGCTATGAATCCAGTCGAACTTGAGGAGACCTGGACTGTGGAGCAGAAGCCGATAAAAAGAGAGGTCCTATTTTCTGGACCCACGTGTTCCCACTCCACTTCCCTTCAACAGCGACAGGATGAGTGCTCACAGAAAATGAGCTTTTGCTTATTCCTTTTTGTTCTCTTTGTCATGTTTTCTTAAGCTTTGGCATATTTGTTTGGAAAACCAGTTGGTTGATTAAGGAAAATCTTTCTTAGATTTTTGCTTGATCGTTTAGCTAAGAGTGATATTTGGTAACTCAATAGGTAAACTGCAGTTTAGGTCCGAATTCGGACGTTGGAAACATTAAAGAGGTAATTCTATTTTCAAAGATCTCTGGATCACCATAAGCCACAAAGTTTGGACCTTTTTGTGACTCAGAGAAAATCTGGAAAATAGTGCTCTGTTTTGCCAAATTTGCAGGGGAGGTGGCAGCTCCTGACCTGTTTTCCCACATTCTCAGGAGGGAGGTGACAGCTCCTGACCTGTGTTATGAAATTTGGAGGGAGTAGTGGTAGTTCTGTACCTTTTTTATGAGACAGTTTCTCAATGAAAAATCCGTGTTAAAGTTAAAATCATCAGTAGCTTTAGAGTACTTCCCAGTTGGAAGAACTAGTATATTTAAAGGTCTAAAATAAGAGACTAGGTCTCTAGCCAGCAGAATGAACTAAGATCAAAAAAGGAAACCAAAAGCTTGAACCTTAGAGCTTAATATCTTTGATAAATGAGCTTGGATTTCCCCTCCCCCACCCACACCCCAGCTACTGAGACACTGGTTTGGGGTTCATATTTAAAAATGTTATAAACTGAGTATAGCAGAAGTAATTTGAAATTTCAGTGACCATTTTGAGAAAATGAACTTTCATTTGCGTTGTCTTTTCCTCTGGGAAATTTGCTCGATGCTCAGGTTTTGTCAAAAAGTATAATATTCCTCCATCTGAAGCCCTGGCAAGTTAATAAGTTTTATCTAGAATCTGTTTTTTCTGTTGAATTGAGTCTATCTTATCAAAAAATGCTACATATACTTTTAGAAACTAAGATACCCATACCCTCGTTTTGTGTGGAATTGCTTAGTGAGTTTGTGTGATTTTTCTGTCTGCTTTTGTTCTAAGAGCTTGCTTCTGGTCTAGAGCACTGTGTCTAAGTTTCTGTCTTGTGTCAGATTAGAGGTTATGGCTAAGAACTGTTGGTTTTTTTAAGGCTGTCTTAGAACCTCAATTCTTACCTCATTCAGAAAACCTGCGTCTTGTGTCCATCTTATGATTTAGGCTTTTAGTAGCTACTTTGATATAAAGGGGTCTATTTGAAAAGTGGAAATCCTGGTGGTGTAGTGGTTAAGTGCTACGGCTGCTAACAAAAGGGTCTGCAGTTCAAATCCACCAGGGCTCCTTGGAAACTCTATGGGGCAGTTCTACTTTGTCCTATAGGGTTGCTATGAATTGGAATGGACTCGGTGGCACTGGGTTTGGTTTATTGGAAAAGTACACCAAGATCTTTATGTTCTGTTTGTCAGTCTTAGAAGCAAAATCTTTCTAAGTAATTTAAGCTAGATGTTATATGAAATGTGTTTTATTTAAAGAAAAAGGATAGTTTTGTCTTAAAGTAAAAGTAACAGTTCCAGAACAGCAAAAGAGAAAGCAATTAGTTACTTTTGCCTTTCAAAATGTCTAGGTGGACTTAAACATACGTAAATGAATTGAGATGACTCCCTCCTCAGCCCCCAGACCTCAGTCTCCAAGGTCAAATAAAAATCACAATGAGACACACCTGAAATGGCCTGGGAAAATGTTTCCAACAGTAGCCAGAGACTTTTTAGTGTTTGTTTTTAATCTATTAATGAATTAGTCAGTTGAGCAGAGACTTTGTGATTTCCAAAGCCAATTGATAAAATTAGATTGGGAAAATATGAAAAATAGTAAAAGTCAAATGAAAATTTGGAATATACAGAGAAACTTTATTTTAATTAGTTTTGTTTTATGGTATACAGGCTTAAAATAATTTCTAAGAACGTTTTAGGTAACGAGGAAACCCTGGTGGTGTAGTGGTTAAGAGCTACAGCTGCTAGCCAAAAGGTCAGCAGTTCGAACCCACCAGGCACTCCTTGGAAACTCTTTGGGGCAGTTCTACTCTGTCCTATAGCGTCGCTATGAGTGAGAACCAACTCAATGGCAATGGGTTTGGTTTTGGTTTTGATTTAGGTAACTTATTGATGTTGAATCGAGTTAATAGATATTTGTCATAATTTAATCTTATGTACTTTTGCTTTTTATACAGCAAGACAAAGGAGATATATATTTGTGTGTGTGTATATTTGGGGAAACCCTGGTGGCATAGTGGTTAAGTGCTACGGCTGCTAACCAAAGGGTCGGCAGTTCGAATCCACCAGGCGCTCCTTGGAAACTCTGTGGGGCAGTTCTACCCTGTCCTATAGGGTCACTATGAGTCAGAATCGACTCGATGGCACTGGGTTCTGGTTTCTTCTAATGAGTGAGTTCATTTTTGCCATTTTAAAGGATCTACTATAAGGTATGCAACAAAGACAATGTTTAAGAGGTTTATTAAAAATAAATTTATTTGAAACGGTCAAAAGTTTTATCTGCCTGACTGAAGTTTAATGGTTTGATTTATGAGATTTTTAGGAGATTTTATAGCATATAAAACAAAGAACTAGGTTTCTCGCTGTGCAAATAACAAAACTTTCTTTGATTTCTGAGTTAAAGAGTTAATTTACTAGTGTAATCTGCCTCTAAAACAAAGGTTCGGTCTCTCATTAGAATAAGATTCCTGGGTCAGGAACCAAGCCACGTGGCTTTAGGGAAAAAAAAAAAAAAAGCTAAGGTTTTTAATTGTGAGATCTTTGGTTAAATAACTTAAGTATTGTTTCACGGTAACTTATGATAAATTCCTGACAAGTTTGAAACTTCATGGAAAGGGACAAAATTTTTGTAAGGGAAAAGTACTAAAAAGGTTTATCCAACATGTTATAAATTACATAGAACGTGTTGTTAAAATCAAGAGAAGTGCTGACTCTCTTTGGCTTAAAATTTATATGTTAGTATTTCCTGTTGTGTTTTTGCCTAATAGTAGACAACAAATGCATAATATTATGTCATAATTTTATTATTACTTAATTGCAAACTTGGTTCAAGCTTTATTTTTTGAATATAGCACCATCAAAGCCAATAGTTTTACTGGAGAACCCAAGTTATTTACCTATGAAGTTATTTTTTATTACTATTCAGGTATTTAGAGACTTGATAATCCTTGTATATTCTTAATGTACTCTGACTATATGGTATTATATCTCAAGATTATTATAAAGTTCTTTAAAAGTATGGTTAATGGTTATATTTAGAAAGATTTTTATCTAACTCTTTTAAACTGATTTTATTTGGCATTTACATTATGCTTATAATTATTTCCTATCAGGTCTTTTACTATTAAGAGCTATGTTATAAATTAATCATGGCCATGTTAAATTTTGTCATCTATAGATAAGTTTTTACTTTGATGATTTTCTGAAAACATTTGACCAGAATATCTCAACAAAAAATATGGACTGTATTGAACTTGCGAAAAAAGACTGTGACCAGACTCAATCAAGATTTCCAGGACTCTATACAGAAGCTGCTGGGTTTGCAAACTGCAGTCGATCCAGAGTCACCTGCAACAGACGTTAACTACGTAAGACTGAGTAAACGAAACGATAGTATGGGTTTTATGTGAGAGTATTTCTGATGTTTTAAGGTCTTTCTCTCTGGAAATAATGCTTTAAGGTCCTACTTTCTGGATATAAGAAACCACTTTCCTCTTTTCTCCTCAATTATGTAACTAATGGGTTTAGTTATTTTAACTCTTGAATTAGAAGTTCCTGTTGGTAAACTTAGCAAAGTTGTAAATATCATAACCAGAAAAGTGTCTGAAATTTGAGCTATGATTTTACAAATTAGCATAGTATTAAAATCCAGAAAACCCGTTCTATTAGTTCTCTCAAGGAATGGTTTGTGCCTTAATAGACAAATGTTGCTGTATTTATAGCAATACACAATCATAGGTGTTGCAGAATGTGGTTACTACAGAGACACATGGAAGACAGTTACTGATGCTGCTTACGCGTAAACGAACACCTCATGAGATTTTTTTCCTTGGTTCAAAGACCTCAGGGTCATGGTTTCGTTGATTATTTCAGACAATTGGCCTAGTGTTAGTGTTTCTATTCTACCTCCTGATTTACTGTATGGTGCCTGGGATCTTAAAAACCAGATAGTGCCCAACTACCATTTACTGAGCATTTTTGATCAAAGATTCTATAACAAAATCATGATCCAAAGGAAGGAACCATGAGACAGTGTATATAATTCTCCTGGAATTCAGACTTCTGGCTTTCATAGAGGTTGGGGCAACCTACATAGGCCATCGCCTTTGCGTGTCCTTCTGAACCTTGAGCCTTGAGAAAAAAACTGATTCCTGAAGCCACTTTGAGTCAAACAATTGTCCAGATAAACTGGCAAGACCATTTTGCTCTGGGCGTTGTGCTTTTTTTTGAAGAATTCAGTCTGTTTTGAGAAACTGACTCCAAAGATCGGACTGAGAGTTATGTTTAGGGTAAATCAGTAATCAGTTTGATCAGTTTTCAAGACAATGTTGTATGAAATACCTGTCTAATACTTGTAATCAAACTCTTACCCTCTTGCTATATAGAAAATTATGTAACTTAAAGAAATCAGGTTCTCAGAGGAGATGGACCTCATGGCTCAGACTCCATTTTGTCTTAGATTTCACTTCTGCTTCTGAGTGACCCATAACTGTTAATAGGTAAAACACCGAGCGACAGCTTGCCCTCAGGGAAACACTTAGTATGTTTTAGACAGATTAACTGGAGACCTCCAACAGAAGTCCATCCTGTATTATCTTGCTAATCATGTATTCTTTAATAGAAACTTGTTTGTCACATGTAAATTTTTCTATACTTTCCGTTTTCTCTAGACAAACTTTGAGTGCCCTTTACAGATATATGCTTTTGTGTGGTGGATCCAACAACACTAACTTAGATGATTCCTTTCTAACTAATAGTGAATTTACGTGGGCAATCTCTTGTTTAGATTCCTGGTGAATGCGTGGGCAATGCACTTTGGGAACTTTAAGATTATCTTTAGATATTCATAAGAAATACTAGAAAGGTAATGTTAATTTGTTATCCTTTGTAAAATGAGAATCAAAAGAAGCCCATTGGTCCAACACTCAGGGTATGGTTGGAAAATTTAATTCCTACTATGGTATATTTGAATTGGAGAAATCTTTAAGAAATTTATCAATCACTATGGGACAAATAACAGACAAAGTTGCTAATGGGATGGAAACACAACAGTGATCTCTGACCTCATTAAGCCAAGGTGACATGAGATAACAAAATAGCCTTAGATTTTTATTTATTGGTCCAAAAAAGTGTAATATGTGCTGTAGCAAATGCCTCTTGTCGCACTTAGATAAATAATACAGGAGAAGAACAGGATATACAAATAGAATTGGATAGCAAGCTCCTTGGTTAAATACTCTAACACCCTTAAAAACACCAGATTTATTTGCACTACTACAAGTAAACTCTACATCCTGATAGTATTAGGCATAATAAAACTTATCTTCTATTGTCTTACACACCTATAAGGCAAAAGAAGGTCTTTGGCTAAAATGTCGATGTACATTGAGTTTTCTCACTTTGGCAATGTGATTGATGAAAACATCATTCTTAAGACCCTGCTGAAGAACCAGGTGGTATCCAGTGGAAAACCAGCCCAATGAGTTTAAAGAACCTGCCGTGGTTGCCATCTAGGAGCTTGACTAAGTCCAGTTATTGGTTATTGATGTGTTATCTCCAATCTCTCATAAAAAGGAGGGAATGATTTAGAAAATAATATTGGAATCACTATTCCCTGTCCTTGAGCATAGAGAATGTGACCAAGCTGGAGTCGGGCTCACAAGAGTTCACAAGGACTCGCAAGGACACATCAATTGGGCCCTGAGATAAAGAAAATGGATAGAATAATCTTGGAAAATATCTTTTAGGGAACCTTGCACATCACCCAGAACACAAAAGACTTTCCACTCTTAAATTTTTCTATTAATATACAGTGAATAGAAATTTGTTGGACCAGTGAAGACCCTCCTGACTATCATTGCTGACCTGTACCAATGATCCTTAAAAAAGACAATTCAAAATGTAGGATGACAGTTTCTAGCCAATCTGTGAAAAAGTGAAGCTTTCAGTGGTTTTGTCCATTTGCAGTGTTAATATACACTGATGACCCTGTAACCTTCCTTGGACTTGGAGAGACATGGCTGTGGCAGCGTGCTTGTCCATCTCCGCATTCTTGTTTATTCTGTAATATTCTCTGGACTTGGACAGACCTGTCTGTGGCAGCATGCTTGTCCATCTTCCCATTCTTGTTTATTCTGTAATATTCTCTGGACTTGGACAGACATGTCTGTGGCAGCATGCTTGTCCATCTCCCCATTCTTGTTTATTCTGTAATATTCTCTGGACTTGGACAGACCTGTCTGTGGCAGTATGCTTGCCTATTTTCCCATTCTTGTTTATTCTGTAACATTCCTCAGACTCGGGCAGACAGGGCTGTGAAACGTGCTTGTCCCTTTTCCCATTCTTGCTTACTCTGTAATACTTCCTTGGACTTGGGCAGACATTAGCTCTGGCAGCATGCTCATCCACTTCTCAACTTTTGTCTTTTTGAATATATGCTGAATAAAACCCTCTTTTTGCTTTACTGAGCTTTCTGATGTTTTTTCTCCTGCAACATCAGTTGTTCTCATCTGTCTACATTCAGCTAATCCTCCCTTTTCTCTGAGAGCCTGTCTAGACCCTGCCCCCTTCCCGGCCCCACCCTTGCTTGTGAAAGTGTGATGCTTGTCCCCCTCTCTCTAGACTCTGAGTTCTTCAAGGAATGGGGCCAGGCTGAACTCCATCTTTGTGCCCTCAGTGCCCGGCACAAAGTAAGCGTTCAGTAAATGTTAGAGGGAATGGCTGACACACTGAGCAATGCTCTTCCGGCCCTCCGGACCCAGCTCCACCTCCTGGATCCAGGCCTATAGCTAGAAGAATGGAAGTCCCTCTAAGGTCTCCCAAAAGGTTCAAATGTCCGCTCATTCTTATTTTTGTTCAACAGACTCTCGTTTTGTGTTTACCTGGTGCCCGAGGGTACAGAGACGACACCAGTGATGATGATGGTGATAACAACTGCCAACCTTCACTGAATACCTACTGATTGTTTTCTTGTTGTTAGCCGCCATGGAGGCAGACCCCACGCACAACAGAATGAAAACCTGCCCAGTCCTGCACCATCCCCATGATCGGTTGCAGATTGGATCATTGTGATCCACAGGGTTTTCACTGGCTGGTTTTTGGAAGTAGATCACTGGGCCTTTTTTCCTAGTCTATCTTAGTCTGAAAGCTCCCCTGAAACCTGTTCAGCATCTGGCAACACGCAAGCCTCTCTTGACGGGTGGGGTGGGTGGCTGCACATGAGGTGCATTGGCTGGGAATCGAACCTGGGTGTCCTGCATGGAAGCCAAGAATTCTACTATGAACCACCACTGCCCACATACCTACTGATTACCAGGAGCTATTGTAAGACCTTTATACGTAACAACTTATTTAAGGCAATAAATAAAGCTTCCCTGCCTTCAAAGAGCTCGCCTGCTAATTGGGAAACAGTTGATTATTCATTCAACAAACATTTATTGAGCACCTACTATGTGCAGGCATTGGGGCTACAGCTGTGAACAAAACTGACAAAAATCTCTGCTTAAACACAGAAAGTGAAAATGAAACTTACATTATAGTAATGGTGGTAGTGGAGAGATGATAAATAAATCAATAAAATCATGACACATTAGATAATCATAAGTGCTATGGTGAAAAAAATAAAACACGGAAAGAGCATAAGGCGTGCTGGGGATACCTCCAAGCAAAGACCTAAAGGAAGGGAAGGAGGGAGCCGTGCAGATTTCTGGGAGAAGGGCATTCCAGGCAGGTAGAACAGCTGTACAAAGGCCCCGAGGCCAGAGCATGTGCCGGGGTCAAAGAATAGCAAGGAAGATGGACCAGAGTGACAGGGAACATGGTGGGAGAGGTTGAGGACAGAGGTGTGATGGGAATCGGATTCTCCAGGGCCTTGTAGGCTGTGGTCAGGATGTTGGATTGTGCTCTGCGTAAGATGAGGAGCTATTGGAGGATTTTGAAGAGGAGGGACATGATCCAGCTCAGGTTTTAAAATAATCACTCTGGCTGTTGTGTTGAGACTAGCTGTTGGGTGCAAGGGTGGAAGAGGGAGACCAGTGAGGAGGCTGCTGCAATAATCCAGGTGAGCAATGGCGGTGTGGGGCTGATGAAGGGGTGAGGAGGGTGGACTAGTGGGTGGGTTTGGGCACCTCCTCCCTCCGGGATGGGAAGGGTTGATGGGGAGTCCTAGGGGAAGCTGGGTTGAAGGAATTTGAACAGAGCATCCTGGCTCTGGGAGAGGGCTAGAGAGGGTTCCCTGAACCTGCTTGGAAAGGACAGCTGAGGGCTGAGCATGAGGCTGGTCTCACTGTCTCTCACAAACACAACTCGCTTCAAGTGACTGAGCAGGTTGAACGTCAACACACACCCCGCGCGACACTCCCTGTCTCAACCACAGCCCCACAGAGAGGCGCTCACCAGAGCACACAGAGCAAGGGAGGAAGCAGCCTCTGCCCCCTCCCACCTCACAGGTGGGTGGCTGTCCTGGGTCATGACTGCAAGGGGTGGTGATGCCCTCTTAGGAAATCCCACAGGGATAGAACATTCTTGCTATTCTCCCTACCGCTCTAGCCATAGACTCATGGTGGTAGGGCCATACCCTAACAACAACAAAAAAACACCCAGTGCCGTCGAGTCGATTCTGACTCATAGCGATCCTATATATGGGGCAGTTCTACTCTGTCATATAGGGTCGCTATGAGATATACCCTAACAAGCTGTTCATAAATGCTTGGCAATGATGCTGATGACAATGGCAAGAATGACCTGCTCACAGGACCAAATCCAGCTGACCTCACCCTCCTGAGTCTTATGTGTGTGGGTGGCAAGCCCTGACAACCTTGAAATACAAGTCAGGACCCCTAGCTGCCCATCTTCCAGCCTGGTCTCGCTCTCTGTTTCAGGCCCCTGGGTGGTCCCTGGACTGAATCTTCCCACAAGGCCCCAGCCCCCTCCTCCCTGTCTCCCAGCTGGAGGCCTAGCCACCGCCTCAGTCCCACCTCCCCTTCTGCCAGCCTGCCTGGCACTCCCACTCCCCCTCGCCTCTCCACTCTCGCTGTAATCACAGCTCAGCCAGACCCCCTTGTGAATAATTGGGGCTGATTTAGGGGCTATCAGGGGAGGGGGGGCTAATGGAGTTCATGGGGGGCCGCCCTGGTGATGAGGGGAAGGTTGAGAGGCAATTAGCAGGCCGACAGCCTCGGGAATCACCTAATGCGCCTGCCAGAGGGAAGGGCTAGTGAGGGCCTTGTGGGGACGGGGGCAGTCAGCTCCACCCCACAATCGAGGATGGACATGGACTTGGGCAGGGATTCTGCCCCTCCGTCTGCAGGAGGTCGGAGGACAGGTAGCAGGAGGGACTTCCAAAAAACAAGAGTGGTAGGGAGACTGCAATGATGAGTGGAGGGAGGAGGAGAGAACATTACGGGGAAGGAGGGAGGCTGATGTGATGAGTCAGGAGCTTTCAGACCCCCAAAGCCTCTCACTTCCCAGTGTGTATCACCACCACCACCCCCTCCACACACACACACACACACACACACACACACACACACACACATACACTACGCCCCAGCTGAATCTTATCCCTCGCTGGGGACCAGCTCCTGATTAATACCAACAGTAGCCCTGAACACTCTCCCCTCTGGCCTCATTGTAATTAATTACTTTCTCTCCCAGCCCAGCAGCAGGGAAGCTGGCTCCTCCAGGGCAAAGGAACCCAAATGCCTGACCCCCTGCCCAGAGAAGCCACACCTGCCCCCTCTTCCCTGCTTCTGCAAGAAAGGTGAGGAAGAAAGGAATCCAGAGGATGGAAGGAAGGAAGGGAAGGAGGGAGGAGACAGGAAGGAAAGAAGGAAGGAAGGAAAGGAGGGGTACCCTGTCCACAGCGTCCCCACACCCCCAGCCCCTGCCACTCTCCCCACATCTCCCTCTCTGAGTCTCTCACCCTTGGAGTCTTCCTGCATCTAAACTCCATCCCCACTACTGGAGATGACCAGCCTGTAGCTGGAAAACCTCAGGCTGGAAATGCCACAGAGGGTCCCTCCCTGGACAAGGTGGACCTCCAGAGGCCTGGATCCCTTCTGTCCACATCCCTTCTGATTTCAGATTGGGAACAAGGAACGTGCACAACCCATGCAGAGAGCCAATTTATACAGACCGACACACAAACACTGTCACACACAAACACAAAACCAGACACACTGGGACCAAAGTCACCCAGAGGTGGGGAGAGGTGGTACATCCCCCACCACACACACCCACAAACAGAATCACACCAAGGACATGCAGCTCAAATGACACCGATGGCTGCCTGGAGAGGAGCAGGTTAAGGTGTCATAGAACATCAAAGTGTTAGTGAAGGAGGCTCTGCCACTGTGGTGGGAGGTTTGTAGGTCAGTTGTGTGTATGCGAGCCTGAGGAGGAGGGGTCCCTGCCTTCTCCCCCCTGGCCTGTCATCTTGAATCTCTCTAGCGCCATTGCTCACTCTCTGTGTCTGTCTCTGTCACACACACAAACACACACACACATTCACACCTTAAAGCAGTGTAATGAACTGAAGCCAGGCACACCTCCACCCTAAGCTTTAAGGTCTAAATAACTGTTTGGTCCACCCCACAGTCTGCTGCTTGCCCAGGACTCCAAGAGCTGACTCTCAGCCTCTTCTACCTCACCCCTGCCACCTCAGAACCCTTGCCTTCCAAATTGTGTCTCTATGAGTCTCCGCCTTTGAGAAATCCCAGGCAGCCCAGCTTCCACTACAAGATGGGGGCGGGGGGCGGGCAGGCGCTCGTGAGATTCTTCTGAGCCCCTCCTAACACCCCCGTGAGCCCCTTTACAAGACCAAATGAGTCTGGAGACTTGACAATCGATATCCCTCAAAGATGAAGACACTAATAACTTTATCCCCTCTTGTCCTCCAACTCTCACCTACATTAGCTCTGACCACAGGCCCCAAGCAGCTGGGACCTGCAGTGGGCAGGCCTGGAGCTGAGTAACCCCTTCAGATCCAGGTGGGAAGCATGAGGGTAGGCTGCAGGAATGACTCCCTGGCCCTCAGGAACGGAAGGCCAAAGGGATAAAGGATAAGGGGTAGGAGGTCTGTCCATCTCACTCCTGGATAGAGCTCCTTAGACCTGACTTTGTGAGGATTTGTGATCTCAGAAGCACTCTACAGGGGTGCCAAGGTCCCTGTTTAATCCCTGGGGGTTTCCCAAAGGAAATTGAGAGGGGGTTCCCACTGAGGAAAATCAGGAAATCTGAGCCCTGCCCTCTCTGCCACCCCTGGAGTTCCTTCCTCTATCAGGGCCTGTTGGGGCAGCTCAGAGACCTGAAGCCCACAGGGTTTCAGAGGGAGGGAGAAGCCCCCTCCTCACCCCTCGACAGCTAGGCAAGGCCCCTCTGTCCAAAGCAGTTGCAACTGGAGGGGTGCTTGACGTTGGGAGACACAGCATCTCTTCTGTGAGCACTATCCCCCCAAAATGCAACCTGCCAGCCTGTCCTGCCCCAACTCCAAACACCAGGGCCAAGGCCTGGGCTGGGAATACCCGAGGCCTTGTGACAGGATAGAGAGGAGAAGGAGGAGGAATAGGAAAGAGGAGGGCTAGGAGCAAACACTTACATAGCACCTACCACAGGCCAGGCCCTTTTGGAAAAGCCCTACACATGGGACTTGTTTAAACCCCATAGCAATCCTATCAGGTCAGTGCTATTATTATCCCTATCTTTCAGAGGAGGCCACTAAGGCACAGAGAGGTTGAGTAACCTGCCCAAGGTCACACAGCTGCTAAGTGGCAGAATCAGGCAATCTGGCTCCAGAGTCTAGGCAACAACAGCCCTGGGAGAAGAGCAAGGAGGGCTGGCTTAGTGGGAGGGTAGGCGGTAGAGGCTTAGGTTCCAAGAGCTAGATTAGGGGCAGGGCTCAGTGGAAGGCATGTGGGTCTCTGGGACTCTGCCCTGCATCTTGGGGATCTCTGCACCCTACACAATTCATGTCTTGGGTCTCTGCACTGCTGTGGGCTGTCCCTCTCTCTCTGTCTCCATATCCCTCCCGGCTCCATGTGGGCTCCACCTGCAGCACCACCCCTGTGCTGTTGGACCTGTCTGGTCTGTCTCCCCGGGCTCCAGGTTCCTTTCTTCACGCCCCACAGCCAAAGCTACTCAAAGTTTCCATCTTATCACAGGAGTCTTCAGAGCCGGGGTGAGGGTCGGGGGACCAAGAGGCAGTCTGGAAGGGGACTGATGCTCGGAGCAGTGGAGTCACCTCACTCCCCTCTGAGGGGACCTGAACTGCCTGACAGCCTGGCAGTAGGTTCAAAGTCAGAATTCCTGGGTTCTGGATCCTCTGGGGACTGTTCCCATCACCACCACTGGGAAGCCTGTTGGAGACCACTTCAGGAATTTGGCAAGACAGGTTTTCTCCAGCTGGTGCTCAGAAAGCCCAGGGCTTATTGTGTCTGGAATGCTCCCTAGGGTCTATCTTCAGCCAGGGGAACCAAGGGAGAACAGGACAGGACATCCCTCACCCCTGCAGCTCAGCGCTCTGCCCGCCTCATTCCTGGAAACCCGGCCAGATGCCCTGTTCTCCTGTCGGGAATCCAGCCCCTGAGGGAGCAGGCCGGGAAGGAGGCAGAAATTGGTTAGGAAGTTTGAGGAGATCAGGGGTGGCTTGGGCCCCTGGGCTCGTTGGAGACCCCAACCCAGTGTTGGGAGTCTATGGGGAGACCTGCTGGCTTCTGTACCACTGATTCCTCCTCCCCAGAGAAGGCACAGAATAGCCAGCAGAGGCCTCCTGAGAAAGGAGAGTTCTAAGTTATTTCTTCAGTGCTGTGTGTCTCTGAGGTGCCCACCACCCTTTCTGGATCTCTGTCTTCTAACCGAGACAGCCTTCTCTGAAAGGAAGGGATGGAGGAAGGGGCCTAGTCCCAGTCTGGGGGACCCAGATGTCCCATCCCCACAGCCTCAGATTGCTGTGTGTCCTGGTCCCAGCCCCCCATGGGGTCCTCGGGGCCCCATTTCATCGATCCCCCTGCAAGCATCCATCTCAGCTGGTGCTAGGCCCCTCACGGGGAGGGGTCGCTAATGGACTTGGCATAGCCAGGAGGTAATTAACAGGGAGGGGGCAGGGGTAGCGGCAAGGTGGAGTGGGGCACAGTTAATGACAGTGGAATTCAACAGCTATGAGTGACTGAGGAGGTTGTGTGTGTGTGTGTGTGTGTGTGTGTGTGTGTGTGTGTGTGTGCGCACATGCCCAAGCTGTGAGGTAGGCCAGGGTGCCTGCCCATGTGCACATCTGCAGCACATCTGGAGGTCCATCAGTGGAGTGGAGGGAGTGGGAGAGCCATGAAACTGCCATTGTGGTTGCGAGCCCCCTCCCCACCCTGGCACACTGTGCCAGGCCCAGATTGCCTGAAGAAGCTGGAGTGATGGGCTTCAGCTCCTATTCCCAGATTGATGAAAGCTATTCAGTTCCCCTCCCACGCTCTCCCGGAATTTTCCCTTCCCTGCCCAAATCTTGTTCCCAGAACCCCTCACCTCCAGAGCTGACCTGTCTATCTTTTCCAGCAATGCCTCCAGCTACGGTCTTAAGAGCTGCTGATGCCCTGATGCTCTTGGCCCTGGGAATGCTCCACGTGCCCTGCACGTCCCTCCTGCCTAAGCTCCACCCCTCTGCTTGAGTACCCAGAACCAACCCCCTGCCCTCCAGTCGATTCCCACTCATAGCAACCCTAGAGGACAGAGTAGAACTGCCCCATGGGGTTTCCAAGGCTGTAAATCTTTACAGAAACAGACTGCCACATCTTCCTCCCTCGGAGTGGCTGGTGGGTTTGAACCACCAGCCTTCCGGTCAGCAGCAGAGCACTTAACCACTGCACTACCAGAGCTCCTTTCTGCTTCAGTGAAGGCCCTAAATCCTGCTCAGTGTGGGGTGAGCCCGACTCCCTTACACCTCCACGCCCAGAGCCTCCAAGGCTGGAAGTGGCCCACCCCTCCCTGGCCCTGGAGAGAGGCCCAGGAGGAAGAGGTGGATGGGAAGGAGGGGCTGTGGGGGGACCATGCTGGTCTCCAGGACGTCCTCTTATCCTGCTGCTTATCCTATCCATATCTGTATCCAGCGCTCATCTGTCCTCTGCTTCTCCATCTGTGTCCACCTACGTCTGTCTGTCTGTGTGTCTTTCTCTCTGTCTGAGTGTCTCCTCCATCTCTGTGTCTCCCTCTGCAGTCTGCAGGACCCTAGGTCTGCCTCTCTGCTCAGTCTCTCTCTGAGCATCAGTCCCTGGGCTCACCTGTTGGATCGGATTCCCTGCCTCCATTCCCTTACCAAGTTCCCATCCTCTCTCCTCCCAATCACTCCATGTGCTTTAAGCACCCTCCCTCAGAGGGGTGGTGCAGCTCCACCCACCCCTGGGTAGGAGAGGAGTGCCCATGAACTTGGCCCTCAGGGACCAGACCACCCCACCATCAATCAGCCTGCAGCCCTGGGTCAGACCTCCATTAGCACTAACCAGCCTGGACAAGAGGCAGACGCCACCAGGCTAGGCCTAGGGGTGATAAGACCCAGATTGAATCACCGTGTGGGGAGGGCTGGGCACCCAGGGACGTGAGACAGCCACCAGATTAGCCCTGGGGAGCCATGGGTTATTGCAGGAACTGGGTAGGTGATTGGAAGTGATGGGCTGGGAGGGGGCAGAGGGAGGTGGGGGGGGGTGAGGGGAAAGGGTGGCAGGAAGAGGGGGAAGTTGCTTTTCCCTGGTTTTGGGGTGTAGCACGAGCTCTTGGGTTGGGGAAGATGGGGGCAGGGCCCAGGTCCCTTGATTTGATGGTGATGGGGGGACCTCACCCAGCCGTGGTGCCAACTGAAGCTGCTGGCCACTCAGTAAGGCCAGTGGTCTTCCAAGAGGTGGAGGGCAAGGGAGGCCCCACTTCCTCCTTTAGGCAAGATGGGACAGGAGATGCATGTGTCCTTAGGAAATAACTACCTTGCCAGTGCCTGGCCTCTAGGTGCTGGTCTCCAAGCACACAGTTAGAGCTGAGGGGAAGGAACAAGGGTCCTGCCTCCCTCATCAATCCTCAGTCCTGTTCCTTCCCCCTCCCTGCCACACACACAGACGTGTCCACTTGTTCTCCTGTGTGCTTGCTCTGTGATGGGCACAAAAGACAACTAAGACTCAGCCTGTCAATGCCTCCATCCTGTCCACCAGGACAGCTAACTTCCATCCCTCCCCTGCAGCACCAGCCTTCCTGAACATGAAGTACAGAGAAAGGCAATTAGGGTCTGAAGGTCTGGGAAGCTTGACCTGGGGTTGTCCTGCCCCTTCTCCTCCAGGTGGAGCAGGCGCCCAGAGGACCAGGACGCAAACCACAGCCACAGCGTAGGAAGCGAGAATGAAAGCTGCATGGCGTTAGGGTATGCGTCTGAGGGGAACCAGGGACAGGGAGGATCCCGGAGAGCCATCGTTCCCCTACCTGAGTCCCAGTCCCCCCCTCCTTGAACAACATCACCTCAAGAACCGGCAAGAGACACAGCCAAGGGATAATAAATATAATTGCTATGATGGAACCCTGCCTTAGAGAAGTAGAACATCCTCCACTCCCAGCCCCACCGAGCCCCTCCCGCATGCTGAGGGTGAGTTAGATGCTTTGTGATCACCCTGGGGGTGCTGGGAGCTATAGGAGTTGCTGAGGGAAGGTCCCAGCATCCCAGCTCCCCACCCCCAGCTCCTGGGCGGGCCCCTAGCCCAGGACATCCAGGTAGACGGGAGGCGCCTGGGCCAGGGCTTGCAGCCGGGCGTGCACGTCCTTGATGCTGTGGCGTTGCTGGGGCTCCCGCTGCCAGCAGCCCCGCATAATGGCGTAGACCTCAAGTGGGCAGGCACGTGGCCGCTCCAGCTCACGGCCCTGCGTGATGCACTCAATCGCCTGAGGATATGAGCCACCAGAGAGACAGAGAAGACAGCACACTAGGCTGGGAACAGGAGAGTGAGGCCAGCCCCAGAGCTGCCCCTACCTAGATGAAGCTCCCAGAACAGGTCACAAGCCTCTCTGGGCCTCTTGGGTGCTAATAATCTAACCAGACACAGTGAATCCCCAGATTCCTTTCTACTCTGACAATGAACCATGGGGAGGAGTAAGGCTAGACACTGAGAAGTTGGGCTGGGGGTAGAATTGCTTCTGGAGGGGCTGGAATCAGACCCTAAGAAGACTTTCCAGGTGGACTGAAGAAGGGGAAGGGCCAAGACATCAGCTTAGTGTTGGGGGCTGAATGGAAAAGGGTAAGGGTCTTCTGCCTCTCAGCTCCGAAGGAAAAAAAGAAAATAGGGCAGAACTGCAGTTGAAGGCCTTGAAAAATAGCTGGCTTCCATTTTAAGGTAGAGGGCAACCCACATTTCCTTCTACCTTCTTTGGGTACCACTCTGTGGGGACCTAAAACCCAAACCAAACCCAGTGCCGTCAAGTCGATTCCGACTCATAGCGACCCTATAGGACAGAGTAGAACTGCCCCATAGAGCTTCCAAGGAGCACCTGGTGGATTCGAACTGCCAACTCTTTGGTTAGCAGCTGTAGCACTTAACCACTAAACCACCACGTTTCCTGTGGGGACCTAGCACTTCCAATAATAAACTGCAGCAGGAAGGATCAAAGTTAGACTCCAGGAGGGACTGTTGGAACAGCTAAGGGATCCAGATAAGGAAAGACAGGGAGATAGTTGGAGAAGGAGCCTAGAACCTGTCCCCCTTCTTCCCCCCCATTAGAGGACTTGGGTTATGGGCAGTACTAATTCCATTCCTTTTCTCAGTGCTTGAGAAAATTAAAATCTATAACCCTCTCCCCCACCCCACAGCCTCCAGGGAGCACACTGCATTAGGAGGAGAAATGGAAACTGACAGCTGCGAGCCAAGGAGGGGGTGGTGGGAACTGCTCTGGGAGACAGAACACCTGGGGCCTGCTCTGGCTGTGTCCAGCTGGGAGGGCAGGGGGAGGAGCAGGGCTGTCCTTCTGACAGTCTAACCTCTAGCCTTCTGCTGCAGCGTCAGTCCCTCTTATTTCTTCCCATGCCTTTCCCTCCCACCCTGACAATTCCTACCACGTCTATGAGGTTAGCTGGGGATTGGGGTCTGGGCTCCACCTATAAAATTCTTTGAGGCGCCCCCAGGAGCTGGTGGTGCCTGGGCTTAGGACCGTAAGTGGAGGCAAGAATAGGAGAGGGGGAGAGGAATATTGGGCTGGGGGGGGGCGGGACACAGCGTCTGCTTGGAGGGGTGGGATGCTAGGGTAGGTGCCCCTGGGGCAGCGAGATGAATGGCAGAAGGGCTCTAAGAGGATCCGAGCTTTCTGGGAAAAGGACCAGAAGGCGTGGGGGCGTGGCTGGCCGGGTGACCCCGGGGCGGGGCGGGGCTGACCTCGGTGTTGGAGAGCTGGTACCAGGGCTGCTTGCCATAGGTGAAGATCTCCCAGAGCACCACGCCGAAGCTCCACACGTCGCTCTCGGTAGTGAACTTGCGGTAGAGGATGCTCTCGGGCGGCATCCAG
The DNA here is from genome assembly GCF_030014295.1 of Loxodonta africana. Classification (NCBI taxonomy): domain Eukaryota; kingdom Metazoa; phylum Chordata; class Mammalia; order Proboscidea; family Elephantidae; genus Loxodonta; species Loxodonta africana. The sequence goes on along the minus strand of NC_087344.1, from coordinate 189,441,916 downwards.
CGGATGGGCAGCATGGTGCGGCCTCCCACCTGCGGGCGGGCGGTGCCCCGTCACCCTGAAGGGGAGCCCGCCCGAGACAGTCTCTCCCTCCCGGCGCAGACCCCGCCCCCGCCTGTCATTAAAAATAAATGGATAGGGGTTTCGGGGCCAGGGCTAAGAGGGAAAAACCGATGGTGCAGTTTCCGTCCCGGATAGCGAAAACAGGCCCTACACCGCTGGAGAAGGGGGGGGGGGGCGGGGGGTTAAAAACCAGAGCCAGAGTCTCAGGCCCCACACCGCTCGAGGAAGAGGAGGGCTGCCCGGCAACAGCCTACTCTCGGCGGGGGACTCCGGGTCCAGGGTGGCGACACTTTGGACGCTGGGGGAGGCGGGGAGGCGAAAGGCCCTTACACGGTAATAGTCGGTGCTGTAGATATCTCTGCTCATGCCGAAATCGCCGATCTTGACCACTAGCCCCTGACCCACCAGACAGTTGCGTGTGGCCAGGTCCCGATGCACGAAGTGCAGGCCTGCCAGGTACACCATTCCTGCAGCGACCTGGCTAGCCACGGCCAGCAGCTGCCCCAGACCCAGGGGGCCTGGAGCCACGTCCTCCCTGCCAGCCAGCAGCTTGGCATCAGGCCCGTGGGACCTGCGAAGGAGGGAGGGAGAAGGAGCCTGAGGAAGGGGTCCCATGGAGCTGGGATGAAGTAGGGAAGGGGACTGGGGGCTGGCAATGGAGGAAAGAAGGAACAGGGAGGCGGCTGTCTGAAAGGGCTGGAATAGGGTGCCCAGGCAGGTGTGCCCACCCTCAAGGCTTCCAACAGAGCCCACAAATGCCATATCTATGTCCTCCTCTCAGGCAGTCCCCTCAACTTCAACCCCAGGATTCAGCAACCCACTGGCCCCTACATCTCTAGCCAATGGACACCTCAGAGGCAGCCCTTCCTAAGCTGAGCTCAGCATCTCCCCCCCGACCCCCAAGCCCGACCCTGCCTCAGTGAGAACTTCCCCACCCAGGCTCTGAGCCTGAATCCTGGGGGTCCTCCTTGATCCCCCTGTCTCTCTCACTTTTACCCTCAATATTCAGCCATGACTGCCGGGCCTTCCTTCCTTCTAAAGGTTTCTATGGTGCCCTCCTCCTTCCAACCACCACCACTCCAGGTCAATCCCTAATTTTTCACCTTGTTCCCCAAATAGTCCTTCTTCTGAGCCTTTGCCTGAGCTGGCCACTTGGCCAGTAATGCCCTTTCCCACTGGCCAATTTCTCATCCATTTCTTTCTTCGTTTATTTCAAATAAACCCAGAGCTTGGAGCTACAATGGAGAGTATAACGCAGGCAAATGGATCACAGCGTGCAGTGTGAGGGGCACAAATGGGCACTCAGGTGAGAATGGAGGAAGTCAGGGAAGGCTTCCTGGAGGAAGGGATGTCTAAACTGAGACCCAAGCCCCAAGGTGGAGACGTAGGTAAGCTATTGGAAGGGAGAAGGCATGGGGGTGGGTGATGTGTTGGGGGAGGCCCAATGTACCAGGCAGAGAGAACTGAAAGTACAAAGACCCAGAGGTGAGAGGGAGCAGATGGCCCTCCTAGGGAAGTCTTTCAGGCCTATGCATCCAGGGAGCTTCATGACTCCCTCCTCTGATCCCCGCAGTGGTCCTTCCAGCATTTAGAGAGAGCTCTCCTGGACTGCCAGTGGTGGCCACTTCTCCCACCACCTGAGCCGCCGGCCTGCATCCCCCCAGCACAACACTGAACCTACTCCAGGCCTAGCAAGCACAGAGATGGACTCCTCTAAAGTCTTCTTTTGACCAGGTCTGTGCCAATTCAGCATCCAGTCTTAGCTCCAGGTCTGGCCTTGCTCTCTGTTACTCCACACTCTCTATCAGCTCCCCCTAACGCACAGGATAAGCTCAGACCCCTGTGTCAGACAGGGGTCTCTCCCAGCTGAATTCTGTAGCCTGACCGGGTGAATGGCCCCTCACTCCCGCAGCAGACGTTTGAGGACCAAGTCACAACAATCGACTAGACAACCACAGTGCTTCCTTACCCAGTCCCATAGCCCTCTACTCTCCCCTCTTACGGAGAGGAAAGCTGCTTGGCAAAGGAAGCTCAGCTGCTGAGTTGTAGAGCAAGAACTGGAGGCCAGGCCTCCTGATTCCAAACCCTAGCCCTTACCTCTGCCCCACACTGCCCCATCCTCACAGGGGCCCGTCTCAGGGGAGAAGGGCTCGCCAAAGGGAAAGTGTGACGTCACAGACAGTTGGAGTTGACAGCAGGGGCTCTGCCTGGGGCCACATCCTGCTGGGTCATTTACTAGCCATTGGACAAGTCACTTAACCTCTCTAAGCCTCTTCTGTGAAATGGGTATATTTCTTGAAGTTGTTAAAATCATCAGCACACATAAATAAACCTATCGGAATTGTTCTGTCCAAAACGAGAGAAACAATTAACTTAAAATTTAAAAGTCTATTTTTAGTAACTTTAAGTATAAACTGCTATATTTGCTTGGAGACTATGAAAGTAAATACATATATTTATATTAATGTGTAAGCATCTACCAAAAAAAAAAAAAACTTGTTGCTGTCAAGCTGATTCTGAACTGCCCCATAGGGTTTCCGAGGAGCAGCTGGTAGATTCAAACTGCTGACCTGCTTAGCAGCCAAACTCTTAACCACTGAGCCACCAGGGCTCCATACAAGCACATAAAAAAGTATGGAAAATGAGTTGTAAAGCACTTCACAGAGTGCCTGAAACACAGAAAGTGCCTGATGAATGTTTGTTGATATCTAAACTGCCACCTCCTACAGGCCTGACTTCATGGTTCCACACACCAATAAACACAAGCTCTCTGCAAAGCCCACCCATGCTACAGCTTTAGCTCACGGTCTCTGCTGGTGCAAGCTCTGTGACCACTGCCACTCTGTCCTTCACACTGACTGTCCCACAGGCACACATTTTCACCTCACAGCTCCTTGGGAAGATGAACTGTGCCTGCCTGATCCTGAGCCATGAGGTTTCCAGGCAGAACTGGCAGGACGGGGATGGGATTGTGGGGCAGGGACAATGGGGCTCAGACCCAGGGCCCAGGGCAGGGGCTAGGTGCTCCTACCGGAGGAAGCGGTTGAGGTCGCCATGCCGCATGTATTCAAAGACCATGAGCAGCGGGCGGCCCTCGGTGCAGACCCCGAAGAAGCGCACGATGTGTTGGTGCTGAAGCACGGTGAGCAGTTCAGCCTCGCGCTGAAAGTCCTGCCGGGCACTCTCTGACACCTCCTTCAGTGCCTGGACAGTGGGGCAGGGGTCAGCCCTCACCCTCCCACATCCAGGGGGCTCACCCCACCCCCAGCCACTAGCCACATCAGACCCCATCATCCTAGCCCTGGGCCAGGCACCTTGTACTGGTACATCAGTTCTCCTGGAGGGGAGAACCCAGACCGGCAGTACCTGGTGGCAGGGTCTCACCTTGACGGCCACTAGCATCTTGTCCTGCTCAGGCAGCAGGTTGTGGCACTCAGCGAGGAAGACTTTCCCAAAGGCACCCTCGCCCAGCTCCCACTTGAGCACGATGTCCCGGCGCTTGATGTGATGAACACCTGGGGAGAGGGTTGCAGGATCAGATGGGAGCCTGAGTTTTGGGAGGAATGGGGTTGGGGCAAGAACCTCGTGCCGCGTACTGTTATCTAGTCAAAGGAGTGGATGGGGACGAAATGCAGCCTCCACTCCTTCACCAGGCCCTGTGCCCTGGTAGAGGCTGCATCTGCCCAGAGGGGACGTGGCCTAGAAGTCAGGCTGATCTCAGCCTGAGGACCATGTGCTGGGAAAGGCAGAGGGGCAGGAGAGTTATGGTTCAAGCCCAGGATGGGCAATGGCTGTGGCACAGGGGCTTCTCCACACACATGCATGCACGCACACACATGTACCCATGCATGCGCACGCATGCGCACACACATGGGCTCACCCCACCCTTGACCCCGCACAGCCCCTCACAGGCATCACTGAAGTATTGTGGGTTCTCGATGATGTGGCCTTGAAGCCCGGAGCCTTTTCCCTCAGTGGGGGACAGGGAGCTGCCACCCAACGTCATAAAATGTAGGGACATGGCCAGCCCATCCTCTGGAGCCAGCACAGCAGGACCTAAGGAAGAGACACAGCCATGCTCAGGGTCACAGCGCGGGCACATACCCTGGCTCCTGTCCACTCTGGCAGGGTGGCAGACCATGGCAGGCAACCCCCACCTCTAGCTTGCAAGGGATGAACAGAGAAGCTAGGGTGCAAGACAGCAGCCGGGGGAAGGGAAGGCACTACAGCCTCTCACTGCCTGGCTCCTATCCAACCCCGGGCCCCACGGGCACCAAAGAACTCCCCTACCACTGCCCCCCTCCCCCTGCAGAACCCAGACCCACTTAGTGTTTGACTACAATCCAGCCACCAATTAGCAGCTGCTACTTCTGAAACCGCCCCCCAGCACCAACCCTGACACACGCTCACACACACTCACAAACCCTGCAGCCAGGCCCCATATAGACCCCAGACACGCTCACACACCCTAGAACTCCACGTATGTACAGCTCCCCCCCGCCCCCATACAGAGGACAGAGTCAGGAAGAGCCAGGAGGAAACAAAGCCAGTAGGATGGACAGATGGACAACCCCTCTGCAACCCCCCTACTCACGGTTGATCCCAAACTTGTTTCTCCGTCCACATTTGTTGAGTACAAGGAGCAGAGTAGAAAGGAAGAGGCAGGCAAAGACAGCCAGGCCCACGGCCACTGAGACCTGGGGTGGGGATGGTTAGATCCAGCAGGCTCCCTGCCCTCTCAGGGCTCCCCTGCAGAAACTGTTTCTCTAACCCCCATAGGAGTCCACAGCCTGCCTGCAGACCTGCCCTCCTCCCCTGGGGACCCAGCATGGCTGGGAGTGGCTGACAGCTCAGGCCAGACGGCACATGTTCTCTAAGACACACAGGCGAGCCTCTAGCTGGTAGTGGACCTCACAAACCCCAAGGCCTGCACAGGCTTCCACTTCCCAAGCTCACCCCAAAAGGTGTTTCGTCCTTCTTCTCCACTGGGTCTCTCGATGTGCTGTTAGTGTCTGTGGGGTTAAAGGCCAAAGTGTGGGCCTTGGCACACACTGTGGCTCCTCCAGCAACTCTCCCACCCCAGCCCCAGCTGACCCCTCAAGGGTGAGGTCAGGTGCACCCTGTGCCCCAGGCTCGGCGCCAAGGACCAGATAGAAGCCGCCGTCTGGCCCCAGCTACTCACCCACTGGCGAGAAGGAGACTGCAGCAGGAGGGACGAGAGAAAGCAGTCAGACGGGGAAGGGAGAAGTGAGTACCTCGCCCCTGGGACTCATCCCTTCATGGGGTGGGGGTGTGAGGGGGAGGTAGGGAGCTATGGACCTCAGGGGAGAAGATGCACTGGCCGTTTTCCAGCTGGGCTCTGGATGCCCTGGTAGGGGGCTCTCTCTTCAGCCAGCCCAAGTGAACGGAATAGCACAGGGGTTCAGGAATCCTCCAGCTTGGGGGAGGAGGCAAGGACAGAGCCCGACAGCAAAAGGCTGGCTCCTTCAGACAACAGAACTCCAGGTTCCTTTGTGTCCCAGACCAGGCACCCCAACATCTGGGGTCAGAGTGACAGTAGGAAGTGGGCCAAGCCTCCCTGGACACCTGGACCTGTTCCCCAGATGAAACCTAGGAACTAGGGGCAGGATTTAGGGGGGGCTCTCGCACCAGGAATGGGATCCTCAGGGTTGAACTCAAATGGGTTGTCCATGAAGGCGGCCATGACAAAGTCGGCGGCCCGGCCGGAGGGGTTGGTGGCCAGCAGCGTGTAGTTGCCGTTGTTGACGTGGGTGGGCTGGTTGAGGCGCAGGCAGCCGTGCCGCACAGTCTCGTTGGCCAACGGCTCCAGGAACTCGGTGAAGATGAAGCTGGTCTCATTGAGCACGGAGCCGTTGAAGAGCCAGCGCAGCGAGGGCGCCGGCTGCCCGTCCACCGAGAAGGGGATGCACCAGTGGTGCTGCTCCACGGCTTTGTGCAGCCGCACGCTGGCCGGGACTGCGGGCAGAGAGAAGGACAGCCAGCGCTCAGGGGCCAGCTCAGCCGGCCACAAGGCCGGGGCCACGGGGCAGGGCACGAATCAGGGGGTGGGCCTGAGAGAAACTGGCCATCGGCCCCAAGACATTCTCAAGGAGAGGCCTTTCGAAGAAAGCTGACAGTAAATCTTAAATAAACCAGGCAGCAGGCCTATAAAATTTAGAGGCTTAAAGAATTTTCGAGAAAAATTAAGTGTAATCAAGTTCAGGAAGATAGGGCAGGGGACTTAAAAATCAAACAAGCTGAAATATACAGTTAAAAAAAGAAACTTTTTGAAGAAAGATATGGTTTTGAAATAGGCCCAATCTGGGGGGAAGGGGGCAGGAGGGAAGCCCCTCAATAATAGAAAGAAAATATATCTACATGTATAGACGTATATACTTTATACGGGAATTCCAGCCAGTATTCATGTAATGGAATGCTATTCAGTGGTGAACTGAATGAACTACAGCTACTCCCATCAACACAGATGGATCTTAAACACATAACACTGAGTGCTCGCCTCGGCGGCGCGTAGGCTAAAATTGTGAATGATACACAGGAGATAAGTATAGCCCCTGCACAAGAAGAACACAAATTCGTGAAGTGTTCCATATTAAAAAAATAAATAATTTAGAAAAAACATAATATTGAGCAACAGAAACTAACCACAAAATAATACAGACAGTATGATTCCATTTATCTAATGTACTGGCGGATTCAAACTGCCAACCTTTTGGTTAGCAGATGTACCTCTTAACCACTATGCCACCAGGATTTCCAATCTAATGTACAGAAACAGATCATACTAACTTATAGGGATAAGGAAGCATATATGTGTAGAATTATGTTTAAAAGCAAGGAAAAGATCATCACACAAGGCAGGATGGACGTGGAGGAGCGGGATGCTGTGTGAATGGGAGGGGCAGGGGAGGTGTTCTGAAATACTGGTAACAATAATTATTGTTTAAAGGGTATATGTTTTATGCATATTTCCATGTGCGTTGTATTTCACAATAACAGAAGAAAAATGATAAAAGGAGAGGGTTTAATATTATTTGCTGACAGACCTAGAGGAGTTAGGGTGCGAGCCTAAAGAGGAACTCGGGAGGAGAATTTCCTTTTTTAAAACTAGGATTCAGGGCAAAGGGCCTAAGGAGGGGCGGCATGAAGAAGTACTGCGGGAGCAGTGAGAATGGCAGGGCAGCTGGTGTTCAGGGCCTCAGGTAGCAAGGCTTGGGCAGAGGGCCAGAAAGAAATCCATCTCCGTCCCTCTGGCCTTGACGAGCCCCCAGGACCCAAAGGATCAGGTTTTCCTGGGAGTCTGAAAACAGCTGGGAGGGAGCAGCCATGGAGACACACATCCCACTCTTTTCCTCCAACGCCGCACCCTCTCATCCTCTTTTCAGGGAAGGAGGGATGTGGGAAGGACTGGGTGCTAGGGAAGTCATGGGAGACTCACAGGAGACGTTGACCTGGACAGAGAGCTCCGCCCGTCCCACATCGTTCTCTGCCCAGCATGTCACGTTCTTCCTGTTGAGGTTACTGGTGACATTGGCCAGGGTCAGCCCCAGGGATGGCAGACCCCCGGATTGCTGGGTCAGGGAAGAGAGGAAGAAATCAGGAAGAGTTTCAGCCACCTAGGGGCTGGGGTCAGGGGGCTGGAGCAGATGTCTTTGGGGAGCCCCTCAGGCTCCAGGTGGAAAGGAGAGGAGGACAGGGTGGGGGGGGTAGGTGCAGAGGGAGAGAATATAGAGAGATGGCCTCCTCCTTTATAGGTTATTTGTAAACTAACTCCTGGATCATTTATTTAATGATCTGAAAAATCTACAGCATAACCAATAACCTCTAAATAGGCACAAAATACCCCAAACCAAAACCAAAACTACCCATCTGAGCAGCTAAGTAGATGTCACAAATCCCAAGTACCAAATTCAGACACGACTCATTGGAGCGCCAACTAGGATCTCACTACCTAGTTAAGCCTTTTTATTTATTTGCTTTGGCTATTTAAAAAAAAATTTTTTATCATAATTTAGATGAAGGTTTACAGAGCAAACTAGTTTCTCATTAAACAATTAATACACATATCGTTTTGTGACATTGGTTGCCAAGCCCACAACATCCCAACCCTCTCCCCTTCTTGACCCTGGGTTCCCCATTACCAGCTTTCCTGTCCCCTCCTGTCTTCTCGTCCTTGCCCCTGGGCTGGTGGGCCCATTTAGTCTTATTTTGTTTTATGGGCCTGTCTAATCTTTGCCCAAAGGGTGAACCTTAGGAGTGACTTCAGTACTGAGCTAAAAGCGTGTCTGAGGGCCATACCCTTGGGGTTTCTCCAGTCTCTGTCAGACCAGTAAGTCTGGTCTTTTTTTTTTTCTATTTATTCTTATTTACAGACAGTTCTAAAAAACTTAGTCTGAGCCCAAGGACGATCAGAAATGAAGAGATGGCTCTGATACAGGGCAGCAGTTAGAAGCAAAGCAGCAGCACCACTTCCTTTTTGCAGATGAAGACAGTGAGTGAGGTTAGGGTAGTAAAGTGACTTGATCCTGAATCATCATCAAAAGACTTCCTAAGAACTCATGGACATGTGGAACAGTTATATGACCTTAAGAAATTTCTGAAATCTTGCTGCACTGTGGTTTTCTTGTCTTGTAAGCTGAGGAGGTGGACAAAATGATCTTTCGATATTTGAGAGAGCCGTTTTCATCAAATGACAAAAACAAATGAAGTGGTGCACGGATCTCATTTATCTGGAAATTTCATAACTGTAGAATTCCTTTAATAAAATGCCAGAGGAGGTTAAGGCTTCCTTGGGCTTCCATTGGAATACATGAGTCCAAAGATTCCAGAAGTGCTTTCCAGCCTCTTGAGCAAGTTCTGCGTTCCTGCCACAGGGCAGACTCACCACTTCCCTTAAGGGGAAGCCCTGCCCTGTCCTGCCCTATACTCTCTTTATGATCCCTCCTTCAAATCACCTTGGGGCCTGGTGTCCCAATAATTCCTCTCCTTGAGCTTCTCTGACACCCCTCACTCTCTTAACTAAGGGTGATCAACCTTCCTTCCCTTCCATTTAACCTAGTTAGGGTATGACTTTTATAAATTTCTAGAAAACACAGATGGTAGCAAACATATAAATCCCCCAAACAGAAAAGCAAACATCTGAAATTTCCCCAAATAGGTAACTGATCTAAGTAAGGTCTTTTCACAGACAGGCACGGCCAACCCCTTGCCCCTGCCTTGTCCCTTTTCTGTGACTCACTCCAGGTGGCTTTGATCTCTGGGGGGAGAGGGACCACTCAGTGGTCAAGGCTCCCCACCATATCTGGGCTCCAGTGGTTTCCCCAATGCAGTCCCCTACCCTTGCTCAGGGCGCCAATGGTTTCCTTCAATATAGTTCCAGGAGCCCCCAGCAACTCTGGTTGTTGCCTGCCCCCCCCCCACAAAGTGAGGGCCCCCAAACTGAACTATACACCCCTAGTCCCATTGACCCAGCTTCCCCTGAGGACTGGACTCTGTGTATCCACTCTTTCCACCCAGTTGGGGCCAGCTTTTTGAGTGGATATAGCCCATTGTTGGCCCCTGTTGACCTTGTCATCAAGGCCACCAAAGTCTTAGTTGTGGCTACTCCCAGCTGCCTGTCACCAGCCTGGGAACCAAGGACAAGGGCTGGGCAGGTGCCCGAAGACATGTCTGGATAACAGAGATAGAGGCTAGAAAAATGTCTAGAGGCAGGCAGGACATCAGAAGGCCATCACGTCCACCTCTTCAGCTTACAGATAAGAAAACCAAAGTGCAAGCAGATGAAGGGATTCTTCTGAAAGCCACTCTGAGATTTAATTAGTGAGAGAGCTGCAACCAGAGCCTGTGCCTCCTCACTCGTCACACATCTGAGAGGATGCTACTTCCAGAATCTCCAGAAAAAGACCTGAAACTTCCCCCAAGAACTCCCCCAAGTGAAGGAGCATAGATATTGCACCACCTCCTCCCACCCCCCAGGTCTCAGTTTCCTTATCTAGAAAAGGGGTGGATGGGAGGGATGGTCTGTTGTGTCCCTCTCATCTCCTGTGAGCACTCTGTGACCCTCTCTCTTGCAGCCAGCATCTGTTCCCCAGAGAGGGGACCTAAGCCCTGGTGGGCCTATGGAGCCTGGGGTTCCTGAGAGTGTGTGTGCCCGAGGTTGCCCCACAGCATGAGCCTGAGCTCTGTGTCTCTACACCATCTCTGTCCACCTCTCCCCTCTGTGTGTGCCCTATTAGTTGTCTCTCTTTCCCCCACAGTGTGTATCTCATTCCATGCCTTTGTCCCCCCTGTTACCTGCCAGGCCTCTCAGGGATGAGGGGTTCCTCACCATCACTGTGGCTGACTCCTCGAGATCTGTGAGGATCCAGCCGGCCTGCTCCAGTTCCTGGCCCTCCACCTGGCACTGCAGCAACACACTGTCTCCCACGTCCACCGAAGCATTAGGCATCAGGACCTTCAGTGTGGGCACACCTGGCCACCCAGGATGCCCAAGGAGTGTTAGAACTGAGAGTGGCTTCAGAATCCTAGTCCCTGGCAATGCTCCTTCCCCCACCCTCCTCAATGACCCTGAGTCCAGGCAATGCTCCCTAATCTTCAGCTCCCTCCATTGCCCTTGCTATCGAGTCAATTTCAACTCATGGTGACTCTATAGTACAGGGTAGAACTGCCCCATAGGGTTTCCAAGGCTGTAATCTTTAGGAAACTTGACTGCCACATCTTTCTCCCGCGGAGTGGTGGGTGGGTTCAAATTGCTGACCTTCCAATTACCAGCCCAGGGCTTAACCACTGTACCATCAGGGATCCTGTCAGTTTCCCCAGCCCCGGCCAGTACCCTAGATCCCCCTCAGTGCCTCCTTCCCAAGCCCTGCTCCATGCCCACCCGCCCCGGGTAATGCCCTCCCCCCAAGCAGGCTCCCTTTCCCAGCCCCCCAGCACCACTCCCTGCACCTACCGCAGCTGGCGTTGCGAAGGAGGGCAAGGGGCCCCTGGCCCGGACATTGCAGCTTCTGCTCGTGCACTCTGCCCAGCCCCTCCTCCTCCCAGCGCTGCAGCCAGCGCAAGGCACAGGAACAGTTCAAAGGGTTCCCCGACAGGACCCTGGTGGGCGTGGGAGACACCAAAAGAGTCAAGGAAGGGGCCTGAGGAGCCACAGGGAAGGATGTGACTACTATAAGTGGGAGTGCAGTCAGAGCACAGAGAGGAAAGAGAGGAAGGAGCGGGGACACAGGATAACAGGTCCCTCTCCTGGACCCAGTAATAAGATGTTACCAAAAGAAATAGAAGGCAATGGGATATTACTCAGCCATGAAGAGGAATGAAGTCCTGATACATGCTACAACACGGATGACCTTGAAAACAATATGCTGAGTAAAATAAGTCAATCACAAAAGGACAAATATTGTATAATCCCATTTACATGAAATTGGCAAACCTTATTAGTGGTTACCAGGGGCGGGAGGGGGGGCAAAAGAAGGAATCATTACTTGGGGGCACCTAGTCTCTATTAATGGTGGTGGAATCATTTGGAAAAGGCTCTCGGATATACTTGCACACCATGATCGACATAATGTCCCTGAACTGTACATGTAAAATCTGCTGAATTGGCAAGCGTTTTGTTATATATATTTTCATCACAAAAGAAAAGAAAAAAAGAACTAGCACCAGAAAAGTAAAAAAAACAGCTGGCTGTGGGCTACATGGAATCCCCCTACCCCAGGCTCCCCAGGGTGACAAGCCAGGTGAGAGGTCTGAGTGTGGAGACAAGGAAGGACCACTGGCTCCAGGAGTGACCCAGAGGCCATAGTGCCCACCAAGTATGCATGGACCACTGCTCCATTCCATGAGCGCGGTGCGGTGGGAACGTGGGCCATGCCCCCACATACACGTGCAGGGTCCTGTGGTCACTCAGCACAGGCTCAGAGAATGGTGCCAGCCTCCAGCCTCCACGCACACAGAAACAGTCCTCAGGCCAAGCCACCCTCTGCGGGTGGTCCTACAGCCTCTGCTTTGAGGGGGGTTTGCAGGCACATAGGGTCACAGCTTAAAGCCAAACACGTGGTCCCCAAAGAGACAGCCCCCGCCCCCAGCTCCACACACAGTGACGTGCCACCACACGGAGACAAGTACACAGGGCACACACACTCACACACACGCACACACTTGCCGCTCTTGCCCCTGGAAGCCACCACACTCACAGTTCCTGTAGTGAGAGGCCCTGGACTGTTTTCCAGGAGAGAGACTCCAGAGCATTAAAGGAGAGATTCCTGTGGGAGTGGAGACAGAGACCAACGTGAGCAGTGAGCAACCCGACCTTGCTCTGACCCAGTGTGAGGGAAGGGAGGAGCAGGGGAGGAAGCTGACATCTGGCTCCCCCTCCCCACTCCCCAACTTTGGCAACTAGAACAAGTCGGAGGGGGGGAACAGGGTTAACCCCACTTAACCCCCTCCCCAGGCCCCAGGGACAGGGATCTGAGGGAACAGCCGCTCCCCTCCCTCCCCCCACCCCTCTGGACCCAGCTGGCAAAGTGCTGAGGCCATAGCTGGAGGTGGGGGTTCCATCTGTGCTCCCCTCTCCACAGAGCCCAGGATGGGGCCAGAGGATGAAGGGGAGGACTGAGGCTCCCACACTCCCTTGCTCCCTTCCAGACAGATGACAAGGATCTCAAAGTATTTCCTCAGGCTTCCCCCCTCCCACCACCCCACCCACCTCCTCCTTCTGGCCCCTCCTCAGGGACTGAGAAAAGTCAAGGTTGAAGGGACCCAGGTCTTCCAGCTGGCTAGTTGTAGAGATGAGAAAGTGAGCCCTGCCGAGGGGCTGGCTCCAGGCCACACTGGAAGCCGGCTTAGGAGCCACCACTGACCACTGACCCCAGTGCTCTGTATTCTGTGCCAGGCTGTGGCTCCTGGGACTGTCTGCCTTGACCCCTCCTATGACTAGCCATCATCAGTTCTGGGGGGGCTGGCTTGGAGAGACACCACCACGCAGGGATCAGAAAGTACCCTCACTTCAGAGCTAGACAGCTGGGTGAGTTCTCTCCTGCCACTTTCAGCTGTGTGATCGCAGCTCAGAGGCTTAACCTTTCTGGTTCTCAGAATCCTTATCTACAAAATGGGACGACACTCCGTCTTCACCAGATCGTGAAGACTGACTGACATAAGGATTGCAAAGTGTCACTGAGCACAGTGTCCAGCACAACTCTGTGAATGACAGATCCGACCACCCTTCCCATCTCTCCACCTGCCAATAGAGGGGTGGTACTGAGTGTCTGCCCCCAGAAGGTCAGTGGGTCCGCAGGAGTGTCTCCTTTGGGACTCTCTCCTTTCCATCCCACCCCTCTGATCTCTACAGAAGGGGTAGCTGTGATTCCCAGGATTGGAGAGGGCAGACGTGACACCCCAGCTCCCAGGCTATCCCAGGGGCCAGGTGGATGCTTCCCACCAGGGAGGATGTTAGTGGCTATGGAGCCCCAGACAGAATCCAGGAGTGCTTCCCATCTCTTGGTCCCTTTGGCCTGCTCTATATCAGAACTCAGGTAATGCAGATGGAGCAGGCACCTATGAGAAGTGTCCCTGTAGCATGCAGCATGGAAGTAAAACAGCAAGAAAGACCTTCTAGCTGGTGGGGTAGAAGCTGGGAGTATAGCCATCCCTGGAGTAGATGAGAAAGAGGAGTCCCAGGAGAATGGGTGAGTCACGATCCCTGGCCAGGCTCAGAATAGTTCCCTGGGGAGGTCCAAGCCCATTAATGGCCCAAGTCTGGGTGTCCTCCCACCCCTCTGCCCAGCCTTGGCCACTTACAGGCGACTGAGCCGAGGAGTGAAATGGAAGGCATCTGGCGCCACGAAATGGAGGCCGCTCTTCACGATGATGCTGGGGAGGGGTGCAGGAGGATCAGCTCCCAGGACCTCAGCTATCTTGGGCCCCTCAGACTCCTGCCCCTCTCTGCCCATCCCAGTCCTCCAGCCCCCAGTGCTGAGCCCTGTTCCCCTCCCCACACCCTCATAGTTTCCTCAGCTACCCTGGACTTTCCAATTCCTAAGCTTCTCTGACTGCCCCCAGCCCCTCAGTCTTCGGCCTCCCAGGCCCCTAAGATCCCACGGCCCTCCCTGACCCTCTGGTCCCCCAGTCCCTGTGGTGCTGAGCCCCACACCCAAAGAGTCCCCAGTCTCCTCACAGATTTCTCAGCTCTCCCAGGTCTCTCAGGTCATCAAGCTCCAAACGTCGCAGATGCTGCTGGTTCTCAATGTAGCTGTGGGGAGAGGGGATGGGAGTCACAGTGCCACAGGCCCCCCCGCATGCCACCCACAGTCACACAGGCACCGTGCAGGCATGCACACTCATACACACACGCACCCGTTCACATACAGGCTTGCTCACACATATACACTTTACGCCATTGCTTGCATGTACACTCACACGTGCATGTGTATACACACTGACACATCTCACATACATTCACACGTGCACACAGGAACATACACATGCACACGTACATGCACAAATATGCACGCCCTCACACAGGCATACACTCTCACACACACCCAGGCATTCATGCACACTCACACACACGTACATATGCACAAAAATATACTTCCTCTCACAGACGCACATGTGCATGCATGAACACACATGGGCACGCACACAGACCCTCATACACGCACACATATGCACACACATCTCTCTCTTGCATGCACAAATATACATGTTTGCACATACACAAACACACAGGTCCATCATCAGCTTGGTGTCCTGCTTGGACACACAGGACCTCTCCGCTCATGCCCGACAATGGGGGGGTCATCCCCAAACAGTTGCTTCCACAAAGGGCCCAGGCTCATCACCATCACTGCCCCACCCAGCACAGAGGAAGCCTGTGTTCATGCAAACATGTGTCCCCAAACACACCTGCTTGGGAGCCACTATCAGGGCTCCCCTTAAAGCCACTGGGCCCTCCCCACATCCAGGTAGCAATCCCAACCCAACGCCCCCCACCTTTCAGCAGAGCAGGTGAGGGGCACAGAGGCTGTCAGTCAGCAACCCCCCGACTACTCCCTGCCCCAGGAGGGAACCAGGATGCACAAGGAGGAGAGGGACTCTGGGAGGATAGAATCAGCATTTTGCGCATGTGTGTGTCAATGGTGGGGAGAAGGACACAGGCTGGAGAAAGATGGGAAGGCACATGGAGGGGAGAGAAAAAAGAAAGAGGGAGAGAGCAACCAGAGAGACTAAGAAAAAGAAATGACAGGAAGAGACTGGCAGAGAGAGAGAGATGGGCGAGGAGAGGAGAAAGATAAGGAAAGGAAAATAGAAAGACAGCTAGATAAGGACAGAGCAGCAGGCAACGCAAAACAGGGAAAGAGGTAAGAGCAGGTATGTGGGGACAGGGGTGGCTGAGGCCCCAGGCCCTGCCCGACTTCTGCTTTTTTTTTTTTTTTTTTTTGCCCAGTTTCTGGAACTGGCTCATCAGAGAGTTCCTGAGAACTCTGGCTGGCCTGCAATGGCATGTAGATGTGTCCCCCCTCCCACGCACTCATGCCAGGGGCCCCTGACTCACTGCCTAGCCTGTTCTCGGAATCCTCCCCTCCACCCTCTTCTTCCCTAACTTATGGAGATCCAGGACCAGCCTGAGTGACCCCTCTCCCCCTCCCCACTTCCCAGCCTTGGCCCCAGTAGGACAGCCAGGTGTCAGGTCCTCGGTCTCCACAGGGCTAGGGAGTAGCCTCCAGGTGACCCTGAGGGAGGGCTAGTCCCGGCCTTGTCCCTCACCCTAGGAGTTTAGAACTGTAGGGGTCCAGGGAGGGGGTGAGAACGCAGTGGCCGGGGAGTGTGTGAACTGTCAGGCAGTGTGCTCAAAGCTGCCCCATTCGTTTGGATTCATAATCAATCTGTCTCTTCGAGTCCATTATCTCCTCGTTAGCTCTGCGGGTGAGGGAGGGAGGGCGAAGGAGGAGGGAGGGAACCCGGCAGACAGAGGCGGTGGGTCAGGCTGCTGCCCCACCCAAGGGGACATCTCAGCTCACCATTCTACATGCCTCCTAGTCCCCAGTCCTGCCTCATCCACTCTCCCACCCCCCTCCCATCCAGGTTGGGACCCCTGAAACCTGGAAGGGAATTGGGAGGTGGGGGCACTGATGGGGAGCATTCAGGAGCCTGGGCCCTAGTTTAAAGGACCAGGGTGGTGAGTGAACTGGATGCCATACTCCCACCCTCCATGGAGGGACCTAAGCCCAGGCCCAGACAAGGCCATCTCCTCTTCTCCTAGTCTCCCTAGGGCCATTAGAGAGAAATATTGAGTACCTTCCCGTTAATTACCGAAAGATACCCGAGGAACTCAGTGCCAATTATTGCAGGCTCCTCAAGTAACTTCCAGACAGCGATGGTCCCTGCCTAGGGTGCCTTCCAGCTCATCACTGCATGAGGCCAGGCTTCCTTGCACACCCTCTAAGCCCAAGGCCACAGGAGGAGGGTTTTCCAGCAGTTCCTCTCCTCTTCTGGAGGTCCTGCTGGCCCCACCAGCCACATAGAATACTCAAGTATTTCTCAGCCATCTCTATGTGATGCTTGAGTACCTCTAGGCCAATTATTACAGAATACTCCCATAGGTTTCACCAGCTGCTAAGAAGTACTTGAGTATTTTATAACCAATTACTGCAAGATGTCAGAGTATTGCAGAAGGCTGGAGATTCTTCCCAGCTTTGAACCCCTGAAGGGAAGAGGGTATCTCAGCAAGGGTCCTGACTCAGAGCTCCAAGTGGAGACACAAGGGTGGAAAGGGAAATGGAAGCGGGAGGAGAGAAACCAGGAGGGGCCCCCATTTCCCAAATCTAAATCCAGAGCTCTTGATGCGGGTCTTAGGAAGACAGGGTGGACTGGAAATAGGGGGAGGAGAGCTCAACCCCACTCCGTGAATCCTCACGACCTCCCACCAATTCCAGCTCAGTTTCCAATTCCAGGGGAGGAGCTGGCATTGCCTGGTCATGACAAGGAAGGGGATGGGCGCTAGCCCCTGCCCCACGGAAAAGGGAAGTGCGGTAAGGATGCCTAACTGCGTTCTCCGCTGCTGACCACCCCCTTCCATGGGGCAGTGCTTGGGCTCCTGGCCGAGCTCTAAAAAGCGGCTTCCAGACGGCTGGGCTCCTCAGACCTGGTCCGTGGAGAGTCCCTTCCTTCTCCCCGGAGCCGACTCTCCAGCTGCCCTTAGCCCTGGGCGACGTCCGGCCGGTGACTGCGGAGCCTGCGGGCAGTGGCAGCAGCGGAGAAACGCCGGGCTCCGCGAGGGCTGCGCTGTGCCAGCCTCCTGCCGCGCCCGCTCCACCTGGCCCAGCAAGCTGGCAGCGGGTCCGCGCCCTCGGGGCAGGGGTATGCCCGTGTGCCCCCGCGCCCCCTCGCCCGCCGGACACTCACAGCTCCGTCAGGTTCTCGGCGCCCGGCAGGTAGCGGAGGTTACGCAGGGCTCCGGCCTGGGCGCAGCGCAGCCCCGAGGTCCCGTGGGGGCAGCAGGCTTCGGGGCAGGATGCGGCGCCTGCGGATGCCAGCAGCAGCCAGGCCAGCAGGCCGCCCCGCCCCGTGGCCCGGCCGTAGCGGCCGAGCTGCCCGCGCCGTCCGCCTGGCAGCATCGCGGCGCCGCCCGCCTCGCCCGGACCCGGCGGCCGTCTGTGCGCTCTCAGCGGCGGCTGCCGGGCCTCCCCCGACATGTGCGCGGGGCGGTGTTAAAGGCCCGGCCGGCGCCAAGGGGCGGGGCCAGCCGCTCGGCCCGCCCCCTCCGGCCCTGCCCGCCCCCTCTTCTCCGGTACCCCAACTCGGCCCCCCCTTTCCGAGGCCCCCCAACGCCGGCTTCTCGCTCAGGATCCCCCCAGCTCCCGGCGATGTCGGCTGGGGGTAGGGGAACTGGGAAGTCGGTACGTTCTTTCTCCCAACCTGAAGCAGCTGCATTTTCAGATTTGGGGAGGAGGTAGGGAGATAACCGCGTTGGGGAAGGTTGCCGCCCAGGTCATCCCAGCCAGCCCCGGCCTTAGAGCTCCTTCAGGAGAATGTGGATGTCACTTGGGGGTAGCTTAGGTGCAGCACTCTCTAAGCCCTAGGGATTAAATGGTGGGGACTCCAAAAAGAACCAAATGCAGGGCCTGGGGAAGGAAAACACAAGATGTAGAGAAAGGGAGGGAGTCGCCCAAAAAACGCCAGAGAGGGGAGACCAGGAGCAGAGACCCCGCCGTTCCAGGAGAGGCCACAGGGTGGCGCCAGAGGCCGGCGCGCAAAGGTGTGAGCGCCGGGCTGGGTGGTGGCTGGGGGGCGGTCTACAGCCCCCAACGCTCTGCACCTTGGGCCCCAGGGTCATCTCCTGACCCCAATCCGCCAGCGCTGGCCCCCAGGTCCAGCAGGGCCAGGCCGGGCAGAGCTGGCATCGATCGCCGCCCTGACAAGAGCATCGATTTCTGCGCGGAGAAATTAATAGATCTTCTCTTAGCTCCTCGGACGAGGGAGCCGCCCGCGGGTGGAGCTGGAGACCCGCGTGCCCTAGAAGGCCACGCACCCGGAAAGCCCCGGGATCCCCAGCATCCAGGGCATCGGAGGACAGGTCCCGGCCTCTCTCACCGCGCGGGGCTTTGAGGCTGCAAGGGCCCGCCCCGTCTCAAGGGGGGATGGTGGGAGAAAGGCTTTGGAGGAGGTGCTCTTGGGCGCAAGGGACAGCCAAGGGCCCTCGGGAGCCGGCGGAGGAGCGCGCGGTTCTCCTCTCTACCAGGGCCCCAGCACCGACCGTCCCGCAAGCCTCGGAGCCGGGGACGGGCAGAGCAGCGCGAGTTCAGAAAGATGACCAGGCAGAGGCGGAGCCCCACTCGGTGGTCGCCCTCCCTCGCTGGTCTCCGCCGGGACCAGGACCTTTGTCTGGACCAGCTGGCGCTAAGGGGGTCCCAAAGCAGACCCGGCGGCCTCCTGGAGACGGGGAGGGGTTCCGAGAGTCTCAGGGCTTGAATATTCAAGAGCCACTTTTCACGTTTCTGAGCTGCTTCAAGGAGCTTTCACTCTGCGGGGCCGCGGCTGCCGGAAGTTAGCGGGCAGGTGCCAGGACGCCGAGTAGCAGAACCCAGAACAGCCCTCTCCAGGGTCCCGACCCGCTCGCTGCCCCTCCCGCCGTGCAGCCCCTTGAGAGAAGCCTGGGGTGGGAGCCACTGCAGCCGCAGAGGGAAAGGAGAGTGTAGCTCAGTTCTTGGCCTAGCCCCCCAGCCCTCCCCGTGCTTTGGCTTTATTTCCCCAACAGACCTGTCCACCCCTCAGTTGTCAGGCTAAATATTTTGCCTTGACCAAGTGGGAGGGGCGGAGAGAGCTGAGAGGGCCGGCAAAGCAACCCGTTTCAGCCCCGGGCTGAGGGCGGGGAGAGCGAGCCGCCGGAGCTGGGCCCGGCCCCTGGTGCCAGCCCTCGGAAGGGGAGGCAAGTGCGGCGCTCTGGAACCCAGCGCATCCCAAGGGTGCGGGGAGACACCCCCCTCCCGCCCCCCGGCCTGCAAGCCGGGACCCCGCTGCTTCTCTCTGGCCCTAGCTCCCTCTGAGGGCTTCTGCTCCACCCTCAGGACTGGCCAGCCTCCTGATCTGCCTTTTGCTCTGAACCCTGTGTTATTTTCTCCTTCTTGAGTCCTCTCTGAGTCTCTTCCTGTCACTGTCTGCATCTCTGTCCCCATCTCCGGTCTCTGGATTCACGCTGAGCCTGTCTGTGGAAGCCAGTCACTGTCTTAGTGTCTCTGTGATCCCCATTTCTTTTATTTCTCCTGTCTCTGTGTGGGATTTCTTGTCTCTCTGCCCCTGCCCCCCTCCTCTTCTCTGTCCTTGGGAGGTGTCCTTTAGGGCCTGGAAGACCCTTCTCGCCGGACCACCTGGAGGAGAGCCAGGACCAGGCACAAGCCAAGGCTGGGACAATGGCAGTACCCAGCCTGTGGCCTTGGATAGCATGGTTGCTTGTGATCCTCCTCTCCTTGGGATTCGGCCTGCACACACTTGAGGGTGAGTCCCCAGCACTGTCTCTGACCCCCATCTCCCTCCCAGCCAGCTGTAGGCCAAACAACTGAGCTTCCAGCCAGAATATATCTACTTACTCTGCACTGCAACATGAAGATTGGGGTTAGCTCTCAGAAGGACTTCCCATCAGGAAGAGCACTTAGTTCCCCACATAAAGGTGTTTTTCTCTCAGTTCCCTGTTTTAAGGAGGACTTCAAAACGGGGGCATGAATAGATGTCCTCCAATCCCGATTGTGAGACTGGGATCCCAGTAAAGCCTGAGTGAGAACGGGAATGTGGCTAGGAGATTCTTAGAGGTCATCTCTGGGGCCACCGAATGGGAAGGGGACTGGTAGCTGAGAACCAGACACCATTAAGTAAGTGGACCCATTATGCAGATGAGGAAACTGAGGCTCAGATAATTGAAGGGTAAAGTTAGACCGGGTCCTGAGCTCCTACCTCCAGGGCCCTGCACCATGCCCCCCACCCCCAGGGCTACCCAGTGGGGGCTGGTGTTGGGGGTGAACTACTCTTTGCCAATGCTCTGGAGCCTATCCCTAAGCTAGACACTTCCTATTGATTAGAGAGGGGGTGGTAGGAACATGTTGACTAAATGGCTTTTATGGGGGTGCTGGGTGCTGGGGGAGAAAGAAGAAAAAGCCTCTGAGACGGAAGATTCAAAAGGGGAAGGACTAAGAAGTATCCCCTTCCCCAACCTCACCATTCCCCTCCAGACTGAGGAAGCTCCAAAATCCAGCACTCTAAGCCTGCTTCCATGATGAGTTCAGTCTCTGCCTGAGGGGTCTCATGACTCCCCACAGACTGGGGGCTTCCCGGGAGCAGGGCAGAGTCTCCCCTTCCTACAGAGACAGAGGAATGATGCAAATCTGGTGGGGTAGGGGGCTCCTGGAGGGCGCTAGTCACAGAGGCTGTGACTATCAACCCCCTCCTCCACCTCCAGGCCAGGGGACAGCAAATGCCAGGCAGGGGGCAGGTTGTCAGGACAGGAGCACATCCCCGAGGCGGGGGAGTTTGGTCAGGGGACCCAGATGTCCTGTTCCCAGCACAGCTCTGCACAGAGCCATGTCCTGAGGGGAGGCAGGGGTTAATCTGTGAAGGTTGTGGATTTGTTTTTCCAAATGACTCCCATCAGGGGAGCGCTGGAAAGGCAGGGGTGTGATGGGAAGTGGCCTTAGGCATGCCTGAGAGAAACCCCCCATCTGCCTTGCAGAGCCTGATTGGCCCTTGCCAGGGAGGGATAGAAGTGTTTTCCCATTCTCTTTTTCTCTCCCTGTCCCACGTTTTTTGCGCACACACATGCACACACACACACACACACAGCTGAGCTGAGCCAAGCTCAGGATCATTAATGACAAAAGGGAGAAGGTGTGAAGTAAGCCCCAGGGAACCAGCCTTGCCTGCTTCCCCTCCCCCACGTCCCCCATCCCCCCCCACACTTAACAAACCTTGGGGGACATGGAACCTGGGCTCTGTGTGATGTTGTTGGAGGGCACGGTGGAGATGAAGGGAGTGGAGGCTGGAGAGGTTAGCAGGACCTGAAGAATTCAGGCTGAGGAATTCAGATTTTGACCTTTGGCACTGGGGAGCCATGGAAAGTCCCCTTGGGATCAAGTGAGTGCAGGGACCAGGTATCCATCTCCCTTAGGGAATGGTACTAGGTGCCTTAGAGAGAGAGTGGGCAGATGGGCCTGGGGCTCTGGATCTGAAGGAGCCAGGCACCCTCAGGTCCCCAGGAGAGGAGTGGGCTAGGAACCCAGATGTCCATTGATTAAACCCATGGTCCCTGAGTGCCCAGTGGTTCCAACCCTGAAATGGGCACCATGTGGGAATGCAGAGCTGACTAACAAGAGCCCCACCCTCAGAAGGCCCCCTGCTTGGAGAGGGCGTCAGAGATACAGATGACAATGCGGGGCCATGTTGGACTAAGTTTGGCCCAGCCTGAAGGGGCAGTGAACGACTTGGGGCCAGGATGTTAGGGAAGAGGGGCTTGACCTGAGTCCTGCACAAGTGCTGAGGGTGTTTCAGGCTGAGTGTCCCTTCTGATGCTGGAGAAATTAGTGGGGATCAGCTTATCAACACCCCGGAATATGAGGCTGAGGAATTTAAACTTGAGCCTTTGGCAGTGGGGAGCCATGGTCTGCCCCTTCAGGAGCGAACAAGTGCAGGGACCAGGCATTTAGTCTTCTTAAGACCGGGGAAAAGTCGAGTGTATGAAGTTAAGACCACTGCTTTCCACAGAATTCATTCATTCATTCATCAAAAATTTATTGAGTGCCAATTTTGTGCCAGGCACCATACCAGGCACTAGGGATATAGCAGTGAATTATACAAAGATTCCTGCCCTTATGGAACTTACAATTAACAAAATAAATGAGCAAATTATATATTATAAAGTATTAACACTTACAGAGAAAAATAAAGTAAGAAGGGGGTGAGGGAGTGTTGCAATTTTAAATAGGATAATCAGAAAAGGCCTCAGTGAGAAGGTGACATCTGAGCAAAGACTTGAAGGAAATGAGGAAGCCATGTAGAGGGAAGAGTGTTCCCACCAGAAGGAACAGAAGGTGCAAAGACCCTGAGGCAGAAGCTTGGCTGGCTCATTCTTGGAACAGCAGAGGATCAGTGTGGCTGAAGAAGAGAGAAAGGGGATGAAATCAGAGAGGTTACAGGGGACCAAATAGTGTACAGCCTGGTAGACTGTGGTAAGGATTTTGACTTTTATATCACGTGAGATGGGAGCCATTCGGGAGTTTTGACCACAGGAGGAACACAAGGCCACTTGTGTTTTTAGAGTGGAGAACCGACTGTAGAAGGGACATGAGCAAAAGTGGGGAAACCATTTGGGAGGCTGTTACTGCAAATCCAGGGGAAGATGATGATGGAAGCAGGGAAGGTGGTGACAAGTGGTCAGATCCTGGGTATATTTAAAGATAGAGCCCCTAGGATATGGGCGCTAAGAGAAAGAAAACAGTTAAGGATGACTGGAAGGTTTGGGGCCTGAGTGGCTACAAGGATGAAGTTACCATCAACTGAGAAGCAGAAGTGGGTTTGGGAGAGACATCAGGAGCTCACTTTTGCCCATGTTGGCTCATCTGGTAGAGCTCCTTCAAGGTGCAGGTGAGGCCTTGGAGGCCCAGGGAAGAGGTCACCCCACAGCCAGAGCAGAGCCCGGACCTGTACTCAATGTCCCACTGCCAATGTGGCTCCTGTCCTCCAAATCCACCTGCGCAGGATGGGGGTGCTTGGCTGGAGCTGTACTGACTGCCTTGTGCCCACAGTGTGCCCCAGCCTGGACATTCGCTCAGAGGTGGCCGAACTGCGGCGACTGGAGAACTGCAGCGTGATAGAGGGCCACCTGCAGATCCTGCTCATGTTCACAGCCACAGGAGAGGACTTCCACGGCCTCAGCTTCCCACGCCTCACCCAGGTCACTGACTACCTGCTGCTCTTTCGCGTCTATGGCCTGGAGAGCCTGCGTGACCTCTTCCCCAACCTAGCAGTCATCCGTGGTGCCCGTCTCTTCCTGGGCTATGCGCTGGTCATCTTCGAGATGCCGCATCTGCGGGACGTGGGGTTGCCGGCACTGGGGGCCGTGCTGCAGGGGGCCGTGCGGGTGGAGAAGAACCAGGAGCTCTGTCACCTCTCCACCATTGACTGGGGGCTGCTGCAGCCTGCACCTGGAGCCAACCATATCGTGGGCAACAAGCTGGACGAGGAGTGTGCCGACGTATGCCCTGGCATGCTGGGCGCTGCCGGCGAGCCCTGTGCCAGGACCACCTTCAGTGGGCACACCGACTACAGGTGCTGGACCTCCAGCCATTGCCAGAGAGGTGGGCACGGGCACAAAACACGACTGAGGGCACGGGGATGGTGGGTCAGCTGGCACTGGGTAGCCACACATGCAATGGGTCAGTACTTTGCTGCCACGGCTTCTTTTCACCCTCACTCATCCTATGAGGCAAGTACTATTGTTATTCCCATTTTGCAGAAGAGGAAACTGAGGTTCAGAAAAGTTAAATAAATGATGTGGCATAAGATGGTCAAGGGGTAGGCACAAGGTAGCAGGTTATCACGGAGCAGGTGAAGGGCAGTTACAGGTGAGCATGGGGAAAGACGGTAGGCGTGAATGGATACAAGGAAGAAGCACAAGAGGCAGTATGGGGCAGTGGTTAAGTACAAGGCCAGATGGCCTGGATTAAAATCACAGCTCTATTACTTGCTGATGTTGTGACCTTGGGCTGTTCATTCTGCCCATTTGTGCCTCAGTTTTCTTGTCTGTGAAATGACCATAGGGCTGCTGTGAGGAACGAGCTCGTCTATAAAGCATTAGAGCAGTACCTGGGCCACCGTAGCAGTACTTTGTTCATATTAAAAGTGGTCATAGCACAGGTGATCTGGAGTAGCCAGGCAGTATTGTAACAGACAGGTTGGGAGCTGGGTAGAAGAAAGGAGGAGGCGAGAGGTGAGAGACAGCACAGGTGAGGGGAGATATGTGAGGTAGGATCTCCTTTAGGAAATAAGACACACAGAGAGGAAGGAGGAGGAGAAAAGGGGGGAAAGGAATAAGGCGGGGAAAGCTGGAGGAGGGGGAAGTGAAAGTTACAGGGGAGGAAAGGAATCCTTTTCAGAGGCTGGCACAGACCTGGGGTCCCCCAGCTTAGGAGTCTTCCCACACAGGTCCTAGAGGTCAGCTCTCCCACTCCCAATGCCCTAGGGCAGGCAAGTAACCAGATCCCTGCTGTATCCTCTGGGCCCCCTCCCTGCTGTCTCCCCGCTGGCTGTAAACACCCTGCTGCACGTCCTCTGGTGTACAGTGTCAACATGCCGACCCCCCACCCGCCCCATGTATCACTGCTCAACACCCAGCTGTCACGGAGCAGAATTCCCAGGCCACTGGGCACCAGGCCCGTACCCACCCCTGCTGCCTGGGGCTGCCCCCTGCCCAGGGCTGGGAGCTGAAGAGGAAGCATTGTGGCCCCTCCCTCTACACACTCCTGGGCCCACCTTGCGCTGACCAAACTGTTCAAGAGAGACAGGCTGGTTCACCCTGGCACTGTGCCCAGTGATGATCTGAGTACCAGGCCTAGACAGGCCAGCAGGCTGGACAGCAGCAGCCCTGATGGACAAGGTCACTGCTCTGTCCTGAATTCAGTCGGCCCCAACAAGGCACTGTGGAAGGTGGGGAACCACAGAGAGGGGCCTCTGTCCTTGCACTCAAGAGCTCCCATCTGAGGGACAGTCAGCAATCAGTGTCATCTGAATCGGAGGGTTTTAGGTGCAGCTTGGGAGTGCTTCACCCCAGGAAGGCTTCTCCGAGGAGGCGGCCAGAATTAGAGGGGGCCGGGACTGGGGTGGTAAGGTCTGACAAAGCACTCTGCCCACAGTGTGCCCCTGCCTCCACGGGCTGGCCTGCACAGTGAAGGGCGAGTGCTGCCACGCTGAATGCCTGGGGGGCTGCAGCCGTCCAGAAGACCCCCGTGCCTGCGTGGCCTGCCGCCACCTCTACTTCCAGGGTACCTGCCACCAGGCCTGTCCTCCAGGTACCTACCAGCATGAGTCGTGGCGCTGTGTCACAGCTGCGCACTGTGCCAGCCTGCGCTCTGTGCCTGGCCACGCCTCCACCTTTGGCATCCACCAGGGCAGTTGCCTGGCCCAGTGCCCTCCTGGCTTCACCCGTAATGGCAGCAGGTGAGCATGGGGTGGGTGGGGGCACCTCGGAGTAGTGAGGAGGTGGGAGGAGGCCCACACTGGTCCGGGGCTCATGCCACACCCTCCACTTGCCCCTGCTAGCATATTCTGCCAGAAGTGCGAGGGGCTGTGCCCCAAAGAGTGCAAGGTGGGCACCAAGACCATCGACTCTGTCCAGGCGGCACAGGAGCTGGTGGGCTGCACCCACGTGGAGGGGAGCCTTATCCTCAACCTTCGCCAGGGCTGTCAGTATCTTCCTCACGGCCACACCCCTCCTCCAGGCCACACCTTTCCTTCCCAACCATGCCCTTTAAAATCACCCAGCTAAAACACCACTTTTTATCATCCTGGGTGCCAGCCCCGAAGGCCCAACTTCCCCGGACCCCCATTCAGCCCCTGCTCCAGCCATGCCTTCCCCATCCCCAGATAACCTGGAGCCGGAGCTGCAGCGCGGCCTGGGGCTGGTGGAGACCATCACTGGCTTCCTGAAAATCAAGCACTCCTTTGCCCTTGTGTCCCTGGGCTTCTTCAAGAACCTCAAACTAATCCGGGGGGACGCCATGGTGGATGGGTAAGGGGTCAGAATCAGGCCTCTGACCAGCCCGCTTTATCCCTCACCCCAGCCTGCCAGCACTTCCAGAGCAGTAGTGAAGAACATGGGCTCTGTCAGTTACTAGTTATGTGACTCTGGGAAGGTTACTTAACTTCTCTGGTCCCCAGTTTTCTCATTTGTAAAATGGGGCTAATATAACACTACTTATTTCTTAATGCTGTTGTGAATATTACTTAGTTAAGTGTAAGGCACCTAAAACAGTGCCTGGGACACAGTATATCCTATGTAAATTATGGTTATATATAACTCTGTAAGGGTTGTTGGCTGTCTGTACTTACTGCTAGGAGCCCTGGTAGCGCAGGAATTAAGTGCTTGGCTGCTAACCAAAAGGTCGGCAGTTCGAACCCACCAGCCACTTCACAGGAGAAAGATGTGGCAGTCTGCTTCTGTAAAGATTACAGCCTTGGAAACACTGTGGGGCGGTTCTATTACGTCGTACAGGGTCGCTATGAGTTGGAATCAACTCATGCACAAAACAACATACTTACTGCTATCATCTAATCTTCTCAGCAGCAGAGTAAGACTGCCTCGGTTTGAAACCCAGTCCTACAACCTACCAGTTGAGGCCTACTCCATAATGTAGTCAGGATTTTTCAAAATAAAAATAATGTTTAAAATTACCATCCAGTCAAATGGACACTTGGAGAAGATATTTTCCTGTGGCTTCTCATGCCTCCTGGCCATGTACCTTCAGAGGTGCCCACAGCCCAGCTGGAGAGGCACAGCCCTGGGCTGAGTGCCACTCCTCTGTGTCTCCAAAGCCAGCACAGAGCCTGGCACATAGAAGTGCTCAGTTAATGTGTAATGAGGGAGGAAGGGAGAAAGGCCGGGAAGCTGTTCACCCCATTTCACTGATGAGGAAAACAAACTCCGAGAGGGTAGGTGACTTGCGGGAGATAACCCCGACGGATGGTATAGAATGGGTGTGTAAGAATGCCCCACATGTGCTGGGTGTGGGTGGGCTGCTGAGTGCCCCTCCTCCTCTGTGCCTCCAGCCTCGCCCCTCCTGGAGGCCCATAAGCCACCCCCTGCCCCACCCCCTGCTCCCACCTCCCCCAGAAACTACACTCTGTACGTGCTGGACAACCAGAACCTACAGCAGCTGGGACCCTGGGTGGCCGACGGGCTCACCATTCCCGTGGGCAAGATCTACTTCGCCTTCAACCCGCGCCTCTGCTTGGAGCACATCTACCGGTTGGAGGAGGTGACCGGCACGCGGGGGCGGCAAAACAAGGCCGAGATCAACCCCCGCACCAACGGAGACCGAGCCGCTTGTGAGACCCAAGACCCCAACCCCAGAGCAGGCACAGGCGCTGTGAGAGACACGGTCCCGGGACACACCCAGGCGGGCACACACGCAGATATTCACGCACCGAAACACACCAGGCACATGCACCCGGGTGGGAGAGGGCGATCAGAGGAGTCAGCTTGAGAAGTTCTCTCCGGAGGCCACGTTACAGATGGGATGCGGGGATGGGGGGCGGGGGGAATGGGAGTTTGGGGGAAGGAGTTTCGGGCGAGTGACAGGCGCGATTGGGAGCAGGTGCTCGCCCCTCGCCCTGTCCAGGCCAGACTCGCACCCTGCGCTTCGTGTCCAACGTGACGGAGGCTGACCGCATCCTGCTGCGCTGGGAGCGCTACGAGCCGCTGGAGGCCCGCGACCTGCTTAGCTTCATAGTGTACTACAAGGAGTCGTGAGTGCCGGGGCGGGGCCAGGACGGGGCGGGGCCAGGGCGGGGCGCGGGCAGGACGGGGCGGGGGCAGGACGGGGCGGGGGCAGGACGGGGCGGGGGGCAGAATGGGCGGGGCCAGGACGGGGCCGGGCCAATTTCTTTGCCATAGCAGGCAAGTTAAGAGCAGCGGCCAGCAGGACTGTGGAGAACTAGGCCAGGACTCACCCTGATGTACTCTGTTCTAGTGCCCATGTCTGGCTTTCTCTTCCTGCACCTTCATTCCTCTGTGCCTCAGTCTCCCCTCACCAAGTGAAATGGGGCTTCTGGAGCACATGAGAGCTGCCTAGCTGGGAAGGCTTGGATAATTAAACCTCAATTCACTATGCTAATGTTCTGTACTGACCACATGCTCCTGCCCCGGCAGTGGTTTGGGTAGTGCCCACTAATTTGGCCAGTGTTACGAGCAGCTCTGCCAGCATTTCATTAAAGCCTGCAGCAGGGAGGGAAGCAGGGTCCACCAGGGACTAGCTGCTCTTTTCTTTGGAGAGAGTGGGACTGACCCCAGCAGGAAGAATAGTGGCTAGACCACAGGAAGGACTTCTCCAAAAGTATGGCTAGGAATAAAAATAGAAATCCTTAGAGAGATGGATTCTGGATGACAGGCCGGGAGGACATGAGTGGGAAGTGCTATCCCTCTATGGTAGATAGAGGATGGGAACCACTTGGCTTGGAAGTGTTTGCTGTGGATTAAAATTGAGAGGTCTTAGTTGACCACTAGCACAGAATCTGGCCTGAGAAGGAGAAGGAAGGAAGTCAGAGGTGGGAAGTCTGTTCAAATGCTCTCCTAGGCCTCAGTGGTGGGTGAAAGTCTGTAGCACGTGGAGCTGGAGAGTTTGTTAAATGCAGATTCTTGGGCCCTACCCCAGCAGATTCTGATTCAGTTAGTCCTAGGTGGACCCGTGAATCTGCATTTCTAACAAGCCCCCAGGTGTTACTGAAGCTGCTGGTCCACAGACCACAGTTTGAGGAGGGTACAAACTGCACATCTGCACACAGCTGCCTCGGGGCTCAAGGGCAGAGTCTCTGAGGGTTCTTCAGGAAGCGCCTCTAACATCACTGCCTGTGCTGTGGCTGTGACTCTCGGCTATGCTTGCTCAGAGACAAGCATTGTGGAATCTGCATGAGCAGACCCAGACCCCCTCAGTGTGTCATGCCCCACAGAGCACTTGTCCCCATGGCACCCACTCTGCACCCCCCATACCTGCTTCTGGACTATCCTGCTTCTGGGTCTCAATAAGAGCAAGCACTTCCACCTAGGCCTCAAGCTTCCCCTGCCACCGTCCTCTTTGATTTCCCCTCAAGTTCTGTCCCTGGCTCAACATGAATTCCATCCCTCTGTCCCCTCCAAAGGAGCACTTGGCTGCTAACCAAAAGGTCAGCAGTTCAAAGTCACCAGCAGCTTCAAGGGAGAAAGATGTGGCAGTTTGGTTCCGTAAAGATTACGGTAGTTCTACTCTATCCTATAGGGTCACTATGAGTCGGACTCAACCCACCGACAGCAAGTTTGTTTTTGTCCCCTCTAAAGAAACAAATATTCTGAACATCAGCATGATGCCCCCATTATCTCCTTGATATCTCCCACGTGGGCTCCATTTTCATCTCCCCCAGGGAGCAGGTCCCGTTCTGCCCCAAGCCTGTCCCTGCCTTGCCTCCAGGCAGCCAGCACTAGTTGCCTCTGGCCCCAATTAATTTCCCTGTGACAGTGGGTCTTGGCCATTTGGGATCATAGGATGTTTGAGAGGCTGACAAAAGCTAGGAACCCTCCCCCGCCAAAAAATACACAGGCACAAAATGTGACCACTAGTTTGGGAGGCTCATAGACCCTCAAAATCTGTTCATCAGATATCTTAATATGACTTGCCCTTGGGAAGACAGTGGACTCCTGGTTCTGGCCCCAGGAAATTCTACTTGTAGGGAATTAGGATAACCTCAACCATTGCAATTCCTTGGATAGGGGACTATCACGCCCATGTTCTAGTTTTATTTATACAAGATGTCTGAATACACTGAGACTGAAGCTCAATATTCCCCGCTAAGGGATGAGGAGATATTTCATTACAGATTCGGCTGGGGACACAGACACCACAGGGCCCACCGGGCATAATGGGCGTAATGGGTGGCTGGAGTCAGGGCTTTGCTCATGCATACTAGGAGAAGAATGACAATGAGAGCCCTAGATGATTCAGAGAAGAGGTGGTGCTAGGAACCCATGGCTTAGTCCCGCCCCTCACCTCCTGGAGGGGGTGTCCAGTCCATTCCAGAATGCCACAGAGCACGTGGGGCCAGACGCCTGTGGGACCCAGAGCTGGAACCTGCTGGATGTGGAGCTGCCTCTAAGCCGCACCCAAGAGCCAGGGGTGACCCTGGCCCCCCTCAAGCCCTGGACACAGTATGCAGTGTTTGTGCGGGCCATCACGCTGACCATCGCCGAGGACAGCCCCCATCAAGGAGCCCAGAGCCCCATTGTGTACCTACGAACCCTGCCTGCAGGTAGCTGAAGCCTTTTGGAAGGAACAGAGGCTAGCTGCCTGGATCATAATGTGAATGGGGAAACCTAGGCACCAGAAACAGAGAAGAGGGGACGCTGAACACCCAGCCCTTAGAGACTGGGAGGCCAGATGCTTGCGTCCTACAAAGAACAGGGGGCATTCACCTAGGTCCTAGGGAGGCTGGGGGTGGGAGAGTGCAGGGTGAATTGTTGAACAGAATCAAGCGTCTTCGGAGAAGGGAGGAGCAAAAGGCTGAGTTCCAGGAAAGGGGGTGCGGGGGGGGAGTTGAGAATCACCCATTCCCCGGGAGATCATAGGGGTGGTTGGGCTCTGGGAAGAGAGGCCCATTACCAAACAGTATCTGGGAGAGGGCCCTGTAGCCTCTGAGTTGTGCCCTCCTCACACACGCAGCGCCTACGGTACCCCAGGACGTCATCTCCACGTCCAGTTCCTCCTCCCACCTGCTGGTGCGCTGGAAGCCCCCGATCCAGCGCAACGGGAACATCACCTACTACCTGGTGCTATGGCAGCGGCTGGCAGAGGACGGCGACCTCTACCTCAACGACTACTGCCACCGCGGTGCGCAGGGAGGAGGCGCGGGCCGGGGGGTGGGAGCCAGGCCGCGGGCGCCGCCAGGTTCTAACTTCCCCTCCCTGCCACCGCGCCAGGCCTGCGGCTACCCACCAGCAACAGCGACCCCCGCTTCGACCGCGAAGACGGGGAACTCGAGGCCGAGGTGGAGCCCGGCTGCTGCCCTTGCCAGCACCCACCTCCTGGGCAGGTCCTTCCTCCGCTGGAGGCACAAGAGGCCTCGTTCCAGAAGAAGTTTGAGAACTTTCTACACAACGCCATCACCATCCCCAAGTGCGGAGCCGCGCACGCCGGCGGGGCGGGGCTGGGGGCGGGGCCGGGGCGGGGCCTGGGGGGCCTCGGGCGGGGCCCCTGGGGGCGGGGCTGTCGGGGAGGTAGGGTGGCGCTTTGCAGACGGAGCCTAGGCTTGTGGGGGCGGGCCCTGGGAGGGGGCGGGCTTGGAGACGGCTCTTGACTGCACAGGGCATGGGGGCGTGATCCGGGCGTGTTCGGGGCGGGCCTGACAGGGCCCCCCTGGCCTCCCCAGGTCCCCTTGGAAAGTGACGTCCATCAACAAGAGCCCCCAAAGGTGAGCGGGGGTGGGGCCGGAGACTGAGGGGCGTGGCTACCGAGCTGGGGGCCTTGGATCTGACCCTCGACTTCCCCAGGGACTCAGGGAGGTACCGCCGGGCCGCGGAGGCCCCTCGGCTAGCCGGGAACAGCTCGGATTTCGAGATTCAGGAGGACAAGGTGCCCCGGGAGCGAGCGGTGCTGAGCGGCCTGCGCCACTTCACGGAATACCGGATCGACATTCACGCCTGCAATCACGCGGCGCACACCGTGGGCTGCAGCGCTGCCACCTTCGTCTTTGCGCGCACCATGCCCCACCGTAGGTGACCCCGACCTTCCATCTTTGACTCCCACCACCGACCCCAAAGGCCTTATGCAACCAGTGCTCACTGATTTGGTTTGACCTCCCCCTAACCCCCAGGGCCTCGATTTACTCGCCCCTCCCAATTCATAATCCCCCAACCTTCCCAACTTCGCCCGACTTGGGTTTGAACACGAAGGTGAGAGGAAATACTTGTGGCCCGGCTGCCGGGTGCCCCCTCCTGCAGGAGAGGCTGATGGTATCCCAGGGAAGGTGGCCTGGGAGGCGGCCAGCAAGAGCAGTGTCCTCCTACGCTGGCTTGAGCCACCGGACCCCAATGGACTCATCCTCAAGTATGAGATCAAGTATCGTCGCTCTGGAGAGGTAGGTATTCCCAGAGGACCCCCTACCCTAGTCCCAGTTTGCACTTCCATCCGCTCCCAGCCAGCTGCCCTGTGTTGCCCTCAGGAAGCCACAGTGCTGTGTGTGTCCCGCCTGCGATATGCCAAGTTTGGGGGAGTCCACCTGGCCCTGCTGCCCCCTGGAAACTATTCTGCCAGGGTTCGGGCAACCTCACTGGCTGGCAATGGCTCCTGGACAGACAGTGTTGCCTTCTACATCCCTGGCCCAGGTACACACAGCCTCTGTCCCAGACCTATACTCCAAAACAGCCCCACCTGGGCCTCT
Source organism: Loxodonta africana (assembly GCF_030014295.1). Lineage (NCBI taxonomy): Eukaryota > Metazoa > Chordata > Mammalia > Proboscidea > Elephantidae > Loxodonta > Loxodonta africana. The sequence goes on along the minus strand of NC_087344.1, from coordinate 189,409,180 downwards.
ACCCCACCACAGTTCCCTCTATCCCATCCTTCCCCCACCCTCAACTCCCAGTGTGGAAGGAGAATCATTCTCTATCATCTGACTTCTCCATTTGTCGAGATGGCCCGACCTTCTACTGCCCTCTGACTCTGTCCTATTACCTGCAGAGGAGGAGAACTCCGGGGGGCTGCACGTCCTTCTCACTGTCACCCCTGTGGGGCTCATGCTGCTCGTCATTCTTGTGGCCCTCGGTTTCTTCTATGGCAAGAAGAGGTGATGACAAGCCCCACCAGTTCCCACCCCTTATCTCTCTCAGCCTTCACCATAAAGTCAATGCAGTTTGAGGGTGGTAGAGGAGCTAGCTGGAAGACTTCCTGAGAGCACTCACTACTCCCCTGGGGGTGACATAGAGGAGAAACATCTCTCAGCTAAGGTGGCCAACTCGCCCTGGATTGCCTGCAACTTTCCTGGTTTTAGCAGTGAAAGTCCTGTATCCTAGGAAAGCCCTCAGCTCTGGGTGTCTCAGAACTGTTAGTCTTCACATTCTCAGCCCAAACTAAGAAGTAATGAAGGTGGTCCTGCCACAGCAAGGGGAGAGGCAGGAGACCTCAGGATGTGTCAAATCCTCCTGAGACTGAATACAAGAGGGAAATGGAGGCAGGGCCCTGATTAGCTAGCCTAAGAATTGGCTGAGAAGGTGGGAGCCCCTCCACTTGTGTTCTCCCTACTCCCAGCCTATTAGATCCCAGGACTAGGACCAAGCCTGGTCTGGAAAGTGCTTCAGGTCCCCCAGGAGTACCCTGAGCAGGGCATGGGCATGTGGTCAGTAACTTCCCTCCTCATCCCAAAGCCCCTTTTT